>NC_134372.1:51003457-51305444 GCF_035582795.1 Mycteria americana
ACCTCACGCTTGTGGGATAACAGTTTTGACACCCCAGGTGGGACCGAGCTGACAGCCTCGCCCGGTTCGTCTTGCCGCATCCGACAGGGAGAAGAGGCCTGAGCGGACTCCAGCGCGCACCGACCTGTCGACTGGGGACTCCTTCAGCTCCTCTCCTGCGGTCGGGCGGTAAGCGCCAAAACGGTGCAATGCTCCTGACAAGAGGTGTTTTGTGGGGCTAGGAGAAAAGGGGGTGGGGGCAAGATGTCTCGGGAAGCAGGCGGCCTCTGTTCTGTTCTGGGCTCTGCATAAGACGCACCAGGAAAGACAGGTGGCAGTAGCGTAGTTCTGTTTGTTTCTCCACGCTGTCCTGTTCTGAGTAAGGAAGGGAGACGTCCCTCGTTCTGGTTTGTATAGAAATAGTGGGTTTTTCGGTACCGATATGGGCTCTGCTGCTTCCCAGGAGGCAGCCCTTTGCTCTCCTCTAGGATGCATCCTGAAGCATTGCAATAAACCTGGGGGAGATGCCATGACTAAAAATCAGCTAAAACGATATCGTAATCAAGGGTGGCCACAATATCAATGGGAAGATGGTGAGAAATGGCCTGAGAACGGATCCTTGAAATATAACACTGTATCGGAATTAATGTTGTGTTGTCGGGGAACTGAAAAATGGGATGAAATGCCTTCTGTGGATATGCTTTTTTCGTTAAGGCGCGACTGTGATATTAGAAAGAAAGGTGGTTTAGTGGATTCTAAACATCGGATTGGAATATATGTGTTAAAACAGAAAAAGGGAAAACCTCGTTGTATTGAATGGGAAAATTTGGAAGAGGATATTCAGCTGTCGGTAGCTCCCCCCAAACAGCCCAAATCTGATAGCTCAAGTGGTAATGGAGTTGTGAGTGCTATCTCTAAAAGAACAAGGGGAGAGAAACCCATAGTTGGAGCTCCCCTCAGACAGGCTGCAGGGCCTGAAGGAACACCGGTATCTGTACGCGTACCTTTTACTGCTTGTGATTTATTAAACTGCAAACAGGCAGTCGGATCCTATCGAAACAATCCAGAAGGAATGTATAGTACTGTTAATCACGACTCCTAGTCCTAACTGGGGAGGTGTACAGGCTCTCCTAGAATATTTGTTTCCCACTGAGGAGAGGAGAAGAATTTTAGAGAAGGCCAGAGAGGGACTGATCCAACAAGGCGCGGGGGTGCCTAATACCGATATGTACCTCCCGAAAGAGGATCCGGAGTGGGATCCAGACACAAGTGTGAGGGATTAGAGAGGGTAAAGGAATATCAGAAGTGAATTTTGTATGGGATTCAACATGGAGTGCAAAAGCCCAAGAATTTATCTAAACTATCTGAAGTAAGGCAGGGAGATAAGGAAACCCCGTCAGCCTTCTCTGAGAGATTGTGTGAAGTAGCTCGAAAATGGACAGATCTGGATCCGGAAGATGATAGCAATTCAAAGTTATTTAACAGGCTGTTTATTGGTCAAGCAGCAGCAGATATAAGAAAGAGATGACAAGAGGTAGAGGGTGAGGATGGCATGACAATCTCACCGTTCTTCTCAATGGCATGTAAGGTACGTAATAATCGGGAGGAAATAGAAGAGAAGGAGAAGCGGGGACGAGTAACGCTGCAAGCTTCTTTTGTTGGCTGCCTGGAGGGAAGACCAGGAAAAAGGGAGAGAAAATACAGGAGGTGAATTTTGTGGGTGAGGAAGGGGCTGTAGAAATAATAGTAGAAATGGTTATGACATTCCCCTGGGAATGAATCGGCGTGCAAATTGTAAGCAAGAGGGCCGTTGGAAAAAAATTGTCCATGCCGTCTGAGTACTGGGGAAAGAGAGACAGAAGAAGCCGTTGGAATCATGCCGGAGATTGGGTTGGAGTGAAGGGGGCCGGAGGAATCTCTTAAAATTTCCCCAGACGATCCTCTGGTTCCAGTCAAGCTGGGGAATGAAATAGGAGGTTTTTTATTTTTCATTATTGATAGTGGAGCCACACTTGCTGCAGTAAGTAGTTGTAGGGGACCCTTAGGTAGAAGTAAAAGAAGCGTTGTTGGTGCAAGAGGGAAAAAGACTTTAAGGCTGTTTTCACAGCCTATGGAATGTTCCATGGGAAACACTAAATTAACTCCTGAATTCCTTTAGATGCCAGAATGCCCCCTACCATTGCTTGGGTGGGATTTACTTGTAAACTGAATGCAGGGCTAAGTTCTTCTGAAGACTCTGTTCAGTTGCCTCTGTTCAGCCCACAGGGGACCTCTCCTCTTTGTGGCGGATGCCAGCCTGAACGGGACCTCGCCTGTTTGGGGCACACGGATGGCGGGCGCTGTCGCCGAAAGGCAAAGCAGGGTCATAGCAGAGTGTTCCATTTCTGGGGATGGGCTCAGCCATCCCCTGCACAAATTTCTCCTATGTAGCAATGGGGATGGTAGCTTTCTTCTGTTTTCTTGAAGAACAAGAGGATGCTGGAGCACGTGACAAGAGCACGATCTTTTTCTCTTCCTTTGGCAGTAGAGGCACCCAAGGCCAGCCTGCATTCAAGGAACAGCATGGGGATATCTGTGTCGAGCCTTAGCAGAGGAAGGAAGCTCCTTTTGGAGGCTGAGGCGACGAAGCAGAGTCCTTAATTGTTCTGTTTGATTTTCAACAGGGGTGCGGGGAGGGCCTGGGACATGCAAAATGTGGTCCCGGACAGGGGAGCTGTCTATTACATGGGAGGCTGAGAGCGCTATCGTGGACGCCACTGGACTGGCATCCTGTAAGGATGCTTTCACATATTTTCTTGTTTAGAGGCCAACCTCGGCTTTGGGCTGTAAACTAAAGTCTGCCAGGCCGGTGCCAGCTTGGCGGCAGCATCTGTCCGTGGCAGCGCCAGCTTGGTGGTGGTGTGTGCCCATGCCTGTGCCAGGTTGCTGGCTGTGTCTGGCTTGTGAGGCTTGGGGTAATTGGCCCCCTGTTCCCCAGGGGCTCCAGCTGTGGCCCGGGGCAGCACAGGTGGGACCCATGAGGTGAGGATGGGGCTGGGCCCAGGGTTTCAAAAGGGCTGAGGATGGGGCTGGCCCTGCTGTATCCGCCATTATTTTAGTCAGATCCTGCATTCCGCTCAGTTAAAGGCTCACGAGAATTACTTAACATTTGCCTTTGGAAGTCATGCTTCAAACAATGAATTTGCAACAAAATGTTTTTGACACTAGTCAATGAACTCCTGTAATACTGCAGCAAAATGACATTTTTAGTGGTGGTTGAATCTCAGAGTGATAACATAGGCATCCCTGTTTGAGCCCTTACCGCAAGCATTGCAATGTTCGTTTACACCCTGCTCGGTTCTTTTGTGAAGGTGTGTAGCGATGGGAGGTGCGTTATTCCCAAGGTGCTACGGCGCCGATGCTCTGGCCGTTGGCAGCAATGGGCAAAGCGGAAGGCTGTGTGGCTAGGGGAGAATGGCGTGGACATGCTGCTGCTCTCTCTGTTGCACCAGAATTTTGACGGCTGGGTTGGGCTGCCAAATCAATGGAAGGACTGGAAGAAATTTCAGAAAAGTGAGTACTCTAGTATCTTTATCTTTGAAAGTCGTTGTCTTTCTACAGACCCCTGTCCATGGCTTAGCTATTTGATTGGCGTGAAGCAGACCCAGAATTTTGCTTTAAGTGGTGTTCTGATTCGCTGAAATTCCCCGTAGGTAGAGAGCAAGAATTACAAATGTTGCTTGGTGGTTGAAGTTCTCGGGGTTTCTGTGAAAGCTAACTTGCCAGAATGTGTAGGAAGCAGCCTGAATTCCAGTAGAGATACTGCAGAAAAGGTCCTCTTCTTGACAGGAAAAGAGCTTCACGAAACGTCGGCGCTGTTTGCCGTAGGGCCTCCGACATACTTGTTCAGTCATCGTGGGCTTTGTGCCATTCCCGCAGGCACAATCTTGAACACATTTTGTACGGCAGCTGGTATCTTAGCTGACTTTCTATCTCGCGCTTGGTTGCTTGTACCTGCTCGAGGCTTACTGTAGTGTCAAATGAACCCCCAGGAAAATGTCCTCAACTCGTGCTGGTAGGGCAAGCCCGCTGCAGTTGATAACATCGGAAAATAGCACGATGTTTTGAAAAATTTGCCTTGCGAGGACAAGGGCTGTCTCCTGGAGGGCAGCTGAACTCTGTGACTGATTCCACCGGTCCGCTCTGGCACTTGAAGGAGGCAGTCCCTAAGCCAACGCAATCTAAAATGGGGGTCGTTTGGGTTTTTTGAATCATTTCTTAGGGATATGAGGCTTGTGTGGGTGTTGAGCTTGTCCTGTTCTTTCTGTTCCTAATTCTGAACCCACTGACTGGCGTCAAAGAACGGTCGTGTTGTAGTCTGACGGTGTCGTCTCCCAGGAGCTGGTGGAAGGCCAGGGCTTACGTCAAACTGATAAGGAGGATTGAGGCTGGAAAGTGGAACGTCTAAACAAGAATTACTGTCCTTGGGAGAGAAGCACATCCTGAAGAAACAGGTAAGCTAATGGAAATGTTTTGGGAACCGTCCGAAACAACTAGTAGCAGTGTGATAAGAAACACCCTCCCGCAAACTATCCTCCTTATAATCCTAAAAGTCTCAGCCCTCGAGCTGGAGACACCAGCCCAAGCAGAGAGCCCTCGCCTCTGAGCGTGCGCAGCATGTTAAAGTCGCGCTGTAGCTTGAAGTTGAAATAAGAGAAATGTAGACCAATAGAAAACTGCTTTGTGTAATGACTTATGCATATGCATAGCTAGACTGTATCAATACTGTACCTGTAGGAGCGAACTTTGTGCTAGCTTTGTGGAGCTGCCGCCTAGCGCCCATCTCTGCGCAGACGTGACAGAAAAATACCTCTGCCCTGTGTGTATATTGGTGTCCCGCACACGGGGTAAACGACCTCACGCTTGTGGGATAACAGTTTTGACACCCCAGGTGGGACCGAGCTGACAGCCTCGCCCGGTTCGTCTTGCCGCATCCGACAGGGAGAAGAGGCCTGAGCGGACTCCAGCGCGCACCGACCTGTCGACTGGGGACTCCTTCAGCTCCTCTCCTGCGGTCGGGCGGTAAGTGCCGAAACGGTGCAATGCTCCTGACAAGAGGTGTTTTGTGGGGCTAGGAGAAAAGGGGGTGGGGGCAAGATGTCTCGGGAAGCAGGCGGCCTCTGTTCTGTTCTGGGCTCTGCATAAGACGCACCAGGAAAGACAGGTGGCAGTAGCGTAGTTCTGTTTGTTTCTCCACGCTGTCCTGTTCTGAGTAAGGAAGGGAGACGTCCCTCGTTCTGGTTTGTATAGAAATAGTGGGTTTTTCGGTACCGATATGGGCTCTGCTGCTTCCCAGGAGGCAGCCCTTTGCTCTCCTCTAGGATGCATCCTGAAGCATTGCAATAAACCTGGGGGAGATGCCATGACTAAAAATCAGCTAAAACGATATCGTAATCAAGGGTGGCCACAATATCAATGGGAAGATGGTGAGAAATGGCCTGAGAACGGATCCTTGAAATATAACACTGTATCGGAATTAATGTTGTGTTGTCGGGGAACTGAAAAATGGGATGAAATGCCTTCTGTGGATATGCTTTTTTCGTTAAGGCGCAACTGTGATATTAGAAAGAAAGGTGGTTTAGTGGATTCTAAACATCGGATTGGAATATATGTGTTAAAAGAGAAAAAGGGAAAACCTCGTTGTATTGAATGGGAAAATTTGGAAGAGGATATTCAGCTGTCGGTAGCTCCCCCCAAACAGCCCAAATCTGATAGCTCAAGTGGTAATGGAGTTGTGAGTGCTATCTCTAAAAGAACAAGGGGAGAGAAACCCATAGTTGGAGCTCCCCTCAGACAGGCTGCAGGGCCTGAAGGAACACCGGTATCTGTACGCGTACCTTTTACTGCTTGTGATTTATTAAACTGCAAACAGGCAGTCGGATCCTATCGAAACAATCCAGAAGGAATGTATAGTACTGTTAATCACGACTCCTAGTCCTAACTGGGGAGGTGTACAGGCTCTCCTAGAATATTTGTTTCCCACTGAGGAGAGGAGAAGAATTTTAGAGAAGGCCAGAGAGGGACTGATCCAACAAGGCGCGGGGGTGCCTAATACCGATATGTACCTCCCGAAAGAGGATCCGGAGTGGGATCCAGACACAAGTGTGAGGGATTAGAGAGGGTAAAGGAATATCAGAAGTGAATTTTGTATGGGATTCAACATGGAGTGCAAAAGCCCAAGAATTTATCTAAACTATCTGAGGTAAGGCAGGGAGATAAGGAAACCCCGTCAGCCTTCTCTGAGAGATTGTGTGAAGTAGCTCGAAAATGGACAGATCTGGATCCGGAAGATGATAGCAATTCAAAGTTATTTAACAGGCTGTTTATTGGTCAAGCAGCAGCAGATATAAGAAAGAGATGACAAGAGGTAGAGGGTGAGGATGGCATGACAATCTCACCGTTCTTCTCAATGGCATGTAAGGTACGTAATAATCGGGAGGAAATAGAAGAGAAGGAGAAGCGGGGACGAGTAACGCTGCAAGCTTCTTTTGTTGGCTGCCTGGAGGGAAGACCAGGAAAAAGGGAGAGAAAATACAGGAGGTGAATTTTGTGGGTGAGGAAGGGGCTGTAGAAATAATAGTAGAAATGGTTATGACATTCCCCTGGGAATGAATCGGCGTGCAAATTGTAAGCAAGAGGGCCGTTGGAAAAAAATTGTCCATGCCGTCTGAGTACTGGGGAAAGAGAGACAGAAGAAGCCGTTGGAATCATGCCGGAGATTGGGTTGGAGTGAAGGGGGCCGGAGGAATCTCTTAAAATTTCCCCAGACGATCCTCTGGTTCCAGTCAAGCTGGGGAATGAAATAGGAGGTTTTTTATTTTTCATTATTGATAGTGGAGCCACACTTGCTGCAGTAAGTAGTTGTAGGGGACCCTTAGGTAGAAGTAAAAGAAGCGTTGTTGGTGCAAGAGGGAAAAAGACTTTAAGGCTGTTTTCACAGCCTATGGAATGTTCCATGGGAAACACTAAATTAACTCCTGAATTCCTTTAGATGCCAGAATGCCCCCTACCATTGCTTGGGTGGGATTTACTTGTAAACTGAATGCAGGGCTAAGTTCTTCTGAAGACTCTGTTCAGTTGCCTCTGTTCAGCCCACAGGGGACCTCTCCTCTTTGTGGCGGATGCCAGCCTGAACGGGACCTCGCCTGTTTGGGGCACACGGATGGCGGGCGCTGTCGCCGAAAGGCAAAGCAGGGTCATAGCAGAGTGTTCCATTTCTGGGGATGGGCTCAGCCATCCCCTGCACAAATTTCTCCTATGTAGCAATGGGGATGGTAGCTTTCTTCTGTTTTCTTGAAGAACAAGAGGATGCTGGAGCACGTGACAAGAGCACGATCTTTTTCTCTTCCTTTGGCAGTAGAGGCACCCAAGGCCAGCCTGCATTCAAGGAACAGCATGGGGATATCTGTGTCGAGCCTTAGCAGAGGAAGGAAGCTCCTTTTGGAGGCTGAGGCGACGAAGCAGAGTCCTTAATTGTTCTGTTTGATTTTCAACAGGGGTGCGGGGAGGGCCTGGGACATGCAAAATGTGGTCCCGGACAGGGGAGCTGTCTATTACATGGGAGGCTGAGAGCGCTATCGTGGACGCCACTGGACTGGCATCCTGTAAGGATGCTTTCACATATTTTCTTGTTTAGAGGCCAACCTCGGCTTTGGGCTGTAAACTAAAGTCTGCCAGGCCGGTGCCAGCTTGGCGGCAGCATCTGTCCGTGGCAGCGCCAGCTTGGTGGTGGTGTGTGCCCATGCCTGTGCCAGGTTGCTGGCTGTGTCTGGCTTGTGAGGCTTGGGGTAATTGGCCCCCTGTTCCCCAGGGGCTCCAGCTGTGGCCCGGGGCAGCACAGGTGGGACCCATGAGGTGAGGATGGGGCTGGGCCCAGGGTTTCAAAAGGGCTGAGGATGGGGCTGGCCCTGCTGTATCCGCCATTATTTTAGTCAGATCCTGCATTCCGCTCAGTTAAAGGCTCACGAGAATTACTTAACATTTGCCTTTGGAAGTCATGCTTCAAACAATGAATTTGCAACAAAATGTTTTTGACACTAGTCAATGAACTCCTGTAATACTGCAGCAAAATGACATTTTTAGTGGTGGTTGAATCTCAGAGTGATAACATAGGCATCCCTGTTTGAGCCCTTACCGCAAGCATTGCAATGTTCGTTTACACCCTGCTCGGTTCTTTTGTGAAGGTGTGTAGCGATGGGAGGTGCGTTATTCCCAAGGTGCTACGGCGCCGATGCTCTGGCCGTTGGCAGCAATGGGCAAAGCGGAAGGCTGTGTGGCTAGGGGAGAATGGCGTGGACATGCTGCTGCTCTCTCTGTTGCACCAGAATTTTGACGGCTGGGTTGGGCTGCCAAATCAATGGAAGGACTGGAAGAAATTTCAGAAAAGTGAGTACTCTAGTATCTTTATCTTTGAAAGTCGTTGTCTTTCTACAGACCCCTGTCCATGGCTTAGCTATTTGATTGGCGTGAAGCAGACCCAGAATTTTGCTTTAAGTGGTGTTCTGATTCGCTGAAATTCCCCGTAGGTAGAGAGCAAGAATTACAAATGTTGCTTGGTGGTTGAAGTTCTCGGGGTTTCTGTGAAAGCTAACTTGCCAGAATGTGTAGGAAGCAGCCTGAATTCCAGTAGAGATACTGCAGAAAAGGTCCTCTTCTTGACAGGAAAAGAGCTTCACGAAACGTCGGCGCTGTTTGCCGTAGGGCCTCCGACATACTTGTTCAGTCATCGTGGGCTTTGTGCCATTCCCGCAGGCACAATCTTGAACACATTTTGTACGGCAGCTGGTATCTTAGCTGACTTTCTATCTCGCGCTTGGTTGCTTGTACCTGCTCGAGGCTTACTGTAGTGTCAAATGAACCCCCAGGAAAATGTCCTCAACTCGTGCTGGTAGGGCAAGCCCGCTGCAGTTGATAACATCGGAAAATAGCACGATGTTTTGAAAAATTTGCCTTGCGAGGACAAGGGCTGTCTCCTGGAGGGCAGCTGAACTCTGTGACTGATTCCACCGGTCCGCTCTGGCACTTGAAGGAGGCAGTCCCTAAGCCAACGCAATCTAAAATGGGGGTCGTTTGGGTTTTTTGAATCATTTCTTAGGGATATGAGGCTTGTGTGGGTGTTGAGCTTGTCCTGTTCTTTCTGTTCCTAATTCTGAACCCACTGACTGGCGTCAAAGAACGGTCGTGTTGTAGTCTGACGGTGTCGTCTCCCAGGAGCTGGTGGAAGGCCAGGGCTTACGTCAAACTGATAAGGAGGATTGAGGCTGGAAAGTGGAACGTCTAAACAAGAATTACTGTCCTTGGGAGAGAAGCACATCCTGAAGAAACAGGTAAGCTAATGGAAATGTTTTGGGAACCGTCCGAAACAACTAGTAGCAGTGTGATAAGAAACACCCTCCCGCAAACTATCCTCCTTATAATCCTAAAAGTCTCAGCCCTCGAGCTGGAGACACCAGCCCAAGCAGAGAGCCCTCGCCTCTGAGCGTGCGCAGCATGTTAAAGTCGCGCTGTAGCTTGAAGTTGAAATAAGAGAAATGTAGACCAATAGAAAACTGCTTTGTGTAATGACTTATGCATATGCATAGCTAGACTGTATCAATACTGTACCTGTAGGAGCGAACTTTGTGCTAGCTTTGTGGAGCTGCCGCCTAGCGCCCATCTCTGCGCAGACGTGACAGAAAAATACCTCTGCCCTGTGTGTATATTGGTGTCCCGCACACGGGGTAAACGACCTCACGCTTGTGGGATAACAGTTTTGACACCCCAGGTGGGACCGAGCTGACAGCCTCGCCCGGTTCGTCTTGCCGCATCCGACAGGGAGAAGAGGCCTGAGCGGACTCCAGCGCGCACCGACCTGTCGACTGGGGACTCCTTCAGCTCCTCTCCTGCGGTCGGGCGGTAAGCGCCGAAACGGTGCAATGCTCCTGACAAGAGGTGTTTTGTGGGGCTAGGAGAAAAGGGGGTGGGGGCAAGATGTCTCGGGAAGCAGGCGGCCTCTGTTCTGTTCTGGGCTCTGCATAAGACGCACCAGGAAAGACAGGTGGCAGTAGCGTAGTTCTGTTTGTTTCTCCACGCTGTCCTGTTCTGAGTAAGGAAGGGAGACGTCCCTCGTTCTGGTTTGTATAGAAATAGTGGGTTTTTCGGTACCGATATGGGCTCTGCTGCTTCCCAGGAGGCAGCCCTTTGCTCTCCTCTAGGATGCATCCTGAAGCATTGCAATAAACCTGGGGGAGATGCCATGACTAAAAATCAGCTAAAACGATATCGTAATCAAGGGTGGCCACAATATCAATGGGAAGATGGTGAGAAATGGCCTGAGAACGGATCCTTGAAATATAACACTGTATCGGAATTAATGTTGTGTTGTCGGGGAACTGAAAAATGGGATGAAATGCCTTCTGTGGATATGCTTTTTTCGTTAAGGCGCGACTGTGATATTAGAAAGAAAGGTGGTTTAGTGGATTCTAAACATCGGATTGGAATATATGTGTTAAAAGAGAAAAAGGGAAAACCTCGTTGTATTGAATGGGAAAATTTGGAAGAGGATATTCAGCTGTCGGTAGCTCCCCCCAAACAGCCCAAATCTGATAGCTCAAGTGGTAATGGAGTTGTGAGTGCTATCTCTAAAAGAACAAGGGGAGAGAAACCCATAGTTGGAGCTCCCCTCAGACAGGCTGCAGGGCCTGAAGGAACACCGGTATCTGTACGCGTACCTTTTACTGCTTGTGATTTATTAAACTGCAAACAGGCAGTCGGATCCTATCGAAACAATCCAGAAGGAATGTATAGTACTGTTAATCACGACTCCTAGTCCTAACTGGGGAGGTGTACAGGCTCTCCTAGAATATTTGTTTCCCACTGAGGAGAGGAGAAGAATTTTAGAGAAGGCCAGAGAGGGACTGATCCAACAAGGCGCGGGGGTGCCTAATACCGATATGTACCTCCCGAAAGAGGATCCGGAGTGGGATCCAGACACAAGTGTGAGGGATTAGAGAGGGTAAAGGAATATCAGAAGTGAATTTTGTATGGGATTCAACATGGAGTGCAAAAGCCCAAGAATTTATCTAAACTATCTGAGGTAAGGCAGGGAGATAAGGAAACCCCGTCAGCCTTCTCTGAGAGATTGTGTGAAGTAGCTCGAAAATGGACAGATCTGGATCCGGAAGATGATAGCAATTCAAAGTTATTTAACAGGCTGTTTATTGGTCAAGCAGCAGCAGATATAAGAAAGAGATGACAAGAGGTAGAGGGTGAGGATGGCATGACAATCTCACCGTTCTTCTCAATGGCATGTAAGGTACGTAATAATCGGGAGGAAATAGAAGAGAAGGAGAAGCGGGGACGAGTAACGCTGCAAGCTTCTTTTGTTGGCTGCCTGGAGGGAAGACCAGGAAAAAGGGAGAGAAAATACAGGAGGTGAATTTTGTGGGTGAGGAAGGGGCTGTAGAAATAATAGTAGAAATGGTTATGACATTCCCCTGGGAATGAATCGGCGTGCAAATTGTAAGCAAGAGGGCCGTTGGAAAAAAATTGTCCATGCCGTCTGAGTACTGGGGAAAGAGAGACAGAAGAAGCCGTTGGAATCATGCCGGAGATTGGGTTGGAGTGAAGGGGGCCGGAGGAATCTCTTAAAATTTCCCCAGACGATCCTCTGGTTCCAGTCAAGCTGGGGAATGAAATAGGAGGTTTTTTATTTTTCATTATTGATAGTGGAGCCACACTTGCTGCAGTAAGTAGTTGTAGGGGACCCTTAGGTAGAAGTAAAAGAAGCGTTGTTGGTGCAAGAGGGAAAAAGACTTTAAGGCTGTTTTCACAGCCTATGGAATGTTCCATGGGAAACACTAAATTAACTCCTGAATTCCTTTAGATGCCAGAATGCCCCCTACCGTTGCTTGGGTGGGATTTACTTGTAAACTGAATGCAGGGCTAAGTTCTTCTGAAGACTCTGTTCAGTTGCCTCTGTTCAGCCCACAGGGGACCTCTCCTCTTTGTGGCGGATGCCAGCCTGAACGGGACCTCGCCTGTTTGGGGCACACGGATGGCGGGCGCTGTCGCCGAAAGGCAAAGCAGGGTCATAGCAGAGTGTTCCATTTCTGGGGATGGGCTCAGCCATCCCCTGCACAAATTTCTCCTATGTAGCAATGGGGATGGTAGCTTTCTTCTGTTTTCTTGAAGAACAAGAGGATGCTGGAGCACGTGACAAGAGCACGATCTTTTTCTCTTCCTTTGGCAGTAGAGGCACCCAAGGCCAGCCTGCATTCAAGGAACAGCATGGGGATATCTGTGTCGAGCCTTAGCAGAGGAAGGAAGCTCCTTTTGGAGGCTGAGGCGACGAAGCAGAGTCCTTAATTGTTCTGTTTGATTTTCAACAGGGGTGCGGGGAGGGCCTGGGACATGCAAAATGTGGTCCCGGACAGGGGAGCTGTCTATTACATGGGAGGCTGAGAGCGCTATCGTGGACGCCACTGGACTGGCATCCTGTAAGGATGCTTTCACATATTTTCTTGTTTAGAGGCCAACCTCGGCTTTGGGCTGTAAACTAAAGTCTGCCAGGCCGGTGCCAGCTTGGCGGCAGCATCTGTCCGTGGCAGCGCCAGCTTGGTGGTGGTGTGTGCCCATGCCTGTGCCAGGTTGCTGGCTGTGTCTGGCTTGTGAGGCTTGGGGTAATTGGCCCCCTGTTCCCCAGGGGCTCCAGCTGTGGCCCGGGGCAGCACAGGTGGGACCCATGAGGTGAGGATGGGGCTGGGCCCAGGGTTTCAAAAGGGCTGAGGATGGGGCTGGCCCTGCTGTATCCGCCATTATTTTAGTCAGATCCTGCATTCCGCTCAGTTAAAGGCTCACGAGAATTACTTAACATTTGCCTTTGGAAGTCATGCTTCAAACAATGAATTTGCAACAAAATGTTTTTGACACTAGTCAATGAACTCCTGTAATACTGCAGCAAAATGACATTTTTAGTGGTGGTTGAATCTCAGAGTGATAACATAGGCATCCCTGTTTGAGCCCTTACCGCAAGCATTGCAATGTTCGTTTACACCCTGCTCGGTTCTTTTGTGAAGGTGTGTAGCGATGGGAGGTGCGTTATTCCCAAGGTGCTACGGCGCCGATGCTCTGGCCGTTGGCAGCAATGGGCAAAGCGGAAGGCTGTGTGGCTAGGGGAGAATGGCGTGGACATGCTGCTGCTCTCTCTGTTGCACCAGAATTTTGACGGCTGGGTTGGGCTGCCAAATCAATGGAAGGACTGGAAGAAATTTCAGAAAAGTGAGTACTCTAGTATCTTTATCTTTGAAAGTCGTTGTCTTTCTACAGACCCCTGTCCATGGCTTAGCTATTTGATTGGCGTGAAGCAGACCCAGAATTTTGCTTTAAGTGGTGTTCTGATTCGCTGAAATTCCCCGTAGGTAGAGAGCAAGAATTACAAATGTTGCTTGGTGGTTGAAGTTCTCGGGGTTTCTGTGAAAGCTAACTTGCCAGAATGTGTAGGAAGCAGCCTGAATTCCAGTAGAGATACTGCAGAAAAGGTCCTCTTCTTGACAGGAAAAGAGCTTCACGAAACGTCGGCGCTGTTTGCCGTAGGGCCTCCGACATACTTGTTCAGTCATCGTGGGCTTTGTGCCATTCCCGCAGGCACAATCTTGAACACATTTTGTACGGCAGCTGGTATCTTAGCTGACTTTCTATCTCGCGCTTGGTTGCTTGTACCTGCTCGAGGCTTACTGTAGTGTCAAATGAACCCCCAGGAAAATGTCCTCAACTCGTGCTGGTAGGGCAAGCCCGCTGCAGTTGATAACATCGGAAAATAGCACGATGTTTTGAAAAATTTGCCTTGCGAGGACAAGGGCTGTCTCCTGGAGGGCAGCTGAACTCTGTGACTGATTCCACCGGTCCGCTCTGGCACTTGAAGGAGGCAGTCCCTAAGCCAACGCAATCTAAAATGGGGGTCGTTTGGGTTTTTTGAATCATTTCTTAGGGATATGAGGCTTGTGTGGGTGTTGAGCTTGTCCTGTTCTTTCTGTTCCTAATTCTGAAGCCACTGACTGGCGTCAAAGAACGGTCGTGTTGTAGTCTGACGGTGTCGTCTCCCAGGAGCTGGTGGAAGGCCAGGGCTTACGTCAAACTGATAAGGAGGATTGAGGCTGGAAAGTGGAACGTCTAAACAAGAATTACTGTCCTTGGGAGAGAAGCACATCCTGAAGAAACAGGTAAGCTAATGGAAATGTTTTGGGAACCGTCCGAAACAACTAGTAGCAGTGTGATAAGAAACACCCTCCCGCAAACTATCCTCCTTATAATCCTAAAAGTCTCAGCCCTCGAGCTGGAGACACCAGCCCAAGCAGAGAGCCCTCGCCTCTGAGCGTGCGCAGCATGTTAAAGTCGCGCTGTAGCTTGAAGTTGAAATAAGAGAAATGTAGACCAATAGAAAACTGCTTTGTGTAATGACTTATGCATATGCATAGCTAGACTGTATCAATACTGTACCTGTAGGAGCGAACTTTGTGCTAGCTTTGTGGAGCTGCCGCCTAGCGCCCATCTCTGCGCAGACGTGACAGAAAAATACCTCTGCCCTGTGTGTATATTGGTGTCCCGCACACGGGGTAAACGACCTCACGCTTGTGGGATAACAGTTTTGACACCCCAGGTGGGACCGAGCTGACAGCCTCGCCCGGTTCGTCTTGCCGCATCCGACAGGGAGAAGAGGCCTGAGCGGACTCCAGCGCGCACCGACCTGTCGACTGGGGACTCCTTCAGCTCCTCTCCTGCGGTCGGGCGGTAAGCGCCGAAACGGTGCAATGCTCCTGACAAGAGGTGTTTTGTGGGGCTAGGAGAAAAGGGGGTGGGGGCAAGATGTCTCGGGAAGCAGGCGGCCTCTGTTCTGTTCTGGGCTCTGCATAAGACGCACCAGGAAAGACAGGTGGCAGTAGCGTAGTTCTGTTTGTTTCTCCACGCTGTCCTGTTCTGAGTAAGGAAGGGAGACGTCCCTCGTTCTGGTTTGTATAGAAATAGTGGGTTTTTCGGTACCGATATGGGCTCTGCTGCTTCCCAGGAGGCAGCCCTTTGCTCTCCTCTAGGATGCATCCTGAAGCATTGCAATAAACCTGGGGGAGATGCCATGACTAAAAATCAGCTAAAACGATATCGTAATCAAGGGTGGCCACAATATCAATGGGAAGATGGTGAGAAATGGCCTGAGAACGGATCCTTGAAATATAACACTGTATCGGAATTAATGTTGTGTTGTCGGGGAACTGAAAAATGGGATGAAATGCCTTCTGTGGATATGCTTTTTTCGTTAAGGCGCGACTGTGATATTAGAAAGAAAGGTGGTTTAGTGGATTCTAAACATCGGATTGGAATATATGTGTTAAAAGAGAAAAAGGGAAAACCTCGTTGTATTGAATGGGAAAATTTGGAAGAGGATATTCAGCTGTCGGTAGCTCCCCCCAAACAGCCCAAATCTGATAGCTCAAGTGGTAATGGAGTTGTGAGTGCTATCTCTAAAAGAACAAGGGGAGAGAAACCCATAGTTGGAGCTCCCCTCAGACAGGCTGCAGGGCCTGAAGGAACACCGGTATCTGTACGCGTACCTTTTACTGCTTGTGATTTATTAAACTGCAAACAGGCAGTCGGATCCTATCGAAACAATCCAGAAGGAATGTATAGTACTGTTAATCACGACTCCTAGTCCTAACTGGGGAGGTGTACAGGCTCTCCTAGAATATTTGTTTCCCACTGAGGAGAGGAGAAGAATTTTAGAGAAGGCCAGAGAGGGACTGATCCAACAAGGCGCGGGGGTGCCTAATACCGATATGTACCTCCCGAAAGAGGATCCGGAGTGGGATCCAGACACAAGTGTGAGGGATTAGAGAGGGTAAAGGAATATCAGAAGTGAATTTTGTATGGGATTCAACATGGAGTGCAAAAGCCCAAGAATTTATCTAAACTATCTGAGGTAAGGCAGGGAGATAAGGAAACCCCGTCAGCCTTCTCTGAGAGATTGTGTGAAGTAGCTCGAAAATGGACAGATCTGGATCCGGAAGATGATAGCAATTCAAAGTTATTTAACAGGCTGTTTATTGGTCAAGCAGCAGCAGATATAAGAAAGAGATGACAAGAGGTAGAGGGTGAGGATGGCATGACAATCTCACCGTTCTTCTCAATGGCATGTAAGGTACGTAATAATCGGGAGGAAATAGAAGAGAAGGAGAAGCGGGGACGAGTAACGCTGCAAGCTTCTTTTGTTGGCTGCCTGGAGGGAAGACCAGGAAAAAGGGAGAGAAAATACAGGAGGTGAATTTTGTGGGTGAGGAAGGGGCTGTAGAAATAATAGTAGAAATGGTTATGACATTCCCCTGGGAATGAATCGGCGTGCAAATTGTAAGCAAGAGGGCCGTTGGAAAAAAATTGTCCATGCCGTCTGAGTACTGGGGAAAGAGAGACAGAAGAAGCCGTTGGAATCATGCCGGAGATTGGGTTGGAGTGAAGGGGGCCGGAGGAATCTCTTAAAATTTCCCCAGACGATCCTCTGGTTCCAGTCAAGCTGGGGAATGAAATAGGAGGTTTTTTATTTTTCATTATTGATAGTGGAGCCACACTTGCTGCAGTAAGTAGTTGTAGGGGACCCTTAGGTAGAAGTAAAAGAAGCGTTGTTGGTGCAAGAGGGAAAAAGACTTTAAGGCTGTTTTCACAGCCTATGGAATGTTCCATGGGAAACACTAAATTAACTCCTGAATTCCTTTAGATGCCAGAATGCCCCCTACCGTTGCTTGGGTGGGATTTACTTGTAAACTGAATGCAGGGCTAAGTTCTTCTGAAGACTCTGTTCAGTTGCCTCTGTTCAGCCCACAGGGGACCTCTCCTCTTTGTGGCGGATGCCAGCCTGAACGGGACCTCGCCTGTTTGGGGCACACGGATGGCGGGCGCTGTCGCCGAAAGGCAAAGCAGGGTCATAGCAGAGTGTTCCATTTCTGGGGATGGGCTCAGCCATCCCCTGCACAAATTTCTCCTATGTAGCAATGGGGATGGTAGCTTTCTTCTGTTTTCTTGAAGAACAAGAGGATGCTGGAGCACGTGACAAGAGCACGATCTTTTTCTCTTCCTTTGGCAGTAGAGGCACCCAAGGCCAGCCTGCATTCAAGGAACAGCATGGGGATATCTGTGTCGAGCCTTAGCAGAGGAAGGAAGCTCCTTTTGGAGGCTGAGGCGACGAAGCAGAGTCCTTAATTGTTCTGTTTGATTTTCAACAGGGGTGCGGGGAGGGCCTGGGACATGCAAAATGTGGTCCCGGACAGGGGAGCTGTCTATTACATGGGAGGCTGAGAGCGCTATCGTGGACGCCACTGGACTGGCATCCTGTAAGGATGCTTTCACATATTTTCTTGTTTAGAGGCCAACCTCGGCTTTGGGCTGTAAACTAAAGTCTGCCAGGCCGGTGCCAGCTTGGCGGCAGCATCTGTCCGTGGCAGCGCCAGCTTGGTGGTGGTGTGTGCCCATGCCTGTGCCAGGTTGCTGGCTGTGTCTGGCTTGTGAGGCTTGGGGTAATTGGCCCCCTGTTCCCCAGGGGCTCCAGCTGTGGCCCGGGGCAGCACAGGTGGGACCCATGAGGTGAGGATGGGGCTGGGCCCAGGGTTTCAAAAGGGCTGAGGATGGGGCTGGCCCTGCTGTATCCGCCATTATTTTAGTCAGATCCTGCATTCCGCTCAGTTAAAGGCTCACGAGAATTACTTAACATTTGCCTTTGGAAGTCATGCTTCAAACAATGAATTTGCAACAAAATGTTTTTGACACTAGTCAATGAACTCCTGTAATACTGCAGCAAAATGACATTTTTAGTGGTGGTTGAATCTCAGAGTGATAACATAGGCATCCCTGTTTGAGCCCTTACCGCAAGCATTGCAATGTTCGTTTACACCCTGCTCGGTTCTTTTGTGAAGGTGTGTAGCGATGGGAGGTGCGTTATTCCCAAGGTGCTACGGCGCCGATGCTCTGGCCGTTGGCAGCAATGGGCAAAGCGGAAGGCTGTGTGGCTAGGGGAGAATGGCGTGGACATGCTGCTGCTCTCTCTGTTGCACCAGAATTTTGACGGCTGGGTTGGGCTGCCAAATCAATGGAAGGACTGGAAGAAATTTCAGAAAAGTGAGTACTCTAGTATCTTTATCTTTGAAAGTCGTTGTCTTTCTACAGACCCCTGTCCATGGCTTAGCTATTTGATTGGCGTGAAGCAGACCCAGAATTTTGCTTTAAGTGGTGTTCTGATTCGCTGAAATTCCCCGTAGGTAGAGAGCAAGAATTACAAATGTTGCTTGGTGGTTGAAGTTCTCGGGGTTTCTGTGAAAGCTAACTTGCCAGAATGTGTAGGAAGCAGCCTGAATTCCAGTAGAGATACTGCAGAAAAGGTCCTCTTCTTGACAGGAAAAGAGCTTCACGAAACGTCGGCGCTGTTTGCCGTAGGGCCTCCGACATACTTGTTCAGTCATCGTGGGCTTTGTGCCATTCCCGCAGGCACAATCTTGAACACATTTTGTACGGCAGCTGGTATCTTAGCTGACTTTCTATCTCGCACTTGGTTGCTTGTACCTGCTCGAGGCTTACTGTAGTGTCAAATGAACCCCCAGGAAAATGTCCTCAACTCGTGCTGGTAGGGCAAGCCCGCTGCAGTTGATAACATCGGAAAATAGCACGATGTTTTGAAAAATTTGCCTTGCGAGGACAAGGGCTGTCTCCTGGAGGGCAGCTGAACTCTGTGACTGATTCCACCGGTCCGCTCTGGCACTTGAAGGAGGCAGTCCCTAAGCCAACGCAATCTAAAATGGGGGTCGTTTGGGTTTTTTGAATCATTTCTTAGGGATATGAGGCTTGTGTGGGTGTTGAGCTTGTCCTGTTCTTTCTGTTCCTAATTCTGAACCCACTGACTGGCGTCAAAGAACGGTCGTGTTGTAGTCTGACGGTGTCGTCTCCCAGGAGCTGGTGGAAGGCCAGGGCTTACGTCAAACTGATAAGGAGGATTGAGGCTGGAAAGTGGAACGTCTAAACAAGAATTACTGTCCTTGGGAGAGAAGCACATCCTGAAGAAACAGGTAAGCTAATGGAAATGTTTTGGGAACCGTCCGAAACAACTAGTAGCAGTGTGATAAGAAACACCCTCCCGCAAACTATCCTCCTTATAATCCTAAAAGTCTCAGCCCTCGAGCTGGAGACACCAGCCCAAGCAGAGAGCCCTCGCCTCTGAGCGTGCGCAGCATGTTAAAGTCGCGCTGTAGCTTGAAGTTGAAATAAGAGAAATGTAGACCAATAGAAAACTGCTTTGTGTAATGACTTATGCATATGCATAGCTAGACTGTATCAATACTGTACCTGTAGGAGCGAACTTTGTGCTAGCTTTGTGGAGCTGCCGCCTAGCGCCCATCTCTGCGCAGACGTGACAGAAAAATACCTCTGCCCTGTGTGTATATTGGTGTCCCGCACACGGGGTAAACGACCTCACGCTTGTGGGATAACAGTTTTGACACCCCAGGTGGGACCGAGCTGACAGCCTCGCCCGGTTCGTCTTGCCGCATCCGACAGGGAGAAGAGGCCTGAGCGGACTCCAGCGCGCACCGACCTGTCGACTGGGGACTCCTTCAGCTCCTCTCCTGCGGTCGGGCGGTAAGCGCCAAAACGGTGCAATGCTCCTGACAAGAGGTGTTTTGTGGGGCTAGGAGAAAAGGGGGTGGGGGCAAGATGTCTCGGGAAGCAGGCGGCCTCTGTTCTGTTCTGGGCTCTGCATAAGACGCACCAGGAAAGACAGGTGGCAGTAGCGTAGTTCTGTTTGTTTCTCCACGCTGTCCTGTTCTGAGTAAGGAAGGGAGACGTCCCTCGTTCTGGTTTGTATAGAAATAGTGGGTTTTTCGGTACCGATATGGGCTCTGCTGCTTCCCAGGAGGCAGCCCTTTGCTCTCCTCTAGGATGCATCCTGAAGCATTGCAATAAACCTGGGGGAGATGCCATGACTAAAAATCAGCTAAAACGATATCGTAATCAAGGGTGGCCACAATATCAATGGGAAGATGGTGAGAAATGGCCTGAGAACGGATCCTTGAAATATAACACTGTATCGGAATTAATGTTGTGTTGTCGGGGAACTGAAAAATGGGATGAAATGCCTTCTGTGGATATGCTTTTTTCGTTAAGGCGCGACTGTGATATTAGAAAGAAAGGTGGTTTAGTGGATTCTAAACATCGGATTGGATATATGTGTTAAAAGAGAAAAAGGGAAAACCTCGTTGTATTGAATGGGAAAATTTGGAAGAGGATATTCAGCTGTCGGTAGCTCCCCCCAAACAGCCCAAATCTGATAGCTCAAGTGGTAATGGAGTTGTGAGTGCTATCTCTAAAAGAACAAGGGGAGAGAAACCCATAGTTGGAGCTCCCCTCAGACAGGCTGCAGGGCCTGAAGGAACACCGGTATCTGTACGCGTACCTTTTACTGCTTGTGATTTATTAAACTGCAAACAGGCAGTCGGATCCTATCGAAACAATCCAGAAGGAATGTATAGTACTGTTAATCACGACTCCTAGTCCTAACTGGGGAGGTGTACAGGCTCTCCTAGAATATTTGTTTCCCACTGAGGAGAGGAGAAGAATTTTAGAGAAGGCCAGAGAGGGACTGATCCAACAAGGCGCGGGGGTGCCTAATACCGATATGTACCTCCCGAAAGAGGATCCGGAGTGGGATCCAGACACAAGTGTGAGGGATTAGAGAGGGTAAAGGAATATCAGAAGTGAATTTTGTATGGGATTCAACATGGAGTGCAAAAGCCCAAGAATTTATCTAAACTATCTGAGGTAAGGCAGGGAGATAAGGAAACCCCGTCAGCCTTCTCTGAGAGATTGTGTGAAGTAGCTCGAAAATGGACAGATCTGGATCCGGAAGATGATAGCAATTCAAAGTTATTTAACAGGCTGTTTATTGGTCAAGCAGCAGCAGATATAAGAAAGAGATGACAAGAGGTAGAGGGTGAGGATGGCATGACAATCTCACCGTTCTTCTCAATGGCATGTAAGGTACGTAATAATCGGGAGGAAATAGAAGAGAAGGAGAAGCGGGGACGAGTAACGCTGCAAGCTTCTTTTGTTGGCTGCCTGGAGGGAAGACCAGGAAAAAGGGAGAGAAAATACAGGAGGTGAATTTTGTGGGTGAGGAAGGGGCTGTAGAAATAATAGTAGAAATGGTTATGACATTCCCCTGGGAATGAATCGGCGTGCAAATTGTAAGCAAGAGGGCCGTTGGAAAAAAATTGTCCATGCCGTCTGAGTACTGGGGAAAGAGAGACAGAAGAAGCCGTTGGAATCATGCCGGAGATTGGGTTGGAGTGAAGGGGGCCGGAGGAATCTCTTAAAATTTCCCCAGACGATCCTCTGGTTCCAGTCAAGCTGGGGAATGAAATAGGAGGTTTTTTATTTTTCATTATTGATAGTGGAGCCACACTTGCTGCAGTAAGTAGTTGTAGGGGACCCTTAGGTAGAAGTAAAAGAAGCGTTGTTGGTGCAAGAGGGAAAAAGACTTTAAGGCTGTTTTCACAGCCTATGGAATGTTCCATGGGAAACACTAAATTAACTCCTGAATTCCTTTAGATGCCAGAATGCCCCCTACCGTTGCTTGGGTGGGATTTACTTGTAAACTGAATGCAGGGCTAAGTTCTTCTGAAGACTCTGTTCAGTTGCCTCTGTTCAGCCCACAGGGGACCTCTCCTCTTTGTGGCGGATGCCAGCCTGAACGGGACCTCGCCTGTTTGGGGCACACGGATGGCGGGCGCTGTCGCCGAAAGGCAAAGCAGGGTCATAGCAGAGTGTTCCATTTCTGGGGATGGGCTCAGCCATCCCCTGCACAAATTTCTCCTATGTAGCAATGGGGATGGTAGCTTTCTTCTGTTTTCTTGAAGAACAAGAGGATGCTGGAGCACGTGACAAGAGCACGATCTTTTTCTCTTCCTTTGGCAGTAGAGGCACCCAAGGCCAGCCTGCATTCAAGGAACAGCATGGGGATATCTGTGTCGAGCCTTAGCAGAGGAAGGAAGCTCCTTTTGGAGGCTGAGGCGACGAAGCAGAGTCCTTAATTGTTCTGTTTGATTTTCAACAGGGGTGCGGGGAGGGCCTGGGACATGCAAAATGTGGTCCCGGACAGGGGAGCTGTCTATTACATGGGAGGCTGAGAGCGCTATCGTGGACGCCACTGGACTGGCATCCTGTAAGGATGCTTTCACATATTTTCTTGTTTAGAGGCCAACCTCGGCTTTGGGCTGTAAACTAAAGTCTGCCAGGCCGGTGCCAGCTTGGCGGCAGCATCTGTCCGTGGCAGCGCCAGCTTGGTGGTGGTGTGTGCCCATGCCTGTGCCAGGTTGCTGGCTGTGTCTGGCTTGTGAGGCTTGGGGTAATTGGCCCCCTGTTCCCCAGGGGCTCCAGCTGTGGCCCGGGGCAGCACAGGTGGGACCCATGAGGTGAGGATGGGGCTGGGCCCAGGGTTTCAAAAGGGCTGAGGATGGGGCTGGCCCTGCTGTATCCGCCATTATTTTAGTCAGATCCTGCATTCCGCTCAGTTAAAGGCTCACGAGAATTACTTAACATTTGCCTTTGGAAGTCATGCTTCAAACAATGAATTTGCAACAAAATGTTTTTGACACTAGTCAATGAACTCCTGTAATACTGCAGCAAAATGACATTTTTAGTGGTGGTTGAATCTCAGAGTGATAACATAGGCATCCCTGTTTGAGCCCTTACCGCAAGCATTGCAATGTTCGTTTACACCCTGCTCGGTTCTTTTGTGAAGGTGTGTAGCGATGGGAGGTGCGTTATTCCCAAGGTGCTACGGCGCCGATGCTCTGGCCGTTGGCAGCAATGGGCAAAGCGGAAGGCTGTGTGGCTAGGGGAGAATGGCGTGGACATGCTGCTGCTCTCTCTGTTGCACCAGAATTTTGACGGCTGGGTTGGGCTGCCAAATCAATGGAAGGACTGGAAGAAATTTCAGAAAAGTGAGTACTCTAGTATCTTTATCTTTGAAAGTCGTTGTCTTTCTACAGACCCCTGTCCATGGCTTAGCTATTTGATTGGCGTGAAGCAGACCCAGAATTTTGCTTTAAGTGGTGTTCTGATTCGCTGAAATTCCCCGTAGGTAGAGAGCAAGAATTACAAATGTTGCTTGGTGGTTGAAGTTCTCGGGGTTTCTGTGAAAGCTAACTTGCCAGAATGTGTAGGAAGCAGCCTGAATTCCAGTAGAGATACTGCAGAAAAGGTCCTCTTCTTGACAGGAAAAGAGCTTCACGAAACGTCGGCGCTGTTTGCCGTAGGGCCTCCGACATACTTGTTCAGTCATCGTGGGCTTTGTGCCATTCCCGCAGGCACAATCTTGAACACATTTTGTACGGCAGCTGGTATCTTAGCTGACTTTCTATCTCGCGCTTGGTTGCTTGTACCTGCTCGAGGCTTACTGTAGTGTCAAATGAACCCCCAGGAAAATGTCCTCAACTCGTGCTGGTAGGGCAAGCCCGCTGCAGTTGATAACATCGGAAAATAGCACGATGTTTTGAAAAATTTGCCTTGCGAGGACAAGGGCTGTCTCCTGGAGGGCAGCTGAACTCTGTGACTGATTCCACCGGTCCGCTCTGGCACTTGAAGGAGGCAGTCCCTAAGCCAACGCAATCTAAAATGGGGGTCGTTTGGGTTTTTTGAATCATTTCTTAGGGATATGAGGCTTGTGTGGGTGTTGAGCTTGTCCTGTTCTTTCTGTTCCTAATTCTGAAGCCACTGACTGGCGTCAAAGAACGGTCGTGTTGTAGTCTGACGGTGTCGTCTCCCAGGAGCTGGTGGAAGGCCAGGGCTTACGTCAAACTGATAAGGAGGATTGAGGCTGGAAAGTGGAACGTCTAAACAAGAATTACTGTCCTTGGGAGAGAAGCACATCCTGAAGAAACAGGTAAGCTAATGGAAATGTTTTGGGAACCGTCCGAAACAACTAGTAGCAGTGTGATAAGAAACACCCTCCCGCAAACTATCCTCCTTATAATCCTAAAAGTCTCAGCCCTCGAGCTGGAGACACCAGCCCAAGCAGAGAGCCCTCGCCTCTGAGCGTGCGCAGCATGTTAAAGTCGCGCTGTAGCTTGAAGTTGAAATAAGAGAAATGTAGACCAATAGAAAACTGCTTTGTGTAATGACTTATGCATATGCATAGCTAGACTGTATCAATACTGTACCTGTAGGAGCGAACTTTGTGCTAGCTTTGTGGAGCTGCCGCCTAGCGCCCATCTCTGCGCAGACGTGACAGAAAAATACCTCTGCCCTGTGTGTATATTGGTGTCCCGCACACGGGGTAAACGACCTCACGCTTGTGGGATAACAGTTTTGACACCCCAGGTGGGACCGAGCTGACAGCCTCGCCCGGTTCGTCTTGCCGCATCCGACAGGGAGAAGAGGCCTGAGCGGACTCCAGCGCGCACCGACCTGTCGACTGGGGACTCCTTCAGCTCCTCTCCTGCGGTCGGGCGGTAAGTGCCGAAACGGTGCAATGCTCCTGACAAGAGGTGTTTTGTGGGGCTAGGAGAAAAGGGGGTGGGGGCAAGATGTCTCGGGAAGCAGGCGGCCTCTGTTCTGTTCTGGGCTCTGCATAAGACGCACCAGGAAAGACAGGTGGCAGTAGCGTAGTTCTGTTTGTTTCTCCACGCTGTCCTGTTCTGAGTAAGGAAGGGAGACGTCCCTCGTTCTGGTTTGTATAGAAATAGTGGGTTTTTCGGTACCGATATGGGCTCTGCTGCTTCCCAGGAGGCAGCCCTTTGCTCTCCTCTAGGATGCATCCTGAAGCATTGCAATAAACCTGGGGGAGATGCCATGACTAAAAATCAGCTAAAACGATATCGTAATCAAGGGTGGCCACAATATCAATGGGAAGATGGTGAGAAATGGCCTGAGAACGGATCCTTGAAATATAACACTGTATCGGAATTAATGTTGTGTTGTCGGGGAACTGAAAAATGGGATGAAATGCCTTCTGTGGATATGCTTTTTTCGTTAAGGCGCGACTGTGATATTAGAAAGAAAGGTGGTTTAGTGGATTCTAAACATCGGATTGGAATATATGTGTTAAAAGAGAAAAAGGGAAAACCTCGTTGTATTGAATGGGAAAATTTGGAAGAGGATATTCAGCTGTCGGTAGCTCCCCCCAAACAGCCCAAATCTGATAGCTCAAGTGGTAATGGAGTTGTGAGTGCTATCTCTAAAAGAACAAGGGGAGAGAAACCCATAGTTGGAGCTCCCCTCAGACAGGCTGCAGGGCCTGAAGGAACACCGGTATCTGTACGCGTACCTTTTACTGCTTGTGATTTATTAAACTGCAAACAGGCAGTCGGATCCTATCGAAACAATCCAGAAGGAATGTATAGTACTGTTAATCACGACTCCTAGTCCTAACTGGGGAGGTGTACAGGCTCTCCTAGAATATTTGTTTCCCACTGAGGAGAGGAGAAGAATTTTAGAGAAGGCCAGAGAGGGACTGATCCAACAAGGCGCGGGGGTGCCTAATACCGATATGTACCTCCCGAAAGAGGATCCGGAGTGGGATCCAGACACAAGTGTGAGGGATTAGAGAGGGTAAAGGAATATCAGAAGTGAATTTTGTATGGGATTCAACATGGAGTGCAAAAGCCCAAGAATTTATCTAAACTATCTGAAGTAAGGCAGGGAGATAAGGAAACCCCGTCAGCCTTCTCTGAGAGATTGTGTGAAGTAGCTCGAAAATGGACAGATCTGGATCCGGAAGATGATAGCAATTCAAAGTTATTTAACAGGCTGTTTATTGGTCAAGCAGCAGCAGATATAAGAAAGAGATGACAAGAGGTAGAGGGTGAGGATGGCATGACAATCTCACCGTTCTTCTCAATGGCATGTAAGGTACGTAATAATCGGGAGGAAATAGAAGAGAAGGAGAAGCGGGGACGAGTAACGCTGCAAGCTTCTTTTGTTGGCTGCCTTGAGGGAAGACCAGGAAAAAGGGAGAGAAAATACAGGAGGTGAATTTTGTGGGTGAGGAAGGGGCTGTAGAAATAATAGTAGAAATGGTTATGACATTCCCCTGGGAATGAATCGGCGTGCAAATTGTAAGCAAGAGGGCCGTTGGAAAAAAATTGTCCATGCCGTCTGAGTACTGGGGAAAGAGAGACAGAAGAAGCCGTTGGAATCATGCCGGAGATTGGGTTGGAGTGAAGGGGGCCGGAGGAATCTCTTAAAATTTCCCCAGACGATCCTCTGGTTCCAGTCAAGCTGGGGAATGAAATAGGAGGTTTTTTATTTTTCATTATTGATAGTGGAGCCACACTTGCTGCAGTAAGTAGTTGTAGGGGACCCTTAGGTAGAAGTAAAAGAAGCGTTGTTGGTGCAAGAGGGAAAAAGACTTTAAGGCTGTTTTCACAGCCTATGGAATGTTCCATGGGAAACACTAAATTAACTCCTGAATTCCTTTAGATGCCAGAATGCCCCCTACCGTTGCTTGGGTGGGATTTACTTGTAAACTGAATGCAGGGCTAAGTTCTTCTGAAGACTCTGTTCAGTTGCCTCTGTTCAGCCCACAGGGGACCTCTCCTCTTTGTGGCGGATGCCAGCCTGAACGGGACCTCGCCTGTTTGGGGCACACGGATGGCGGGCGCTGTCGCCGAAAGGCAAAGCAGGGTCATAGCAGAGTGTTCCATTTCTGGGGATGGGCTCAGCCATCCCCTGCACAAATTTCTCCTATGTAGCAATGGGGATGGTAGCTTTCTTCTGTTTTCTTGAAGAACAAGAGGATGCTGGAGCACGTGACAAGAGCACGATCTTTTTCTCTTCCTTTGGCAGTAGAGGCACCCAAGGCCAGCCTGCATTCAAGGAACAGCATGGGGATATCTGTGTCGAGCCTTAGCAGAGGAAGGAAGCTCCTTTTGGAGGCTGAGGCGACGAAGCAGAGTCCTTAATTGTTCTGTTTGATTTTCAACAGGGGTGCGGGGAGGGCCTGGGACATGCAAAATGTGGTCCCGGACAGGGGAGCTGTCTATTACATGGGAGGCTGAGAGCGCTATCGTGGACGCCACTGGACTGGCATCCTGTAAGGATGCTTTCACATATTTTCTTGTTTAGAGGCCAACCTCGGCTTTGGGCTGTAAACTAAAGTCTGCCAGGCCGGTGCCAGCTTGGCGGCAGCATCTGTCCGTGGCAGCGCCAGCTTGGTGGTGGTGTGTGCCCATGCCTGTGCCAGGTTGCTGGCTGTGTCTGGCTTGTGAGGCTTGGGGTAATTGGCCCCCTGTTCCCCAGGGGCTCCAGCTGTGGCCCGGGGCAGCACAGGTGGGACCCATGAGGTGAGGATGGGGCTGGGCCCAGGGTTTCAAAAGGGCTGAGGATGGGGCTGGCCCTGCTGTATCCGCCATTATTTTAGTCAGATCCTGCATTCCGCTCAGTGAAAGGCTCACGAGAATTACTTAACATTTGCCTTTGGAAGTCATGCTTCAAACAATGAATTTGCAACAAAATGTTTTTGACACTAGTCAATGAACTCCTGTAATACTGCAGCAAAATGACATTTTTAGTGGTGGTTGAATCTCAGAGTGATAACATAGGCATCCCTGTTTGAGCCCTTACCGCAAGCATTGCAATGTTCGTTTACACCCTGCTCGGTTCTTTTGTGAAGGTGTGTAGCGATGGGAGGTGCGTTATTCCCAAGGTGCTACGGCGCCGATGCTCTGGCCGTTGGCAGCAATGGGCAAAGCGGAAGGCTGTGTGGCTAGGGGAGAATGGCGTGGACATGCTGCTGCTCTCTCTGTTGCACCAGAATTTTGACGGCTGGGTTGGGCTGCCAAATCAATGGAAGGACTGGAAGAAATTTCAGAAAAGTGAGTACTCTAGTATCTTTATCTTTGAAAGTCGTTGTCTTTCTACAGACCCCTGTCCATGGCTTAGCTATTTGATTGGCGTGAAGCAGACCCAGAATTTTGCTTTAAGTGGTGTTCTGATTCGCTGAAATTCCCCGTAGGTAGAGAGCAAGAATTACAAATGTTGCTTGGTGGTTGAAGTTCTCGGGGTTTCTGTGAAAGCTAACTTGCCAGAATGTGTAGGAAGCAGCCTGAATTCCAGTAGAGATACTGCAGAAAAGGTCCTCTTCTTGACAGGAAAAGAGCTTCACGAAACGTCGGCGCTGTTTGCCGTAGGGCCTCCGACATACTTGTTCAGTCATCGTGGGCTTTGTGCCATTCCCGCAGGCACAATCTTGAACACATTTTGTACGGCAGCTGGTATCTTAGCTGACTTTCTATCTCGCGCTTGGTTGCTTGTACCTGCTCGAGGCTTACTGTAGTGTCAAATGAACCCCCAGGAAAATGTCCTCAACTCGTGCTGGTAGGGCAAGCCCGCTGCAGTTGATAACATCGGAAAATAGCACGATGTTTTGAAAAATTTGCCTTGCGAGGACAAGGGCTGTCTCCTGGAGGGCAGCTGAACTCTGTGACTGATTCCACCGGTCCGCTCTGGCACTTGAAGGAGGCAGTCCCTAAGCCAACGCAATCTAAAATGGGGGTCGTTTGGGTTTTTTGAATCATTTCTTAGGGATATGAGGCTTGTGTGGGTGTTGAGCTTGTCCTGTTCTTTCTGTTCCTAATTCTGAACCCACTGACTGGCGTCAAAGAACGGTCGTGTTGTAGTCTGACGGTGTCGTCTCCCAGGAGCTGGTGGAAGGCCAGGGCTTACGTCAAACTGATAAGGAGGATTGAGGCTGGAAAGTGGAACGTCTAAACAAGAATTACTGTCCTTGGGAGAGAAGCACATCCTGAAGAAACAGGTAAGCTAATGGAAATGTTTTGGGAACCGTCCGAAACAACTAGTAGCAGTGTGATAAGAAACACCCTCCCGCAAACTATCCTCCTTATAATCCTAAAAGTCTCAGCCCTCGAGCTGGAGACACCAGCCCAAGCAGAGAGCCCTCGCCTCTGAGCGTGCGCAGCATGTTAAAGTCGCGCTGTAGCTTGAAGTTGAAATAAGAGAAATGTAGACCAATAGAAAACTGCTTTGTGTAATGACTTATGCATATGCATAGCTAGACTGTATCAATACTGTACCTGTAGGAGCGAACTTTGTGCTAGCTTTGTGGAGCTGCCGCCTAGCGCCCATCTCTGCGCAGACGTGACAGAAAAATACCTCTGCCCTGTGTGTATATTGGTGTCCCGCACACGGGGTAAACGACCTCACGCTTGTGGGATAACAGTTTTGACACCCCAGGTGGGACCGAGCTGACAGCCTCGCCCGGTTCGTCTTGCCGCATCCGACAGGGAGAAGAGGCCTGAGCGGACTCCAGCGCGCACCGACCTGTCGACTGGGGACTCCTTCAGCTCCTCTCCTGCGGTCGGGCGGTAAGCGCCGAAACGGTGCAATGCTCCTGACAAGAGGTGTTTTGTGGGGCTAGGAGAAAAGGGGGTGGGGGCAAGATGTCTCGGGAAGCAGGCGGCCTCTGTTCTGTTCTGGGCTCTGCATAAGACGCACCAGGAAAGACAGGTGGCAGTAGCGTAGTTCTGTTTGTTTCTCCACGCTGTCCTGTTCTGAGTAAGGAAGGGAGACGTCCCTCGTTCTGGTTTGTATAGAAATAGTGGGTTTTTCGGTACCGATATGGGCTCTGCTGCTTCCCAGGAGGCAGCCCTTTGCTCTCCTCTAGGATGCATCCTGAAGCATTGCAATAAACCTGGGGGAGATGCCATGACTAAAAATCAGCTAAAACGATATCGTAATCAAGGGTGGCCACAATATCAATGGGAAGATGGTGAGAAATGGCCTGAGAACGGATCCTTGAAATATAACACTGTATCGGAATTAATGTTGTGTTGTCGGGGAACTGAAAAATGGGATGAAATGCCTTCTGTGGATATGCTTTTTTCGTTAAGGCGCGACTGTGATATTAGAAAGAAAGGTGGTTTAGTGGATTCTAAACATCGGATTGGAATATATGTGTTAAAAGAGAAAAAGGGAAAACCTCGTTGTATTGAATGGGAAAATTTGGAAGAGGATATTCAGCTGTCGGTAGCTCCCCCCAAACAGCCCAAATCTGATAGCTCAAGTGGTAATGGAGTTGTGAGTGCTATCTCTAAAAGAACAAGGGGAGAGAAACCCATAGTTGGAGCTCCCCTCAGACAGGCTGCAGGGCCTGAAGGAACACCGGTATCTGTACGCGTACCTTTTACTGCTTGTGATTTATTAAACTGCAAACAGGCAGTCGGATCCTATCGAAACAATCCAGAAGGAATGTATAGTACTGTTAATCACGACTCCTAGTCCTAACTGGGGAGGTGTACAGGCTCTCCTAGAATATTTGTTTCCCACTGAGGAGAGGAGAAGAATTTTAGAGAAGGCCAGAGAGGGACTGATCCAACAAGGCGGGGGGGTGGGGGGGGTGGGGGGTGCCTAATACCGATATGTACCTCCCGAAAGAGGATCCGGAGTGGGATCCAGACACAAGTGTGAGGGATTAGAGAGGGTAAAGGAATATCAGAAGTGAATTTTGTATGGGATTCAACATGGAGTGCAAAAGCCCAAGAATTTATCTAAACTATCTGAGGTAAGGCAGGGAGATAAGGAAACCCCGTCAGCCTTCTCTGAGAGATTGTGTGAAGTAGCTCGAAAATGGACAGATCTGGATCCGGAAGATGATAGCAATTCAAAGTTATTTAACAGGCTGTTTATTGGTCAAGCAGCAGCAGATATAAGAAAGAGATGACAAGAGGTAGAGGGTGAGGATGGCATGACAATCTCACCGTTCTTCTCAATGGCATGTAAGGTACGTAATAATCGGGAGGAAATAGAAGAGAAGGAGAAGCGGGGACGAGTAACGCTGCAAGCTTCTTTTGTTGGCTGCCTGGAGGGAAGACCAGGAAAAAGGGAGAGAAAATACAGGAGGTGAATTTTGTGGGTGAGGAAGGGGCTGTAGAAATAATAGTAGAAATGGTTATGACATTCCCCTGGGAATGAATCGGCGTGCAAATTGTAAGCAAGAGGGCCGTTGGAAAAAAATTGTCCATGCCGTCTGAGTACTGGGGAAAGAGAGACAGAAGAAGCCGTTGGAATCATGCCGGAGATTGGGTTGGAGTGAAGGGGGCCGGAGGAATCTCTTAAAATTTCCCCAGACGATCCTCTGGTTCCAGTCAAGCTGGGGAATGAAATAGGAGGTTTTTTATTTTTCATTATTGATAGTGGAGCCACACTTGCTGCAGTAAGTAGTTGTAGGGGACCCTTAGGTAGAAGTAAAAGAAGCGTTGTTGGTGCAAGAGGGAAAAAGACTTTAAGGCTGTTTTCACAGCCTATGGAATGTTCCATGGGAAACACTAAATTAACTCCTGAATTCCTTTAGATGCCAGAATGCCCCCTACCGTTGCTTGGGTGGGATTTACTTGTAAACTGAATGCAGGGCTAAGTTCTTCTGAAGACTCTGTTCAGTTGCCTCTGTTCAGCCCACAGGGGACCTCTCCTCTTTGTGGCGGATGCCAGCCTGAACGGGACCTCGCCTGTTTGGGGCACACGGATGGCGGGCGCTGTCGCCGAAAGGCAAAGCAGGGTCATAGCAGAGTGTTCCATTTCTGGGGATGGGCTCAGCCATCCCCTGCACAAATTTCTCCTATGTAGCAATGGGGATGGTAGCTTTCTTCTGTTTTCTTGAAGAACAAGAGGATGCTGGAGCACGTGACAAGAGCACGATCTTTTTCTCTTCCTTTGGCAGTAGAGGCACCCAAGGCCAGCCTGCATTCAAGGAACAGCATGGGGATATCTGTGTCGAGCCTTAGCAGAGGAAGGAAGCTCCTTTTGGAGGCTGAGGCGACGAAGCAGAGTCCTTAATTGTTCTGTTTGATTTTCAACAGGGGTGCGGGGAGGGCCTGGGACATGCAAAATGTGGTCCCGGACAGGGGAGCTGTCTATTACATGGGAGGCTGAGAGCGCTATCGTGGACGCCACTGGACTGGCATCCTGTAAGGATGCTTTCACATATTTTCTTGTTTAGAGGCCAACCTCGGCTTTGGGCTGTAAACTAAAGTCTGCCAGGCCGGTGCCAGCTTGGCGGCAGCATCTGTCCGTGGCAGCGCCAGCTTGGTGGTGGTGTGTGCCCATGCCTGTGCCAGGTTGCTGGCTGTGTCTGGCTTGTGAGGCTTGGGGTAATTGGCCCCCTGTTCCCCAGGGGCTCCAGCTGTGGCCCGGGGCAGCACAGGTGGGACCCATGAGGTGAGGATGGGGCTGGGCCCAGGGTTTCAAAAGGGCTGAGGATGGGGCTGGCCCTGCTGTATCCGCCATTATTTTAGTCAGATCCTGCATTCCGCTCAGTTAAAGGCTCACGAGAATTACTTAACATTTGCCTTTGGAAGTCATGCTTCAAACAATGAATTTGCAACAAAATGTTTTTGACACTAGTCAATGAACTCCTGTAATACTGCAGCAAAATGACATTTTTAGTGGTGGTTGAATCTCAGAGTGATAACATAGGCATCCCTGTTTGAGCCCTTACCGCAAGCATTGCAATGTTCGTTTACACCCTGCTCGGTTCTTTTGTGAAGGTGTGTAGCGATGGGAGGTGCGTTATTCCCAAGGTGCTACGGCGCCGATGCTCTGGCCGTTGGCAGCAATGGGCAAAGCGGAAGGCTGTGTGGCTAGGGGAGAATGGCGTGGACATGCTGCTGCTCTCTCTGTTGCACCAGAATTTTGACGGCTGGGTTGGGCTGCCAAATCAATGGAAGGACTGGAAGAAATTTCAGAAAAGTGAGTACTCTAGTATCTTTATCTTTGAAAGTCGTTGTCTTTCTACAGACCCCTGTCCATGGCTTAGCTATTTGATTGGCGTGAAGCAGACCCAGAATTTTGCTTTAAGTGGTGTTCTGATTCGCTGAAATTCCCCGTAGGTAGAGAGCAAGAATTACAAATGTTGCTTGGTGGTTGAAGTTCTCGGGGTTTCTGTGAAAGCTAACTTGCCAGAATGTGTAGGAAGCAGCCTGAATTCCAGTAGAGATACTGCAGAAAAGGTCCTCTTCTTGACAGGAAAAGAGCTTCACGAAACGTCGGCGCTGTTTGCCGTAGGGCCTCCGACATACTTGTTCAGTCATCGTGGGCTTTGTGCCATTCCCGCAGGCACAATCTTGAACACATTTTGTACGGCAGCTGGTATCTTAGCTGACTTTCTATCTCGCGCTTGGTTGCTTGTACCTGCTCGAGGCTTACTGTAGTGTCAAATGAACCCCCAGGAAAATGTCCTCAACTCGTGCTGGTAGGGCAAGCCCGCTGCAGTTGATAACATCGGAAAATAGCACGATGTTTTGAAAAATTTGCCTTGCGAGGACAAGGGCTGTCTCCTGGAGGGCAGCTGAACTCTGTGACTGATTCCACCGGTCCGCTCTGGCACTTGAAGGAGGCAGTCCCTAAGCCAACGCAATCTAAAATGGGGGTCGTTTGGGTTTTTTGAATCATTTCTTAGGGATATGAGGCTTGTGTGGGTGTTGAGCTTGTCCTGTTCTTTCTGTTCCTAATTCTGAACCCACTGACTGGCGTCAAAGAACGGTCGTGTTGTAGTCTGACGGTGTCGTCTCCCAGGAGCTGGTGGAAGGCCAGGGCTTACGTCAAACTGATAAGGAGGATTGAGGCTGGAAAGTGGAACGTCTAAACAAGAATTACTGTCCTTGGGAGAGAAGCACATCCTGAAGAAACAGGTAAGCTAATGGAAATGTTTTGGGAACCGTCCGAAACAACTAGTAGCAGTGTGATAAGAAACACCCTCCCGCAAACTATCCTCCTTATAATCCTAAAAGTCACAGCCCTGGAGCTGGAGACACCAGCCCAAGCAGAGAGCCCTCGCCTCTGAGCGTGCGCAGCATGTTAAAGTTGCGCTGTAGCTTGAAGTTGAAATAAGAGAAATGTAGACCAATAGAAAACTGCTTTGTGTAATGACTTATGCATATGCATAGCTAGACTGTATCAATACTGTACCTGTAGGAGCGAACTTTGTGCTAGCTTTGTGGAGCTGCCGCCTAGCGCCCATCTCTGCGCAGACGTGACAGAAAAATACCTCTGCCCTGTGTGTATATTGGTGTCCCGCACACGGGGTAAACGACCTCACGCTTGTGGGATAACAGTTTTGACACCCCAGGTGGGACCGAGCTGACAGCCTCGCCCGGTTCGTCTTGCCGCATCCGACAGGGAGAAGAGGCCTGAGCGGACTCCAGCGCGCACCGACCTGTCGACTGGGGACTCCTTCAGCTCCTCTCCTGCGGTCGGGCGGTAAGCGCCAAAACGGTGCAATGCTCCTGACAAGAGGTGTTTTGTGGGGCTAGGAGAAAAGGGGGTGGGGGCAAGATGTCTCGGGAAGCAGGCGGCCTCTGTTCTGTTCTGGGCTCTGCATAAGACGCACCAGGAAAGACAGGTGGCAGTAGCGTAGTTCTGTTTGTTTCTCCACGCTGTCCTGTTCTGAGTAAGGAAGGGAGACGTCCCTCGTTCTGGTTTGTATAGAAATAGTGGGTTTTTCGGTACCGATATGGGCTCTGCTGCTTCCCAGGAGGCAGCCCTTTGCTCTCCTCTAGGATGCATCCTGAAGCATTGCAATAAACCTGGGGGAGATGCCATGACTAAAAATCAGCTAAAACGATATCGTAATCAAGGGTGGCCACAATATCAATGGGAAGATGGTGAGAAATGGCCTGAGAACGGATCCTTGAAATATAACACTGTATCGGAATTAATGTTGTGTTGTCGGGGAACTGAAAAATGGGATGAAATGCCTTCTGTGGATATGCTTTTTTCGTTAAGGCGCGACTGTGATATTAGAAAGAAAGGTGGTTTAGTGGATTCTAAACATCGGATTGGAATATATGTGTTAAAAGAGAAAAAGGGAAAACCTCGTTGTATTGAATGGGAAAATTTGGAAGAGGATATTCAGCTGTCGGTAGCTCCCCCCAAACAGCCCAAATCTGATAGCTCAAGTGGTAATGGAGTTGTGAGTGCTATCTCTAAAAGAACAAGGGGAGAGAAACCCATAGTTGGAGCTCCCCTCAGACAGGCTGCAGGGCCTGAAGGAACACCGGTATCTGTACGCGTACCTTTTACTGCTTGTGATTTATTAAACTGCAAACAGGCAGTCGGATCCTATCGAAACAATCCAGAAGGAATGTATAGTACTGTTAATCACGACTCCTAGTCCTAACTGGGGAGGTGTACAGGCTCTCCTAGAATATTTGTTTCCCACTGAGGAGAGGAGAAGAATTTTAGAGAAGGCCAGAGAGGGACTGATCCAACAAGGCGCGGGGGTGCCTAATACCGATATGTACCTCCCGAAAGAGGATCCGGAGTGGGATCCAGACACAAGTGTGAGGGATTAGAGAGGGTAAAGGAATATCAGAAGTGAATTTTGTATGGGATTCAACATGGAGTGCAAAAGCCCAAGAATTTATCTAAACTATCTGAAGTAAGGCAGGGAGATAAGGAAACCCCGTCAGCCTTCTCTGAGAGATTGTGTGAAGTAGCTCGAAAATGGACAGATCTGGATCCGGAAGATGATAGCAATTCAAAGTTATTTAACAGGCTGTTTATTGGTCAAGCAGCAGCAGATATAAGAAAGAGATGACAAGAGGTAGAGGGTGAGGATGGCATGACAATCTCACCGTTCTTCTCAATGGCATGTAAGGTACGTAATAATCGGGAGGAAATAGAAGAGAAGGAGAAGCGGGGACGAGTAACGCTGCAAGCTTCTTTTGTTGGCTGCCTGGAGGGAAGACCAGGAAAAAGGGAGAGAAAATACAGGAGGTGAATTTTGTGGGTGAGGAAGGGGCTGTAGAAATAATAGTAGAAATGGTTATGACATTCCCCTGGGAATGAATCGGCGTGCAAATTGTAAGCAAGAGGGCCGTTGGAAAAAAATTGTCCATGCCGTCTGAGTACTGGGGAAAGAGAGACAGAAGAAGCCGTTGGAATCATGCCGGAGATTGGGTTGGAGTGAAGGGGGCCGGAGGAATCTCTTAAAATTTCCCCAGACGATCCTCTGGTTCCAGTCAAGCTGGGGAATGAAATAGGAGGTTTTTTATTTTTCATTATTGATAGTGGAGCCACACTTGCTGCAGTAAGTAGTTGTAGGGGACCCTTAGGTAGAAGTAAAAGAAGCGTTGTTGGTGCAAGAGGGAAAAAGACTTTAAGGCTGTTTTCACAGCCTATGGAATGTTCCATGGGAAACACTAAATTAACTCCTGAATTCCTTTAGATGCCAGAATGCCCCCTACCGTTGCTTGGGTGGGATTTACTTGTAAACTGAATGCAGGGCTAAGTTCTTCTGAAGACTCTGTTCAGTTGCCTCTGTTCAGCCCACAGGGGACCTCTCCTCTTTGTGGCGGATGCCAGCCTGAACGGGACCTCGCCTGTTTGGGGCACACGGATGGCGGGCGCTGTCGCCGAAAGGCAAAGCAGGGTCATAGCAGAGTGTTCCATTTCTGGGGATGGGCTCAGCCATCCCCTGCACAAATTTCTCCTATGTAGCAATGGGGATGGTAGCTTTCTTCTGTTTTCTTGAAGAACAAGAGGATGCTGGAGCACGTGACAAGAGCACGATCTTTTTCTCTTCCTTTGGCAGTAGAGGCACCCAAGGCCAGCCTGCATTCAAGGAACAGCATGGGGATATCTGTGTCGAGCCTTAGCAGAGGAAGGAAGCTCCTTTTGGAGGCTGAGGCGACGAAGCAGAGTCCTTAATTGTTCTGTTTGATTTTCAACAGGGGTGCGGGGAGGGCCTGGGACATGCAAAATGTGGTCCCGGACAGGGGAGCTGTCTATTACATGGGAGGCTGAGAGCGCTATCGTGGACGCCACTGGACTGGCATCCTGTAAGGATGCTTTCACATATTTTCTTGTTTAGAGGCCAACCTCGGCTTTGGGCTGTAAACTAAAGTCTGCCAGGCCGGTGCCAGCTTGGCGGCAGCATCTGTCCGTGGCAGCGCCAGCTTGGTGGTGGTGTGTGCCCATGCCTGTGCCAGGTTGCTGGCTGTGTCTGGCTTGTGAGGCTTGGGGTAATTGGCCCCCTGTTCCCCAGGGGCTCCAGCTGTGGCCCGGGGCAGCACAGGTGGGACCCATGAGGTGAGGATGGGGCTGGGCCCAGGGTTTCAAAAGGGCTGAGGATGGGGCTGGCCCTGCTGTATCCGCCATTATTTTAGTCAGATCCTGCATTCCGCTCAGTTAAAGGCTCACGAGAATTACTTAACATTTGCCTTTGGAAGTCATGCTTCAAACAATGAATTTGCAACAAAATGTTTTTGACACTAGTCAATGAACTCCTGTAATACTGCAGCAAAATGACATTTTTAGTGGTTCTTGAATCTCAGAGTGATAACATAGGCATCCCTGTTTGAGCCCTTACCGCAAGCATTGCAATGTTCGTTTACACCCTGCTCGGTTCTTTTGTGAAGGTGTGTAGCGATGGGAGGTGCGTTATTCCCAAGGTGCTACGGCGCCGATGCTCTGGCCGTTGGCAGCAATGGGCAAAGCGGAAGGCTGTGTGGCTAGGGGAGAATGGCGTGGACATGCTGCTGCTCTCTCTGTTGCACCAGAATTTTGACGGCTGGGTTGGGCTGCCAAATCAATGGAAGGACTGGAAGAAATTTCAGAAAAGTGAGTACTCTAGTATCTTTATCTTTGAAAGTCGTTGTCTTTCTACAGACCCCTGTCCATGGCTTAGCTATTTGATTGGCGTGAAGCAGACCCAGAATTTTGCTTTAAGTGGTGTTCTGATTCGCTGAAATTCCCCGTAGGTAGAGAGCAAGAATTACAAATGTTGCTTGGTGGTTGAAGTTCTCGGGGTTTCTGTGAAAGCTAACTTGCCAGAATGTGTAGGAAGCAGCCTGAATTCCAGTAGAGATACTGCAGAAAAGGTCCTCTTCTTGACAGGAAAAGAGCTTCACGAAACGTCGGCGCTGTTTGCCGTAGGGCCTCCGACATACTTGTTCAGTCATCGTGGGCTTTGTGCCATTCCCGCAGGCACAATCTTGAACACATTTTGTACGGCAGCTGGTATCTTAGCTGACTTTCTATCTCGCGCTTGGTTGCTTGTACCTGCTCGAGGCTTACTGTAGTGTCAAATGAACCCCCAGGAAAATGTCCTCAACTCGTGCTGGTAGGGCAAGCCCGCTGCAGTTGATAACATCGGAAAATAGCACGATGTTTTGAAAAATTTGCCTTGCGAGGACAAGGGCTGTCTCCTGGAGGGCAGCTGAACTCTGTGACTGATTCCACCGGTCCGCTCTGGCACTTGAAGGAGGCAGTCCCTAAGCCAACGCAATCTAAAATGGGGGTCGTTTGGGTTTTTTGAATCATTTCTTAGGGATATGAGGCTTGTGTGGGTGTTGAGCTTGTCCTGTTCTTTCTGTTCCTAATTCTGAAGCCACTGACTGGCGTCAAAGAACGGTCGTGTTGTAGTCTGACGGTGTCGTCTCCCAGGAGCTGGTGGAAGGCCAGGGCTTACGTCAAACTGATAAGGAGGATTGAGGCTGGAAAGTGGAACGTCTAAACAAGAATTACTGTCCTTGGGAGAGAAGCACATCCTGAAGAAACAGGTAAGCTAATGGAAATGTTTTGGGAACCGTCCGAAACAACTAGTAGCAGTGTGATAAGAAACACCCTCCCGCAAACTATCCTCCTTATAATCCTAAAAGTCTCAGCCCTCGAGCTGGAGACACCAGCCCAAGCAGAGAGCCCTCGCCTCTGAGCGTGCGCAGCATGTTAAAGTCGCGCTGTAGCTTGAAGTTGAAATAAGAGAAATGTAGACCAATAGAAAACTGCTTTGTGTAATGACTTATGCATATGCATAGCTAGACTGTATCAATACTGTACCTGTAGGAGCGAACTTTGTGCTAGCTTTGTGGAGCTGCCGCCTAGCGCCCATCTCTGCGCAGACGTGACAGAAAAATACCTCTGCCCTGTGTGTATATTGGTGTCCCGCACACGGGGTAAACGACCTCACGCTTGTGGGATAACAGTTTTGACACCCCAGGTGGGACCGAGCTGACAGCCTCGCCCGGTTCGTCTTGCCGCATCCGACAGGGAGAAGAGGCCTGAGCGGACTCCAGCGCGCACCGACCTGTCGACTGGGGACTCCTTCAGCTCCTCTCCTGCGGTCGGGCGGTAAGCGCCAAAACGGTGCAATGCTCCTGACAAGAGGTGTTTTGTGGGGCTAGGAGAAAAGGGGGTGGGGGCAAGATGTCTCGGGAAGCAGGCGGCCTCTGTTCTGTTCTGGGCTCTGCATAAGACGCACCAGGAAAGACAGGTGGCAGTAGCGTAGTTCTGTTTGTTTCTCCACGCTGTCCTGTTCTGAGTAAGGAAGGGAGACGTCCCTCGTTCTGGTTTGTATAGAAATAGTGGGTTTTTCGGTACCGATATGGGCTCTGCTGCTTCCCAGGAGGCAGCCCTTTGCTCTCCTCTAGGATGCATCCTGAAGCATTGCAATAAACCTGGGGGAGATGCCATGACTAAAAATCAGCTAAAACGATATCGTAATCAAGGGTGGCCACAATATCAATGGGAAGATGGTGAGAAATGGCCTGAGAACGGATCCTTGAAATATAACACTGTATCGGAATTAATGTTGTGTTGTCGGGGAACTGAAAAATGGGATGAAATGCCTTCTGTGGATATGCTTTTTTCGTTAAGGCGCGACTGTGATATTAGAAAGAAAGGTGGTTTAGTGGATTCTAAACATCGGATTGGAATATATGTGTTAAAAGAGAAAAAGGGAAAACCTCGTTGTATTGAATGGGAAAATTTGGAAGAGGATATTCAGCTGTCGGTAGCTCCCCCCAAACAGCCCAAATCTGATAGCTCAAGTGGTAATGGAGTTGTGAGTGCTATCTCTAAAAGAACAAGGGGAGAGAAACCCATAGTTGGAGCTCCCCTCAGACAGGCTGCAGGGCCTGAAGGAACACCGGTATCCGTACGCGTACCTTTTACTGCTTGTGATTTATTAAACTGCAAACAGGCAGTCGGATCCTATCGAAACAATCCAGAAGGAATGTATAGTACTGTTAATCACGACTCCTAGTCCTAACTGGGGAGGTGTACAGGCTCTCCTAGAATATTTGTTTCCCACTGAGGAGAGGAGAAGAATTTTAGAGAAGGCCAGAGAGGGACTGATCCAACAAGGCGCGGGGGTGCCTAATACCGATATGTACCTCCCGAAAGAGGATCCGGAGTGGGATCCAGACACAAGTGTGAGGGATTAGAGAGGGTAAAGGAATATCAGAAGTGAATTTTGTATGGGATTCAACATGGAGTGCAAAAGCCCAAGAATTTATCTAAACTATCTGAGGTAAGGCAGGGAGATAAGGAAACCCCGTCAGCCTTCTCTGAGAGATTGTGTGAAGTAGCTCGAAAATGGACAGATCTGGATCCGGAAGATGATAGCAATTCAAAGTTATTTAACAGGCTGTTTATTGGTCAAGCAGCAGCAGATATAAGAAAGAGATGACAAGAGGTAGAGGGTGAGGATGGCATGACAATCTCACCGTTCTTCTCAATGGCATGTAAGGTACGTAATAATCGGGAGGAAATAGAAGAGAAGGAGAAGCGGGGACGAGTAACGCTGCAAGCTTCTTTTGTTGGCTGCCTGGAGGGAAGACCAGGAAAAAGGGAGAGAAAATACAGGAGGTGAATTTTGTGGGTGAGGAAGGGGCTGTAGAAATAATAGTAGAAATGGTTATGACATTCCCCTGGGAATGAATCGGCGTGCAAATTGTAAGCAAGAGGGCCGTTGGAAAAAAATTGTCCATGCCGTCTGAGTACTGGGGAAAGAGAGACAGAAGAAGCCGTTGGAATCATGCCGGAGATTGGGTTGGAGTGAAGGGGGCCGGAGGAATCTCTTAAAATTTCCCCAGACGATCCTCTGGTTCCAGTCAAGCTGGGGAATGAAATAGGAGGTTTTTTATTTTTCATTATTGATAGTGGAGCCACACTTGCTGCAGTAAGTAGTTGTAGGGGACCCTTAGGTAGAAGTAAAAGAAGCGTTGTTGGTGCAAGAGGGAAAAAGACTTTAAGGCTGTTTTCACAGCCTATGGAATGTTCCATGGGAAACACTAAATTAACTCCTGAATTCCTTTAGATGCCAGAATGCCCCCTACCGTTGCTTGGGTGGGATTTACTTGTAAACTGAATGCAGGGCTAAGTTCTTCTGAAGACTCTGTTCAGTTGCCTCTGTTCAGCCCACAGGGGACCTCTCCTCTTTGTGGCGGATGCCAGCCTGAACGGGACCTCGCCTGTTTGGGGCACACGGATGGCGGGCGCTGTCGCCGAAAGGCAAAGCAGGGTCATAGCAGAGTGTTCCATTTCTGGGGATGGGCTCAGCCATCCCCTGCACAAATTTCTCCTATGTAGCAATGGGGATGGTAGCTTTCTTCTGTTTTCTTGAAGAACAAGAGGATGCTGGAGCACGTGACAAGAGCACGATCTTTTTCTCTTCCTTTGGCAGTAGAGGCACCCAAGGCCAGCCTGCATTCAAGGAACAGCATGGGGATATCTGTGTCGAGCCTTAGCAGAGGAAGGAAGCTCCTTTTGGAGGCTGAGGCGACGAAGCAGAGTCCTTAATTGTTCTGTTTGATTTTCAACAGGGGTGCGGGGAGGGCCTGGGACATGCAAAATGTGGTCCCGGACAGGGGAGCTGTCTATTACATGGGAGGCTGAGAGCGCTATCGTGGACGCCACTGGACTGGCATCCTGTAAGGATGCTTTCACATATTTTCTTGTTTAGAGGCCAACCTCGGCTTTGGGCTGTAAACTAAAGTCTGCCAGGCCGGTGCCAGCTTGGCGGCAGCATCTGTCCGTGGCAGCGCCAGCTTGGTGGTGGTGTGTGCCCATGCCTGTGCCAGGTTGCTGGCTGTGTCTGGCTTGTGAGGCTTGGGGTAATTGGCCCCCTGTTCCCCAGGGGCTCCAGCTGTGGCCCGGGGCAGCACAGGTGGGACCCATGAGGTGAGGATGGGGCTGGGCCCAGGGTTTCAAAAGGGCTGAGGATGGGGCTGGCCCTGCTGTATCCGCCATTATTTTAGTCAGATCCTGCATTCCGCTCAGTTAAAGGCTCACGAGAATTACTTAACATTTGCCTTTGGAAGTCATGCTTCAAACAATGAATTTGCAACAAAATGTTTTTGACACTAGTCAATGAACTCCTGTAATACTGCAGCAAAATGACATTTTTAGTGGTGGTTGAATCTCAGAGTGATAACATAGGCATCCCTGTTTGAGCCCTTACCGCAAGCATTGCAATGTTCGTTTACACCCTGCTCGGTTCTTTTGTGAAGGTGTGTAGCGATGGGAGGTGCGTTATTCCCAAGGTGCTACGGCGCCGATGCTCTGGCCGTTGGCAGCAATGGGCAAAGCGGAAGGCTGTGTGGCTAGGGGAGAATGGCGTGGACATGCTGCTGCTCTCTCTGTTGCACCAGAATTTTGACGGCTGGGTTGGGCTGCCAAATCAATGGAAGGACTGGAAGAAATTTCAGAAAAGTGAGTACTCTAGTATCTTTATCTTTGAAAGTCGTTGTCTTTCTACAGACCCCTGTCCATGGCTTAGCTATTTGATTGGCGTGAAGCAGACCCAGAATTTTGCTTTAAGTGGTGTTCTGATTCGCTGAAATTCCCCGTAGGTAGAGAGCAAGAATTACAAATGTTGCTTGGTGGTTGAAGTTCTCGGGGTTTCTGTGAAAGCTAACTTGCCAGAATGTGTAGGAAGCAGCCTGAATTCCAGTAGAGATACTGCAGAAAAGGTCCTCTTCTTGACAGGAAAAGAGCTTCACGAAACGTCGGCGCTGTTTGCCGTAGGGCCTCCGACATACTTGTTCAGTCATCGTGGGCTTTGTGCCATTCCCGCAGGCACAATCTTGAACACATTTTGTACGGCAGCTGGTATCTTAGCTGACTTTCTATCTCGCGCTTGGTTGCTTGTACCTGCTCGAGGCTTACTGTAGTGTCAAATGAACCCCCAGGAAAATGTCCTCAACTCGTGCTGGTAGGGCAAGCCCGCTGCAGTTGATAACATCGGAAAATAGCACGATGTTTTGAAAAATTTGCCTTGCGAGGACAAGGGCTGTCTCCTGGAGGGCAGCTGAACTCTGTGACTGATTCCACCGGTCCGCTCTGGCACTTGAAGGAGGCAGTCCCTAAGCCAACGCAATCTAAAATGGGGGTCGTTTGGGTTTTTTGAATCATTTCTTAGGGATATGAGGCTTGTGTGGGTGTTGAGCTTGTCCTGTTCTTTCTGTTCCTAATTCTGAAGCCACTGACTGGCGTCAAAGAACGGTCGTGTTGTAGTCTGACGGTGTCGTCTCCCAGGAGCTGGTGGAAGGCCAGGGCTTACGTCAAACTGATAAGGAGGATTGAGGCTGGAAAGTGGAACGTCTAAACAAGAATTACTGTCCTTGGGAGAGAAGCACATCCTGAAGAAACAGGTAAGCTAATGGAAATGTTTTGGGAACCGTCCGAAACAACTAGTAGCAGTGTGATAAGAAACACCCTCCCGCAAACTATCCTCCTTATAATCCTAAAAGTCTCAGCCCTCGAGCTGGAGACACCAGCCCAAGCAGAGAGCCCTCGCCTCTGAGCGTGCGCAGCATGTTAAAGTCGCGCTGTAGCTTGAAGTTGAAATAAGAGAAATGTAGACCAATAGAAAACTGCTTTGTGTAATGACTTATGCATATGCATAGCTAGACTGTATCAATACTGTACCTGTAGGAGCGAACTTTGTGCTAGCTTTGTGGAGCTGCCGCCTAGCGCCCATCTCTGCGCAGACGTGACAGAAAAATACCTCTGCCCTGTGTGTATATTGGTGTCCCGCACACGGGGTAAACGACCTCACGCTTGTGGGATAACAGTTTTGACACCCCAGGTGGGACCGAGCTGACAGCCTCGCCCGGTTCGTCTTGCCGCATCCGACAGGGAGAAGAGGCCTGAGCGGACTCCAGCGCGCACCGACCTGTCGATTGGGGACTCCTTCAGCTCCTCTCCTGCGGTCGGGCGGTAAGCGCCAAAACGGTGCAATGCTCCTGACAAGAGGTGTTTTGTGGGGCTAGGAGAAAAGGGGGTGGGGGCAAGATGTCTCGGGAAGCAGGCGGCCTCTGTTCTGTTCTGGGCTCTGCATAAGACGCACCAGGAAAGACAGGTGGCAGTAGCGTAGTTCTGTTTGTTTCTCCACGCTGTCCTGTTCTGAGTAAGGAAGGGAGACGTCCCTCGTTCTGGTTTGTATAGAAATAGTGGGTTTTTCGGTACCGATATGGGCTCTGCTGCTTCCCAGGAGGCAGCCCTTTGCTCTCCTCTAGGATGCATCCTGAAGCATTGCAATAAACCTGGGGGAGATGCCATGACTAAAAATCAGCTAAAACGATATCGTAATCAAGGGTGGCCACAATATCAATGGGAAGATGGTGAGAAATGGCCTGAGAACGGATCCTTGAAATATAACACTGTATCGGAATTAATGTTGTGTTGTCGGGGAACTGAAAAATGGGATGAAATGCCTTCTGTGGATATGCTTTTTTCGTTAAGGCGCGACTGTGATATTAGAAAGAAAGGTGGTTTAGTGGATTCTAAACATCGGATTGGAATATATGTGTTAAAAGAGAAAAAGGGAAAACCTCGTTGTATTGAATGGGAAAATTTGGAAGAGGATATTCAGCTGTCGGTAGCTCCCCCCAAACAGCCCAAATCTGATAGCTCAAGTGGTAATGGAGTTGTGAGTGCTATCTCTAAAAGAACAAGGGGAGAGAAACCCATAGTTGGAGCTCCCCTCAGACAGGCTGCAGGGCCTGAAGGAACACCGGTATCTGTACGCGTACCTTTTACTGCTTGTGATTTATTAAACTGCAAACAGGCAGTCGGATCCTATCGAAACAATCCAGAAGGAATGTATAGTACTGTTAATCACGACTCCTAGTCCTAACTGGGGAGGTGTACAGGCTCTCCTAGAATATTTGTTTCCCACTGAGGAGAGGAGAAGAATTTTAGAGAAGGCCAGAGAGGGACTGATCCAACAAGGCGCGGGGGTGCCTAATACCGATATGTACCTCCCGAAAGAGGATCCGGAGTGGGATCCAGACACAAGTGTGAGGGATTAGAGAGGGTAAAGGAATATCAGAAGTGAATTTTGTATGGGATTCAACATGGAGTGCAAAAGCCCAAGAATTTATCTAAACTATCTGAGGTAAGGCAGGGAGATAAGGAAACCCCGTCAGCCTTCTCTGAGAGATTGTGTGAAGTAGCTCGAAAATGGACAGATCTGGATCCGGAAGATGATAGCAATTCAAAGTTATTTAACAGGCTGTTTATTGGTCAAGCAGCAGCAGATATAAGAAAGAGATGACAAGAGGTAGAGGGTGAGGATGGCATGACAATCTCACCGTTCTTCTCAATGGCATGTAAGGTACGTAATAATCGGGAGGAAATAGAAGAGAAGGAGAAGCGGGGACGAGTAACGCTGCAAGCTTCTTTTGTTGGCTGCCTGGAGGGAAGACCAGGAAAAAGGGAGAGAAAATACAGGAGGTGAATTTTGTGGGTGAGGAAGGGGCTGTAGAAATAATAGTAGAAATGGTTATGACATTCCCCTGGGAATGAATCGGCGTGCAAATTGTAAGCAAGAGGGCCGTTGGAAAAAAATTGTCCATGCCGTCTGAGTACTGGGGAAAGAGAGACAGAAGAAGCCGTTGGAATCATGCCGGAGATTGGGTTGGAGTGAAGGGGGCCGGAGGAATCTCTTAAAATTTCCCCAGACGATCCTCTGGTTCCAGTCAAGCTGGGGAATGAAATAGGAGGTTTTTTATTTTTCATTATTGATAGTGGAGCCACACTTGCTGCAGTAAGTAGTTGTAGGGGACCCTTAGGTAGAAGTAAAAGAAGCGTTGTTGGTGCAAGAGGGAAAAAGACTTTAAGGCTGTTTTCACAGCCTATGGAATGTTCCATGGGAAACACTAAATTAACTCCTGAATTCCTTTAGATGCCAGAATGCCCCCTACCGTTGCTTGGGTGGGATTTACTTGTAAACTGAATGCAGGGCTAAGTTCTTCTGAAGACTCTGTTCAGTTGCCTCTGTTCAGCCCACAGGGGACCTCTCCTCTTTGTGGCGGATGCCAGCCTGAACGGGACCTCGCCTGTTTGGGGCACACGGATGGCGGGCGCTGTCGCCGAAAGGCAAAGCAGGGTCATAGCAGAGTGTTCCATTTCTGGGGATGGGCTCAGCCATCCCCTGCACAAATTTCTCCTATGTAGCAATGGGGATGGTAGCTTTCTTCTGTTTTCTTGAAGAACAAGAGGATGCTGGAGCACGTGACAAGAGCACGATCTTTTTCTCTTCCTTTGGCAGTAGAGGCACCCAAGGCCAGCCTGCATTCAAGGAACAGCATGGGGATATCTGTGTCGAGCCTTAGCAGAGGAAGGAAGCTCCTTTTGGAGGCTGAGGCGACGAAGCAGAGTCCTTAATTGTTCTGTTTGATTTTCAACAGGGGTGCGGGGAGGGCCTGGGACATGCAAAATGTGGTCCCGGACAGGGGAGCTGTCTATTACATGGGAGGCTGAGAGCGCTATCGTGGACGCCACTGGACTGGCATCCTGTAAGGATGCTTTCACATATTTTCTTGTTTAGAGGCCAACCTCGGCTTTGGGCTGTAAACTAAAGTCTGCCAGGCCGGTGCCAGCTTGGCGGCAGCATCTGTCCGTGGCAGCGCCAGCTTGGTGGTGGTGTGTGCCCATGCCTGTGCCAGGTTGCTGGCTGTGTCTGGCTTGTGAGGCTTGGGGTAATTGGCCCCCTGTTCCCCAGGGGCTCCAGCTGTGGCCCGGGGCAGCACAGGTGGGACCCATGAGGTGAGGATGGGGCTGGGCCCAGGGTTTCAAAAGGGCTGAGGATGGGGCTGGCCCTGCTGTATCCGCCATTATTTTAGTCAGATCCTGCATTCCGCTCAGTGAAAGGCTCACGAGAATTACTTAACATTTGCCTTTGGAAGTCATGCTTCAAACAATGAATTTGCAACAAAATGTTTTTGACACTAGTCAATGAACTCCTGTAATACTGCAGCAAAATGACATTTTTAGTGGTGGTTGAATCTCAGAGTGATAACATAGGCATCCCTGTTTGAGCCCTTACCGCAAGCATTGCAATGTTCGTTTACACCCTGCTCGGTTCTTTTGTGAAGGTGTGTAGCGATGGGAGGTGCGTTATTCCCAAGGTGCTACGGCGCCGATGCTCTGGCCGTTGGCAGCAATGGGCAAAGCGGAAGGCTGTGTGGCTAGGGGAGAATGGCGTGGACATGCTGCTGCTCTCTCTGTTGCACCAGAATTTTGACGGCTGGGTTGGGCTGCCAAATCAATGGAAGGACTGGAAGAAATTTCAGAAAAGTGAGTACTCTAGTATCTTTATCTTTGAAAGTCGTTGTCTTTCTACAGACCCCTGTCCATGGCTTAGCTATTTGATTGGCGTGAAGCAGACCCAGAATTTTGCTTTAAGTGGTGTTCTGATTCGCTGAAATTCCCCGTAGGTAGAGAGCAAGAATTACAAATGTTGCTTGGTGGTTGAAGTTCTCGGGGTTTCTGTGAAAGCTAACTTGCCAGAATGTGTAGGAAGCAGCCTGAATTCCAGTAGAGATACTGCAGAAAAGGTCCTCTTCTTGACAGGAAAAGAGCTTCACGAAACGTCGGCGCTGTTTGCCGTAGGGCCTCCGACATACTTGTTCAGTCATCGTGGGCTTTGTGCCATTCCCGCAGGCACAATCTTGAACACATTTTGTACGGCAGCTGGTATCTTAGCTGACTTTCTATCTCGCGCTTGGTTGCTTGTACCTGCTCGAGGCTTACTGTAGTGTCAAATGAACCCCCAGGAAAATGTCCTCAACTCGTGCTGGTAGGGCAAGCCCGCTGCAGTTGATAACATCGGAAAATAGCACGATGTTTTGAAAAATTTGCCTTGCGAGGACAAGGGCTGTCTCCTGGAGGGCAGCTGAACTCTGTGACTGATTCCACCGGTCCGCTCTGGCACTTGAAGGAGGCAGTCCCTAAGCCAACGCAATCTAAAATGGGGGTCGTTTGGGTTTTTTGAATCATTTCTTAGGGATATGAGGCTTGTGTGGGTGTTGAGCTTGTCCTGTTCTTTCTGTTCCTAATTCTGAACCCACTGACTGGCGTCAAAGAACGGTCGTGTTGTAGTCTGACGGTGTCGTCTCCCAGGAGCTGGTGGAAGGCCAGGGCTTACGTCAAACTGATAAGGAGGATTGAGGCTGGAAAGTGGAACGTCTAAACAAGAATTACTGTCCTTGGGAGAGAAGCACATCCTGAAGAAACAGGTAAGCTAATGGAAATGTTTTGGGAACCGTCCGAAACAACTAGTAGCAGTGTGATAAGAAACACCCTCCCGCAAACTATCCTCCTTATAATCCTAAAAGTCTCAGCCCTCGAGCTGGAGACACCAGCCCAAGCAGAGAGCCCTCGCCTCTGAGCGTGCGCAGCATGTTAAAGTCGCGCTGTAGCTTGAAGTTGAAATAAGAGAAATGTAGACCAATAGAAAACTGCTTTGTGTAATGACTTATGCATATGCATAGCTAGACTGTATCAATACTGTACCTGTAGGAGCGAACTTTGTGCTAGCTTTGTGGAGCTGCCGCCTAGCGCCCATCTCTGCGCAGACGTGACAGAAAAATACCTCTGCCCTGTGTGTATATTGGTGTCCCGCACACGGGGTAAACGACCTCACGCTTGTGGGATAACAGTTTTGACACCCCAGGTGGGACCGAGCTGACAGCCTCGCCCGGTTCGTCTTGCCGCATCCGACAGGGAGAAGAGGCCTGAGCGGACTCCAGCGCGCACCGACCTGTCGACTGGGGACTCCTTCAGCTCCTCTCCTGCGGTCGGGCGGTAAGCGCCAAAACGGTGCAATGCTCCTGACAAGAGGTGTTTTGTGGGGCTAGGAGAAAAGGGGGTGGGGGCAAGATGTCTCGGGAAGCAGGCGGCCTCTGTTCTGTTCTGGGCTCTGCATAAGACGCACCAGGAAAGACAGGTGGCAGTAGCGTAGTTCTGTTTGTTTCTCCACGCTGTCCTGTTCTGAGTAAGGAAGGGAGACGTCCCTCGTTCTGGTTTGTATAGAAATAGTGGGTTTTTCGGTACCGATATGGGCTCTGCTGCTTCCCAGGAGGCAGCCCTTTGCTCTCCTCTAGGATGCATCCTGAAGCATTGCAATAAACCTGGGGGAGATGCCATGACTAAAAATCAGCTAAAACGATATCGTAATCAAGGGTGGCCACAATATCAATGGGAAGATGGTGAGAAATGGCCTGAGAACGGATCCTTGAAATATAACACTGTATCGGAATTAATGTTGTGTTGTCGGGGAACTGAAAAATGGGATGAAATGCCTTCTGTGGATATGCTTTTTTCGTTAAGGCGCGACTGTGATATTAGAAAGAAAGGTGGTTTAGTGGATTCTAAACATCGGATTGGAATATATGTGTTAAAAGAGAAAAAGGGAAAACCTCGTTGTATTGAATGGGAAAATTTGGAAGAGGATATTCAGCTGTCGGTAGCTCCCCCCAAACAGCCCAAATCTGATAGCTCAAGTGGTAATGGAGTTGTGAGTGCTATCTCTAAAAGAACAAGGGGAGAGAAACCCATAGTTGGAGCTCCCCTCAGACAGGCTGCAGGGCCTGAAGGAACACCGGTATCTGTACGCGTACCTTTTACTGCTTGTGATTTATTAAACTGCAAACAGGCAGTCGGATCCTATCGAAACAATCCAGAAGGAATGTATAGTACTGTTAATCACGACTCCTAGTCCTAACTGGGGAGGTGTACAGGCTCTCCTAGAATATTTGTTTCCCACTGAGGAGAGGAGAAGAATTTTAGAGAAGGCCAGAGAGGGACTGATCCAACAAGGCGCGGGGGTGCCTAATACCGATATGTACCTCCCGAAAGAGGATCCGGAGTGGGATCCAGACACAAGTGTGAGGGATTAGAGAGGGTAAAGGAATATCAGAAGTGAATTTTGTATGGGATTCAACATGGAGTGCAAAAGCCCAAGAATTTATCTAAACTATCTGAGGTAAGGCAGGGAGATAAGGAAACCCCGTCAGCCTTCTCTGAGAGATTGTGTGAAGTAGCTCGAAAATGGACAGATCTGGATCCGGAAGATGATAGCAATTCAAAGTTATTTAACAGGCTGTTTATTGGTCAAGCAGCAGCAGATATAAGAAAGAGATGACAAGAGGTAGAGGGTGAGGATGGCATGACAATCTCACCGTTCTTCTCAATGGCATGTAAGGTACGTAATAATCGGGAGGAAATAGAAGAGAAGGAGAAGCGGGGACGAGTAACGCTGCAAGCTTCTTTTGTTGGCTGCCTGGAGGGAAGACCAGGAAAAAGGGAGAGAAAATACAGGAGGTGAATTTTGTGGGTGAGGAAGGGGCTGTAGAAATAATAGTAGAAATGGTTATGACATTCCCCTGGGAATGAATCGGCGTGCAAATTGTAAGCAAGAGGGCCGTTGGAAAAAAATTGTCCATGCCGTCTGAGTACTGGGGAAAGAGAGACAGAAGAAGCCGTTGGAATCATGCCGGAGATTGGGTTGGAGTGAAGGGGGCCGGAGGAATCTCTTAAAATTTCCCCAGACGATCCTCTGGTTCCAGTCAAGCTGGGGAATGAAATAGGAGGTTTTTTATTTTTCATTATTGATAGTGGAGCCACACTTGCTGCAGTAAGTAGTTGTAGGGGACCCTTAGGTAGAAGTAAAAGAAGCGTTGTTGGTGCAAGAGGGAAAAAGACTTTAAGGCTGTTTTCACAGCCTATGGAATGTTCCATGGGAAACACTAAATTAACTCCTGAATTCCTTTAGATGCCAGAATGCCCCCTACCGTTGCTTGGGTGGGATTTACTTGTAAACTGAATGCAGGGCTAAGTTCTTCTGAAGACTCTGTTCAGTTGCCTCTGTTCAGCCCACAGGGGACCTCTCCTCTTTGTGGCGGATGCCAGCCTGAACGGGACCTCGCCTGTTTGGGGCACACGGATGGCGGGCGCTGTCGCCGAAAGGCAAAGCAGGGTCATAGCAGAGTGTTCCATTTCTGGGGATGGGCTCAGCCATCCCCTGCACAAATTTCTCCTATGTAGCAATGGGGATGGTAGCTTTCTTCTGTTTTCTTGAAGAACAAGAGGATGCTGGAGCACGTGACAAGAGCACGATCTTTTTCTCTTCCTTTGGCAGTAGAGGCACCCAAGGCCAGCCTGCATTCAAGGAACAGCATGGGGATATCTGTGTCGAGCCTTAGCAGAGGAAGGAAGCTCCTTTTGGAGGCTGAGGCGACGAAGCAGAGTCCTTAATTGTTCTGTTTGATTTTCAACAGGGGTGCGGGGAGGGCCTGGGACATGCAAAATGTGGTCCCGGACAGGGGAGCTGTCTATTACATGGGAGGCTGAGAGCGCTATCGTGGACGCCACTGGACTGGCATCCTGTAAGGATGCTTTCACATATTTTCTTGTTTAGAGGCCAACCTCGGCTTTGGGCTGTAAACTAAAGTCTGCCAGGCCAGTGCCAGCTTGGCGGCAGCATCTGTCCGTGGCAGCGCCAGCTTGGTGGTGGTGTGTGCCCATGCCTGTGCCAGGTTGCTGGCTGTGTCTGGCTTGTGAGGCTTGGGGTAATTGGCCCCCTGTTCCCCAGGGGCTCCAGCTGTGGCCCGGGGCAGCACAGGTGGGACCCATGAGGTGAGGATGGGGCTGGGCCCAGGGTTTCAAAAGGGCTGAGGATGGGGCTGGCCCTGCTGTATCCGCCATTATTTTAGTCAGATCCTGCATTCCGCTCAGTTAAAGGCTCACGAGAATTACTTAACATTTGCCTTTGGAAGTCATGCTTCAAACAATGAATTTGCAACAAAATGTTTTTGACACTAGTCAATGAACTCCTGTAATACTGCAGCAAAATGACATTTTTAGTGGTGGTTGAATCTCAGAGTGATAACATAGGCATCCCTGTTTGAGCCCTTACCGCAAGCATTGCAATGTTCGTTTACACCCTGCTCGGTTCTTTTGTGAAGGTGTGTAGCGATGGGAGGTGCGTTATTCCCAAGGTGCTACGGCGCCGATGCTCTGGCCGTTGGCAGCAATGGGCAAAGCGGAAGGCTGTGTGGCTAGGGGAGAATGGCGTGGACATGCTGCTGCTCTCTCTGTTGCACCAGAATTTTGACGGCTGGGTTGGGCTGCCAAATCAATGGAAGGACTGGAAGAAATTTCAGAAAAGTGAGTACTCTAGTATCTTTATCTTTGAAAGTCGTTGTCTTTCTACAGACCCCTGTCCATGGCTTAGCTATTTGATTGGCGTGAAGCAGACCCAGAATTTTGCTTTAAGTGGTGTTCTGATTCGCTGAAATTCCCCGTAGGTAGAGAGCAAGAATTACAAATGTTGCTTGGTGGTTGAAGTTCTCGGGGTTTCTGTGAAAGCTAACTTGCCAGAATGTGTAGGAAGCAGCCTGAATTCCAGTAGAGATACTGCAGAAAAGGTCCTCTTCTTGACAGGAAAAGAGCTTCACGAAACGTCGGCGCTGTTTGCCGTAGGGCCTCCGACATACTTGTTCAGTCATCGTGGGCTTTGTGCCATTCCCGCAGGCACAATCTTGAACACATTTTGTACGGCAGCTGGTATCTTAGCTGACTTTCTATCTCGCGCTTGGTTGCTTGTACCTGCTCGAGGCTTACTGTAGTGTCAAATGAACCCCCAGGAAAATGTCCTCAACTCGTGCTGGTAGGGCAAGCCCGCTGCAGTTGATAACATCGGAAAATAGCACGATGTTTTGAAAAATTTGCCTTGCGAGGACAAGGGCTGTCTCCTGGAGGGCAGCTGAACTCTGTGACTGATTCCACCGGTCCGCTCTGGCACTTGAAGGAGGCAGTCCCTAAGCCAACGCAATCTAAAATGGGGGTCGTTTGGGTTTTTTGAATCATTTCTTAGGGATATGAGGCTTGTGTGGGTGTTGAGCTTGTCCTGTTCTTTCTGTTCCTAATTCTGAAGCCACTGACTGGCGTCAAAGAACGGTCGTGTTGTAGTCTGACGGTGTCGTCTCCCAGGAGCTGGTGGAAGGCCAGGGCTTACGTCAAACTGATAAGGAGGATTGAGGCTGGAAAGTGGAACGTCTAAACAAGAATTACTGTCCTTGGGAGAGAAGCACATCCTGAAGAAACAGGTAAGCTAATGGAAATGTTTTGGGAACCGTCCGAAACAACTAGTAGCAGTGTGATAAGAAACACCCTCCCGCAAACTATCCTCCTTATAATCCTAAAAGTCTCAGCCCTCGAGCTGGAGACACCAGCCCAAGCAGAGAGCCCTCGCCTCTGAGCGTGCGCAGCATGTTAAAGTCGCGCTGTAGCTTGAAGTTGAAATAAGAGAAATGTAGACCAATAGAAAACTGCTTTGTGTAATGACTTATGCATATGCATAGCTAGACTGTATCAATACTGTACCTGTAGGAGCGAACTTTGTGCTAGCTTTGTGGAGCTGCCGCCTAGCGCCCATCTCTGCGCAGACGTGACAGAAAAATACCTCTGCCCTGTGTGTATATTGGTGTCCCGCACACGGGGTAAACGACCTCACGCTTGTGGGATAACAGTTTTGACACCCCAGGTGGGACCGAGCTGACAGCCTCGCCCGGTTCGTCTTGCCGCATCCGACAGGGAGAAGAGGCCTGAGCGGACTCCAGCGCGCACCGACCTGTCGACTGGGGACTCCTTCAGCTCCTCTCCTGCGGTCGGGCGGTAAGCGCCAAAACGGTGCAATGCTCCTGACAAGAGGTGTTTTGTGGGGCTAGGAGAAAAGGGGGTGGGGGCAAGATGTCTCGGGAAGCAGGCGGCCTCTGTTCTGTTCTGGGCTCTGCATAAGACGCACCAGGAAAGACAGGTGGCAGTAGCGTAGTTCTGTTTGTTTCTCCACGCTGTCCTGTTCTGAGTAAGGAAGGGAGACGTCCCTCGTTCTGGTTTGTATAGAAATAGTGGGTTTTTCGGTACCGATATGGGCTCTGCTGCTTCCCAGGAGGCAGCCCTTTGCTCTCCTCTAGGATGCATCCTGAAGCATTGCAATAAACCTGGGGGAGATGCCATGACTAAAAATCAGCTAAAACGATATCGTAATCAAGGGTGGCCACAATATCAATGGGAAGATGGTGAGAAATGGCCTGAGAACGGATCCTTGAAATATAACACTGTATCGGAATTAATGTTGTGTTGTCGGGGAACTGAAAAATGGGATGAAATGCCTTCTGTGGATATGCTTTTTTCGTTAAGGCGCGACTGTGATATTAGAAAGAAAGGTGGTTTAGTGGATTCTAAACATCGGATTGGAATATATGTGTTAAAAGAGAAAAAGGGAAAACCTCGTTGTATTGAATGGGAAAATTTGGAAGAGGATATTCAGCTGTCGGTAGCTCCCCCCAAACAGCCCAAATCTGATAGCTCAAGTGGTAATGGAGTTGTGAGTGCTATCTCTAAAAGAACAAGGGGAGAGAAACCCATAGTTGGAGCTCCCCTCAGACAGGCTGCAGGGCCTGAAGGAACACCGGTATCTGTACGCGTACCTTTTACTGCTTGTGATTTATTAAACTGCAAACAGGCAGTCGGATCCTATCGAAACAATCCAGAAGGAATGTATAGTACTGTTAATCACGACTCCTAGTCCTAACTGGGGAGGTGTACAGGCTCTCCTAGAATATTTGTTTCCCACTGAGGAGAGGAGAAGAATTTTAGAGAAGGCCAGAGAGGGACTGATCCAACAAGGCGCGGGGGTGCCTAATACCGATATGTACCTCCCGAAAGAGGATCCGGAGTGGGATCCAGACACAAGTGTGAGGGATTAGAGAGGGTAAAGGAATATCAGAAGTGAATTTTGTATGGGATTCAACATGGAGTGCAAAAGCCCAAGAATTTATCTAAACTATCTGAGGTAAGGCAGGGAGATAAGGAAACCCCGTCAGCCTTCTCTGAGAGATTGTGTGAAGTAGCTCGAAAATGGACAGATCTGGATCCGGAAGATGATAGCAATTCAAAGTTATTTAACAGGCTGTTTATTGGTCAAGCAGCAGCAGATATAAGAAAGAGATGACAAGAGGTAGAGGGTGAGGATGGCATGACAATCTCACCGTTCTTCTCAATGGCATGTAAGGTACGTAATAATCGGGAGGAAATAGAAGAGAAGGAGAAGCGGGGACGAGTAACGCTGCAAGCTTCTTTTGTTGGCTGCCTGGAGGGAAGACCAGGAAAAAGGGAGAGAAAATACAGGAGGTGAATTTTGTGGGTGAGGAAGGGGCTGTAGAAATAATAGTAGAAATGGTTATGACATTCCCCTGGGAATGAATCGGCGTGCAAATTGTAAGCAAGAGGGCCGTTGGAAAAAAATTGTCCATGCCGTCTGAGTACTGGGGAAAGAGAGACAGAAGAAGCCGTTGGAATCATGCCGGAGATTGGGTTGGAGTGAAGGGGGCCGGAGGAATCTCTTAAAATTTCCCCAGACGATCCTCTGGTTCCAGTCAAGCTGGGGAATGAAATAGGAGGTTTTTTATTTTTCATTATTGATAGTGGAGCCACACTTGCTGCAGTAAGTAGTTGTAGGGGACCCTTAGGTAGAAGTAAAAGAAGCGTTGTTGGTGCAAGAGGGAAAAAGACTTTAAGGCTGTTTTCACAGCCTATGGAATGTTCCATGGGAAACACTAAATTAACTCCTGAATTCCTTTAGATGCCAGAATGCCCCCTACCGTTGCTTGGGTGGGATTTACTTGTAAACTGAATGCAGGGCTAAGTTCTTCTGAAGACTCTGTTCAGTTGCCTCTGTTCAGCCCACAGGGGACCTCTCCTCTTTGTGGCGGATGCCAGCCTGAACGGGACCTCGCCTGTTTGGGGCACACGGATGGCGGGCGCTGTCGCCGAAAGGCAAAGCAGGGTCATAGCAGAGTGTTCCATTTCTGGGGATGGGCTCAGCCATCCCCTGCACAAATTTCTCCTATGTAGCAATGGGGATGGTAGCTTTCTTCTGTTTTCTTGAAGAACAAGAGGATGCTGGAGCACGTGACAAGAGCACGATCTTTTTCTCTTCCTTTGGCAGTAGAGGCACCCAAGGCCAGCCTGCATTCAAGGAACAGCATGGGGATATCTGTGTCGAGCCTTAGCAGAGGAAGGAAGCTCCTTTTGGAGGCTGAGGCGACGAAGCAGAGTCCTTAATTGTTCTGTTTGATTTTCAACAGGGGTGCGGGGAGGGCCTGGGACATGCAAAATGTGGTCCCGGACAGGGGAGCTGTCTATTACATGGGAGGCTGAGAGCGCTATCGTGGACGCCACTGGACTGGCATCCTGTAAGGATGCTTTCACATATTTTCTTGTTTAGAGGCCAACCTCGGCTTTGGGCTGTAAACTAAAGTCTGCCAGGCCGGTGCCAGCTTGGCGGCAGCATCTGTCCGTGGCAGCGCCAGCTTGGTGGTGGTGTGTGCCCATGCCTGTGCCAGGTTGCTGGCTGTGTCTGGCTTGTGAGGCTTGGGGTAATTGGCCCCCTGTTCCCCAGGGGCTCCAGCTGTGGCCCGGGGCAGCACAGGTGGGACCCATGAGGTGAGGATGGGGCTGGGCCCAGGGTTTCAAAAGGGCTGAGGATGGGGCTGGCCCTGCTGTATCCGCCATTATTTTAGTCAGATCCTGCATTCCGCTCAGTTAAAGGCTCACGAGAATTACTTAACATTTGCCTTTGGAAGTCATGCTTCAAACAATGAATTTGCAACAAAATGTTTTTGACACTAGTCAATGAACTCCTGTAATACTGCAGCAAAATGACATTTTTAGTGGTGGTTGAATCTCAGAGTGATAACATAGGCATCCCTGTTTGAGCCCTTACCGCAAGCATTGCAATGTTCGTTTACACCCTGCTCGGTTCTTTTGTGAAGGTGTGTAGCGATGGGAGGTGCGTTATTCCCAAGGTGCTACGGCGCCGATGCTCTGGCCGTTGGCAGCAATGGGCAAAGCGGAAGGCTGTGTGGCTAGGGGAGAATGGCGTGGACATGCTGCTGCTCTCTCTGTTGCACCAGAATTTTGACGGCTGGGTTGGGCTGCCAAATCAATGGAAGGACTGGAAGAAATTTCAGAAAAGTGAGTACTCTAGTATCTTTATCTTTGAAAGTCGTTGTCTTTCTACAGACCCCTGTCCATGGCTTAGCTATTTGATTGGCGTGAAGCAGACCCAGAATTTTGCTTTAAGTGGTGTTCTGATTCGCTGAAATTCCCCGTAGGTAGAGAGCAAGAATTACAAATGTTGCTTGGTGGTTGAAGTTCTCGGGGTTTCTGTGAAAGCTAACTTGCCAGAATGTGTAGGAAGCAGCCTGAATTCCAGTAGAGATACTGCAGAAAAGGTCCTCTTCTTGACAGGAAAAGAGCTTCACGAAACGTCGGCGCTGTTTGCCGTAGGGCCTCCGACATACTTGTTCAGTCATCGTGGGCTTTGTGCCATTCCCGCAGGCACAATCTTGAACACATTTTGTACGGCAGCTGGTATCTTAGCTGACTTTCTATCTCGCGCTTGGTTGCTTGTACCTGCTCGAGGCTTACTGTAGTGTCAAATGAACCCCCAGGAAAATGTCCTCAACTCGTGCTGGTAGGGCAAGCCCGCTGCAGTTGATAACATCGGAAAATAGCACGATGTTTTGAAAAATTTGCCTTGCGAGGACAAGGGCTGTCTCCTGGAGGGCAGCTGAACTCTGTGACTGATTCCACCGGTCCGCTCTGGCACTTGAAGGAGGCAGTCCCTAAGCCAACGCAATCTAAAATGGGGGTCGTTTGGGTTTTTTGAATCATTTCTTAGGGATATGAGGCTTGTGTGGGTGTTGAGCTTGTCCTGTTCTTTCTGTTCCTAATTCTGAAGCCACTGACTGGCGTCAAAGAACGGTCGTGTTGTAGTCTGACGGTGTCGTCTCCCAGGAGCTGGTGGAAGGCCAGGGCTTACGTCAAACTGATAAGGAGGATTGAGGCTGGAAAGTGGAACGTCTAAACAAGAATTACTGTCCTTGGGAGAGAAGCACATCCTGAAGAAACAGGTAAGCTAATGGAAATGTTTTGGGAACCGTCCGAAAGAACTAGTAGGAGTGTGATAAGAAACACCCTCCCGCAAACTATCCTCCTTATAATCCTAAAAGTCTCAGCCCTCGAGCTGGAGACACCAGCCCAAGCAGAGAGCCCTCGCCTCTGAGCGTGCGCAGCATGTTAAAGTCGCGCTGTAGCTTGAAGTTGAAATAAGAGAAATGTAGACCAATAGAAAACTGCTTTGTGTAATGACTTATGCATATGCATAGCTAGACTGTATCAATACTGTACCTGTAGGAGCGAACTTTGTGCTAGCTTTGTGGAGCTGCCGCCTAGCGCCCATCTCTGCGCAGACGTGACAGAAAAATACCTCTGCCCTGTGTGTATATTGGTGTCCCGCACACGGGGTAAACGACCTCACGCTTGTGGGATAACAGTTTTGACACCCCAGGTGGGACCGAGCTGACAGCCTCGCCCGGTTCGTCTTGCCGCATCCGACAGGGAGAAGAGGCCTGAGCGGACTCCAGCGCGCACCGACCTGTCGACTGGGGACTCCTTCAGCTCCTCTCCTGCGGTCGGGCGGTAAGCGCCGAAACGGTGCAATGCTCCTGACAAGAGGTGTTTTGTGGGGCTAGGAGAAAAGGGGGTGGGGGCAAGATGTCTCGGGAAGCAGGCGGCCTCTGTTCTGTTCTGGGCTCTGCATAAGACGCACCAGGAAAGACAGGTGGCAGTAGCGTAGTTCTGTTTGTTTCTCCACGCTGTCCTGTTCTGAGTAAGGAAGGGAGACGTCCCTCGTTCTGGTTTGTATAGAAATAGTGGGTTTTTCGGTACCGATATGGGCTCTGCTGCTTCCCAGGAGGCAGCCCTTTGCTCTCCTCTAGGATGCATCCTGAAGCATTGCAATAAACCTGGGGGAGATGCCATGACTAAAAATCAGCTAAAACGATATCGTAATCAAGGGTGGCCACAATATCAATGGGAAGATGGTGAGAAATGGCCTGAGAACGGATCCTTGAAATATAACACTGTATCGGAATTAATGTTGTGTTGTCGGGGAACTGAAAAATGGGATGAAATGCCTTCTGTGGATATGCTTTTTTCGTTAAGGCGCGACTGTGATATTAGAAAGAAAGGTGGTTTAGTGGATTCTAAACATCGGATTGGAATATATGTGTTAAAAGAGAAAAAGGGAAAACCTCGTTGTATTGAATGGGAAAATTTGGAAGAGGATATTCAGCTGTCGGTAGCTCCCCCCAAACAGCCCAAATCTGATAGCTCAAGTGGTAATGGAGTTGTGAGTGCTATCTCTAAAAGAACAAGGGGAGAGAAACCCATAGTTGGAGCTCCCCTCAGACAGGCTGCAGGGCCTGAAGGAACACCGGTATCTGTACGCGTACCTTTTACTGCTTGTGATTTATTAAACTGCAAACAGGCAGTCGGATCCTATCGAAACAATCCAGAAGGAATGTATAGTACTGTTAATCACGACTCCTAGTCCTAACTGGGGAGGTGTACAGGCTCTCCTAGAATATTTGTTTCCCACTGAGGAGAGGAGAAGAATTTTAGAGAAGGCCAGAGAGGGACTGATCCAACAAGGCGCGGGGGTGCCTAATACCGATATGTACCTCCCGAAAGAGGATCCGGAGTGGGATCCAGACACAAGTGTGAGGGATTAGAGAGGGTAAAGGAATATCAGAAGTGAATTTTGTATGGGATTCAACATGGAGTGCAAAAGCCCAAGAATTTATCTAAACTATCTGAGGTAAGGCAGGGAGATAAGGAAACCCCGTCAGCCTTCTCTGAGAGATTGTGTGAAGTAGCTCGAAAATGGACAGATCTGGATCCGGAAGATGATAGCAATTCAAAGTTATTTAACAGGCTGTTTATTGGTCAAGCAGCAGCAGATATAAGAAAGAGATGACAAGAGGTAGAGGGTGAGGATGGCATGACAATCTCACCGTTCTTCTCAATGGCATGTAAGGTACGTAATAATCGGGAGGAAATAGAAGAGAAGGAGAAGCGGGGACGAGTAACGCTGCAAGCTTCTTTTGTTGGCTGCCTGGAGGGAAGACCAGGAAAAAGGGAGAGAAAATACAGGAGGTGAATTTTGTGGGTGAGGAAGGGGCTGTAGAAATAATAGTAGAAATGGTTATGACATTCCCCTGGGAATGAATCGGCGTGCAAATTGTAAGCAAGAGGGCCGTTGGAAAAAAATTGTCCATGCCGTCTGAGTACTGGGGAAAGAGAGACAGAAGAAGCCGTTGGAATCATGCCGGAGATTGGGTTGGAGTGAAGGGGGCCGGAGGAATCTCTTAAAATTTCCCCAGACGATCCTCTGGTTCCAGTCAAGCTGGGGAATGAAATAGGAGGTTTTTTATTTTTCATTATTGATAGTGGAGCCACACTTGCTGCAGTAAGTAGTTGTAGGGGACCCTTAGGTAGAAGTAAAAGAAGCGTTGTTGGTGCAAGAGGGAAAAAGACTTTAAGGCTGTTTTCACAGCCTATGGAATGTTCCATGGGAAACACTAAATTAACTCCTGAATTCCTTTAGATGCCAGAATGCCCCCTACCGTTGCTTGGGTGGGATTTACTTGTAAACTGAATGCAGGGCTAAGTTCTTCTGAAGACTCTGTTCAGTTGCCTCTGTTCAGCCCACAGGGGACCTCTCCTCTTTGTGGCGGATGCCAGCCTGAACGGGACCTCGCCTGTTTGGGGCACACGGATGGCGGGCGCTGTCGCCGAAAGGCAAAGCAGGGTCATAGCAGAGTGTTCCATTTCTGGGGATGGGCTCAGCCATCCCCTGCACAAATTTCTCCTATGTAGCAATGGGGATGGTAGCTTTCTTCTGTTTTCTTGAAGAACAAGAGGATGCTGGAGCACGTGACAAGAGCACGATCTTTTTCTCTTCCTTTGGCAGTAGAGGCACCCAAGGCCAGCCTGCATTCAAGGAACAGCATGGGGATATCTGTGTCGAGCCTTAGCAGAGGAAGGAAGCTCCTTTTGGAGGCTGAGGCGACGAAGCAGAGTCCTTAATTGTTCTGTTTGATTTTCAACAGGGGTGCGGGGAGGGCCTGGGACATGCAAAATGTGGTCCCGGACAGGGGAGCTGTCTATTACATGGGAGGCTGAGAGCGCTATCGTGGACGCCACTGGACTGGCATCCTGTAAGGATGCTTTCACATATTTTCTTGTTTAGAGGCCAACCTCGGCTTTGGGCTGTAAACTAAAGTCTGCCAGGCCGGTGCCAGCTTGGCGGCAGCATCTGTCCGTGGCAGCGCCAGCTTGGTGGTGGTGTGTGCCCATGCCTGTGCCAGGTTGCTGGCTGTGTCTGGCTTGTGAGGCTTGGGGTAATTGGCCCCCTGTTCCCCAGGGGCTCCAGCTGTGGCCCGGGGCAGCACAGGTGGGACCCATGAGGTGAGGATGGGGCTGGGCCCAGGGTTTCAAAAGGGCTGAGGATGGGGCTGGCCCTGCTGTATCCGCCATTATTTTAGTCAGATCCTGCATTCCGCTCAGTTAAAGGCTCACGAGAATTACTTAACATTTGCCTTTGGAAGTCATGCTTCAAACAATGAATTTGCAACAAAATGTTTTTGACACTAGTCAATGAACTCCTGTAATACTGCAGCAAAATGACATTTTTAGTGGTGGTTGAATCTCAGAGTGATAACATAGGCATCCCTGTTTGAGCCCTTACCGCAAGCATTGCAATGTTCGTTTACACCCTGCTCGGTTCTTTTGTGAAGGTGTGTAGCGATGGGAGGTGCGTTATTCCCAAGGTGCTACGGCGCCGATGCTCTGGCCGTTGGCAGCAATGGGCAAAGCGGAAGGCTGTGTGGCTAGGGGAGAATGGCGTGGACATGCTGCTGCTCTCTCTGTTGCACCAGAATTTTGACGGCTGGGTTGGGCTGCCAAATCAATGGAAGGACTGGAAGAAATTTCAGAAAAGTGAGTACTCTAGTATCTTTATCTTTGAAAGTCGTTGTCTTTCTACAGACCCCTGTCCATGGCTTAGCTATTTGATTGGCGTGAAGCAGACCCAGAATTTTGCTTTAAGTGGTGTTCTGATTCGCTGAAATTCCCCGTAGGTAGAGAGCAAGAATTACAAATGTTGCTTGGTGGTTGAAGTTCTCGGGGTTTCTGTGAAAGCTAACTTGCCAGAATGTGTAGGAAGCAGCCTGAATTCCAGTAGAGATACTGCAGAAAAGGTCCTCTTCTTGACAGGAAAAGAGCTTCACGAAACGTCGGCGCTGTTTGCCGTAGGGCCTCCGACATACTTGTTCAGTCATCGTGGGCTTTGTGCCATTCCCGCAGGCACAATCTTGAACACATTTTGTACGGCAGCTGGTATCTTAGCTGACTTTCTATCTCGCGCTTGGTTGCTTGTACCTGCTCGAGGCTTACTGTAGTGTCAAATGAACCCCCAGGAAAATGTCCTCAACTCGTGCTGGTAGGGCAAGCCCGCTGCAGTTGATAACATCGGAAAATAGCACGATGTTTTGAAAAATTTGCCTTGCGAGGACAAGGGCTGTCTCCTGGAGGGCAGCTGAACTCTGTGACTGATTCCACCGGTCCGCTCTGGCACTTGAAGGAGGCAGTCCCTAAGCCAACGCAATCTAAAATGGGGGTCGTTTGGGTTTTTTGAATCATTTCTTAGGGATATGAGGCTTGTGTGGGTGTTGAGCTTGTCCTGTTCTTTCTGTTCCTAATTCTGAACCCACTGACTGGCGTCAAAGAACGGTCGTGTTGTAGTCTGACGGTGTCGTCTCCCAGGAGCTGGTGGAAGGCCAGGGCTTACGTCAAACTGATAAGGAGGATTGAGGCTGGAAAGTGGAACGTCTAAACAAGAATTACTGTCCTTGGGAGAGAAGCACATCCTGAAGAAACAGGTAAGCTAATGGAAATGTTTTGGGAACCGTCCGAAACAACTAGTAGCAGTGTGATAAGAAACACCCTCCCGCAAACTATCCTCCTTATAATCCTAAAAGTCTCAGCCCTCGAGCTGGAGACACCAGCCCAAGCAGAGAGCCCTCGCCTCTGAGCGTGCGCAGCATGTTAAAGTCGCGCTGTAGCTTGAAGTTGAAATAAGAGAAATGTAGACCAATAGAAAACTGCTTTGTGTAATGACTTATGCATATGCATAGCTAGACTGTATCAATACTGTACCTGTAGGAGCGAACTTTGTGCTAGCTTTGTGGAGCTGCCGCCTAGCGCCCATCTCTGCGCAGACGTGACAGAAAAATACCTCTGCCCTGTGTGTATATTGGTGTCCCGCACACGGGGTAAACGACCTCACGCTTGTGGGATAACAGTTTTGACACCCCAGGTGGGACCGAGCTGACAGCCTCGCCCGGTTCGTCTTGCCGCATCCGACAGGGAGAAGAGGCCTGAGCGGACTCCAGCGCGCACCGACCTGTCGACTGGGGACTCCTTCAGCTCCTCTCCTGCGGTCGGGCGGTAAGTGCCGAAACGGTGCAATGCTCCTGACAAGAGGTGTTTTGTGGGGCTAGGAGAAAAGGGGGTGGGGGCAAGATGTCTCGGGAAGCAGGCGGCCTCTGTTCTGTTCTGGGCTCTGCATAAGACGCACCAGGAAAGACAGGTGGCAGTAGCGTAGTTCTGTTTGTTTCTCCACGCTGTCCTGTTCTGAGTAAGGAAGGGAGACGTCCCTCGTTCTGGTTTGTATAGAAATAGTGGGTTTTTCGGTACCGATATGGGCTCTGCTGCTTCCCAGGAGGCAGCCCTTTGCTCTCCTCTAGGATGCATCCTGAAGCATTGCAATAAACCTGGGGGAGATGCCATGACTAAAAATCAGCTAAAACGATATCGTAATCAAGGGTGGCCACAATATCAATGGGAAGATGGTGAGAAATGGCCTGAGAACGGATCCTTGAAATATAACACTGTATCGGAATTAATGTTGTGTTGTCGGGGAACTGAAAAATGGGATGAAATGCCTTCTGTGGATATGCTTTTTTCGTTAAGGCGCGACTGTGATATTAGAAAGAAAGGTGGTTTAGTGGATTCTAAACATCGGATTGGAATATATGTGTTAAAAGAGAAAAAGGGAAAACCTCGTTGTATTGAATGGGAAAATTTGGAAGAGGATATTCAGCTGTCGGTAGCTCCCCCCAAACAGCCCAAATCTGATAGCTCAAGTGGTAATGGAGTTGTGAGTGCTATCTCTAAAAGAACAAGGGGAGAGAAACCCATAGTTGGAGCTCCCCTCAGACAGGCTGCAGGGCCTGAAGGAACACCGGTATCTGTACGCGTACCTTTTACTGCTTGTGATTTATTAAACTGCAAACAGGCAGTCGGATCCTATCGAAACAATCCAGAAGGAATGTATAGTACTGTTAATCACGACTCCTAGTCCTAACTGGGGAGGTGTACAGGCTCTCCTAGAATATTTGTTTCCCACTGAGGAGAGGAGAAGAATTTTAGAGAAGGCCAGAGAGGGACTGATCCAACAAGGCGGGGGGGTGGGGGGGGTGGGGGGTGCCTAATACCGATATGTACCTCCCGAAAGAGGATCCGGAGTGGGATCCAGACACAAGTGTGAGGGATTAGAGAGGGTAAAGGAATATCAGAAGTGAATTTTGTATGGGATTCAACATGGAGTGCAAAAGCCCAAGAATTTATCTAAACTATCTGAGGTAAGGCAGGGAGATAAGGAAACCCCGTCAGCCTTCTCTGAGAGATTGTGTGAAGTAGCTCGAAAATGGACAGATCTGGATCCGGAAGATGATAGCAATTCAAAGTTATTTAACAGGCTGTTTATTGGTCAAGCAGCAGCAGATATAAGAAAGAGATGACAAGAGGTAGAGGGTGAGGATGGCATGACAATCTCACCGTTCTTCTCAATGGCATGTAAGGTACGTAATAATCGGGAGGAAATAGAAGAGAAGGAGAAGCGGGGACGAGTAACGCTGCAAGCTTCTTTTGTTGGCTGCCTGGAGGGAAGACCAGGAAAAAGGGAGAGAAAATACAGGAGGTGAATTTTGTGGGTGAGGAAGGGGCTGTAGAAATAATAGTAGAAATGGTTATGACATTCCCCTGGGAATGAATCGGCGTGCAAATTGTAAGCAAGAGGGCCGTTGGAAAAAAATTGTCCATGCCGTCTGAGTACTGGGGAAAGAGAGACAGAAGAAGCCGTTGGAATCATGCCGGAGATTGGGTTGGAGTGAAGGGGGCCGGAGGAATCTCTTAAAATTTCCCCAGACGATCCTCTGGTTCCAGTCAAGCTGGGGAATGAAATAGGAGGTTTTTTATTTTTCATTATTGATAGTGGAGCCACACTTGCTGCAGTAAGTAGTTGTAGGGGACCCTTAGGTAGAACTAAAAGAAGCGTTGTTGGTGCAAGAGGGAAAAAGACTTTAAGGCTGTTTTCACAGCCTATGGAATGTTCCATGGGAAACACTAAATTAACTCCTGAATTCCTTTAGATGCCAGAATGCCCCCTACCGTTGCTTGGGTGGGATTTACTTGTAAACTGAATGCAGGGCTAAGTTCTTCTGAAGACTCTGTTCAGTTGCCTCTGTTCAGCCCACAGGGGACCTCTCCTCTTTGTGGCGGATGCCAGCCTGAACGGGACCTCGCCTGTTTGGGGCACACGGATGGCGGGCGCTGTCGCCGAAAGGCAAAGCAGGGTCATAGCAGAGTGTTCCATTTCTGGGGATGGGCTCAGCCATCCCCTGCACAAATTTCTCCTATGTAGCAATGGGGATGGTAGCTTTCTTCTGTTTTCTTGAAGAACAAGAGGATGCTGGAGCACGTGACAAGAGCACGATCTTTTTCTCTTCCTTTGGCAGTAGAGGCACCCAAGGCCAGCCTGCATTCAAGGAACAGCATGGGGATATCTGTGTCGAGCCTTAGCAGAGGAAGGAAGCTCCTTTTGGAGGCTGAGGCGACGAAGCAGAGTCCTTAATTGTTCTGTTTGATTTTCAACAGGGGTGCGGGGAGGGCCTGGGACATGCAAAATGTGGTCCCGGACAGGGGAGCTGTCTATTACATGGGAGGCTGAGAGCGCTATCGTGGACGCCACTGGACTGGCATCCTGTAAGGATGCTTTCACATATTTTCTTGTTTAGAGGCCAACCTCGGCTTTGGGCTGTAAACTAAAGTCTGCCAGGCCGGTGCCAGCTTGGCGGCAGCATCTGTCCGTGGCAGCGCCAGCTTGGTGGTGGTGTGTGCCCATGCCTGTGCCAGGTTGCTGGCTGTGTCTGGCTTGTGAGGCTTGGGGTAATTGGCCCCCTGTTCCCCAGGGGCTCCAGCTGTGGCCCGGGGCAGCACAGGTGGGACCCATGAGGTGAGGATGGGGCTGGGCCCAGGGTTTCAAAAGGGCTGAGGATGGGGCTGGCCCTGCTGTATCCGCCATTATTTTAGTCAGATCCTGCATTCCGCTCAGTTAAAGGCTCACGAGAATTACTTAACATTTGCCTTTGGAAGTCATGCTTCAAACAATGAATTTGCAACAAAATGTTTTTGACACTAGTCAATGAACTCCTGTAATACTGCAGCAAAATGACATTTTTAGTGGTGGTTGAATCTCAGAGTGATAACATAGGCATCCCTGTTTGAGCCCTTACCGCAAGCATTGCAATGTTCGTTTACACCCTGCTCGGTTCTTTTGTGAAGGTGTGTAGCGATGGGAGGTGCGTTATTCCCAAGGTGCTACGGCGCCGATGCTCTGGCCGTTGGCAGCAATGGGCAAAGCGGAAGGCTGTGTGGCTAGGGGAGAATGGCGTGGACATGCTGCTGCTCTCTCTGTTGCACCAGAATTTTGACGGCTGGGTTGGGCTGCCAAATCAATGGAAGGACTGGAAGAAATTTCAGAAAAGTGAGTACTCTAGTATCTTTATCTTTGAAAGTCGTTGTCTTTCTACAGACCCCTGTCCATGGCTTAGCTATTTGATTGGCGTGAAGCAGACCCAGAATTTTGCTTTAAGTGGTGTTCTGATTCGCTGAAATTCCCCGTAGGTAGAGAGCAAGAATTACAAATGTTGCTTGGTGGTTGAAGTTCTCGGGGTTTCTGTGAAAGCTAACTTGCCAGAATGTGTAGGAAGCAGCCTGAATTCCAGTAGAGATACTGCAGAAAAGGTCCTCTTCTTGACAGGAAAAGAGCTTCACGAAACGTCGGCGCTGTTTGCCGTAGGGCCTCCGACATACTTGTTCAGTCATCGTGGGCTTTGTGCCATTCCCGCAGGCACAATCTTGAACACATTTTGTACGGCAGCTGGTATCTTAGCTGACTTTCTATCTCGCGCTTGGTTGCTTGTACCTGCTCGAGGCTTACTGTAGTGTCAAATGAACCCCCAGGAAAATGTCCTCAACTCGTGCTGGTAGGGCAAGCCCGCTGCAGTTGATAACATCGGAAAATAGCACGATGTTTTGAAAAATTTGCCTTGCGAGGACAAGGGCTGTCTCCTGGAGGGCAGCTGAACTCTGTGACTGATTCCACCGGTCCGCTCTGGCACTTGAAGGAGGCAGTCCCTAAGCCAACGCAATCTAAAATGGGGGTCGTTTGGGTTTTTTGAATCATTTCTTAGGGATATGAGGCTTGTGTGGGTGTTGAGCTTGTCCTGTTCTTTCTGTTCCTAATTCTGAAGCCACTGACTGGCGTCAAAGAACGGTCGTGTTGTAGTCTGACGGTGTCGTCTCCCAGGAGCTGGTGGAAGGCCAGGGCTTACGTCAAACTGATAAGGAGGATTGAGGCTGGAAAGTGGAACGTCTAAACAAGAATTACTGTCCTTGGGAGAGAAGCACATCCTGAAGAAACAGGTAAGCTAATGGAAATGTTTTGGGAACCGTCCGAAACAACTAGTAGCAGTGTGATAAGAAACACCCTCCCGCAAACTATCCTCCTTATAATCCTAAAAGTCTCAGCCCTCGAGCTGGAGACACCAGCCCAAGCAGAGAGCCCTCGCCTCTGAGCGTGCGCAGCATGTTAAAGTCGCGCTGTAGCTTGAAGTTGAAATAAGAGAAATGTAGACCAATAGAAAACTGCTTTGTGTAATGACTTATGCATATGCATAGCTAGACTGTATCAATACTGTACCTGTAGGAGCGAACTTTGTGCTAGCTTTGTGGAGCTGCCGCCTAGCGCCCATCTCTGCGCAGACGTGACAGAAAAATACCTCTGCCCTGTGTGTATATTGGTGTCCCGCACACGGGGTAAACGACCTCACGCTTGTGGGATAACAGTTTTGACACCCCAGGTGGGACCGAGCTGACAGCCTCGCCCGGTTCGTCTTGCCGCATCCGACAGGGAGAAGAGGCCTGAGCGGACTCCAGCGCGCACCGACCTGTCGACTGGGGACTCCTTCAGCTCCTCTCCTGCGGTCGGGCGGTAAGTGCCGAAACGGTGCAATGCTCCTGACAAGAGGTGTTTTGTGGGGCTAGGAGAAAAGGGGGTGGGGGCAAGATGTCTCGGGAAGCAGGCGGCCTCTGTTCTGTTCTGGGCTCTGCATAAGACGCACCAGGAAAGACAGGTGGCAGTAGCGTAGTTCTGTTTGTTTCTCCACGCTGTCCTGTTCTGAGTAAGGAAGGGAGACGTCCCTCGTTCTGGTTTGTATAGAAATAGTGGGTTTTTCGGTACCGATATGGGCTCTGCTGCTTCCCAGGAGGCAGCCCTTTGCTCTCCTCTAGGATGCATCCTGAAGCATTGCAATAAACCTGGGGGAGATGCCATGACTAAAAATCAGCTAAAACGATATCGTAATCAAGGGTGGCCACAATATCAATGGGAAGATGGTGAGAAATGGCCTGAGAACGGATCCTTGAAATATAACACTGTATCGGAATTAATGTTGTGTTGTCGGGGAACTGAAAAATGGGATGAAATGCCTTCTGTGGATATGCTTTTTTCGTTAAGGCGCAACTGTGATATTAGAAAGAAAGGTGGTTTAGTGGATTCTAAACATCGGATTGGAATATATGTGTTAAAAGAGAAAAAGGGAAAACCTCGTTGTATTGAATGGGAAAATTTGGAAGAGGATATTCAGCTGTCGGTAGCTCCCCCCAAACAGCCCAAATCTGATAGCTCAAGTGGTAATGGAGTTGTGAGTGCTATCTCTAAAAGAACAAGGGGAGAGAAACCCATAGTTGGAGCTCCCCTCAGACAGGCTGCAGGGCCTGAAGGAACACCGGTATCTGTACGCGTACCTTTTACTGCTTGTGATTTATTAAACTGCAAACAGGCAGTCGGATCCTATCGAAACAATCCAGAAGGAATGTATAGTACTGTTAATCACGACTCCTAGTCCTAACTGGGGAGGTGTACAGGCTCTCCTAGAATATTTGTTTCCCACTGAGGAGAGGAGAAGAATTTTAGAGAAGGCCAGAGAGGGACTGATCCAACAAGGCGCGGGGGTGCCTAATACCGATATGTACCTCCCGAAAGAGGATCCGGAGTGGGATCCAGACACAAGTGTGAGGGATTAGAGAGGGTAAAGGAATATCAGAAGTGAATTTTGTATGGGATTCAACATGGAGTGCAAAAGCCCAAGAATTTATCTAAACTATCTGAGGTAAGGCAGGGAGATAAGGAAACCCCGTCAGCCTTCTCTGAGAGATTGTGTGAAGTAGCTCGAAAATGGACAGATCTGGATCCGGAAGATGATAGCAATTCAAAGTTATTTAACAGGCTGTTTATTGGTCAAGCAGCAGCAGATATAAGAAAGAGATGACAAGAGGTAGAGGGTGAGGATGGCATGACAATCTCACCGTTCTTCTCAATGGCATGTAAGGTACGTAATAATCGGGAGGAAATAGAAGAGAAGGAGAAGCGGGGACGAGTAACGCTGCAAGCTTCTTTTGTTGGCTGCCTGGAGGGAAGACCAGGAAAAAGGGAGAGAAAATACAGGAGGTGAATTTTGTGGGTGAGGAAGGGGCTGTAGAAATAATAGTAGAAATGGTTATGACATTCCCCTGGGAATGAATCGGCGTGCAAATTGTAAGCAAGAGGGCCGTTGGAAAAAAATTGTCCATGCCGTCTGAGTACTGGGGAAAGAGAGACAGAAGAAGCCGTTGGAATCATGCCGGAGATTGGGTTGGAGTGAAGGGGGCCGGAGGAATCTCTTAAAATTTCCCCAGACGATCCTCTGGTTCCAGTCAAGCTGGGGAATGAAATAGGAGGTTTTTTATTTTTCATTATTGATAGTGGAGCCACACTTGCTGCAGTAAGTAGTTGTAGGGGACCCTTAGGTAGAACTAAAAGAAGCGTTGTTGGTGCAAGAGGGAAAAAGACTTTAAGGCTGTTTTCACAGCCTATGGAATGTTCCATGGGAAACACTAAATTAACTCCTGAATTCCTTTAGATGCCAGAATGCCCCCTACCGTTGCTTGGGTGGGATTTACTTGTAAACTGAATGCAGGGCTAAGTTCTTCTGAAGACTCTGTTCAGTTGCCTCTGTTCAGCCCACAGGGGACCTCTCCTCTTTGTGGCGGATGCCAGCCTGAACGGGACCTCGCCTGTTTGGGGCACACGGATGGCGGGCGCTGTCGCCGAAAGGCAAAGCAGGGTCATAGCAGAGTGTTCCATTTCTGGGGATGGGCTCAGCCATCCCCTGCACAAATTTCTCCTATGTAGCAATGGGGATGGTAGCTTTCTTCTGTTTTCTTGAAGAACAAGAGGATGCTGGAGCACGTGACAAGAGCACGATCTTTTTCTCTTCCTTTGGCAGTAGAGGCACCCAAGGCCAGCCTGCATTCAAGGAACAGCATGGGGATATCTGTGTCGAGCCTTAGCAGAGGAAGGAAGCTCCTTTTGGAGGCTGAGGCGACGAAGCAGAGTCCTTAATTGTTCTGTTTGATTTTCAACAGGGGTGCGGGGAGGGCCTGGGACATGCAAAATGTGGTCCCGGACAGGGGAGCTGTCTATTACATGGGAGGCTGAGAGCGCTATCGTGGACGCCACTGGACTGGCATCCTGTAAGGATGCTTTCACATATTTTCTTGTTTAGAGGCCAACCTCGGCTTTGGGCTGTAAACTAAAGTCTGCCAGGCCGGTGCCAGCTTGGCGGCAGCATCTGTCCGTGGCAGCGCCAGCTTGGTGGTGGTGTGTGCCCATGCCTGTGCCAGGTTGCTGGCTGTGTCTGGCTTGTGAGGCTTGGGGTAATTGGCCCCCTGTTCCCCAGGGGCTCCAGCTGTGGCCCGGGGCAGCACAGGTGGGACCCATGAGGTGAGGATGGGGCTGGGCCCAGGGTTTCAAAAGGGCTGAGGATGGGGCTGGCCCTGCTGTATCCGCCATTATTTTAGTCAGATCCTGCATTCCGCTCAGTTAAAGGCTCACGAGAATTACTTAACATTTGCCTTTGGAAGTCATGCTTCAAACAATGAATTTGCAACAAAATGTTTTTGACACTAGTCAATGAACTCCTGTAATACTGCAGCAAAATGACATTTTTAGTGGTTCTTGAATCTCAGAGTGATAACATAGGCATCCCTGTTTGAGCCCTTACCGCAAGCATTGCAATGTTCGTTTACACCCTGCTCGGTTCTTTTGTGAAGGTGTGTAGCGATGGGAGGTGCGTTATTCCCAAGGTGCTACGGCGCCGATGCTCTGGCCGTTGGCAGCAATGGGCAAAGCGGAAGGCTGTGTGGCTAGGGGAGAATGGCGTGGACATGCTGCTGCTCTCTCTGTTGCACCAGAATTTTGACGGCTGGGTTGGGCTGCCAAATCAATGGAAGGACTGGAAGAAATTTCAGAAAAGTGAGTACTCTAGTATCTTTATCTTTGAAAGTCGTTGTCTTTCTACAGACCCCTGTCCATGGCTTAGCTATTTGATTGGCGTGAAGCAGACCCAGAATTTTGCTTTAAGTGGTGTTCTGATTCGCTGAAATTCCCCGTAGGTAGAGAGCAAGAATTACAAATGTTGCTTGGTGGTTGAAGTTCTCGGGGTTTCTGTGAAAGCTAACTTGCCAGAATGTGTAGGAAGCAGCCTGAATTCCAGTAGAGATACTGCAGAAAAGGTCCTCTTCTTGACAGGAAAAGAGCTTCACGAAACGTCGGCGCTGTTTGCCGTAGGGCCTCCGACATACTTGTTCAGTCATCGTGGGCTTTGTGCCATTCCCGCAGGCACAATCTTGAACACATTTTGTACGGCAGCTGGTATCTTAGCTGACTTTCTATCTCGCGCTTGGTTGCTTGTACCTGCTCGAGGCTTACTGTAGTGTCAAATGAACCCCCAGGAAAATGTCCTCAACTCGTGCTGGTAGGGCAAGCCCGCTGCAGTTGATAACATCGGAAAATAGCACGATGTTTTGAAAAATTTGCCTTGCGAGGACAAGGGCTGTCTCCTGGAGGGCAGCTGAACTCTGTGACTGATTCCACCGGTCCGCTCTGGCACTTGAAGGAGGCAGTCCCTAAGCCAACGCAATCTAAAATGGGGGTCGTTTGGGTTTTTTGAATCATTTCTTAGGGATATGAGGCTTGTGTGGGTGTTGAGCTTGTCCTGTTCTTTCTGTTCCTAATTCTGAAGCCACTGACTGGCGTCAAAGAACGGTCGTGTTGTAGTCTGACGGTGTCGTCTCCCAGGAGCTGGTGGAAGGCCAGGGCTTACGTCAAACTGATAAGGAGGATTGAGGCTGGAAAGTGGAACGTCTAAACAAGAATTACTGTCCTTGGGAGAGAAGCACATCCTGAAGAAACAGGTAAGCTAATGGAAATGTTTTGGGAACCGTCCGAAACAACTAGTAGCAGTGTGATAAGAAACACCCTCCCGCAAACTATCCTCCTTATAATCCTAAAAGTCTCAGCCCTCGAGCTGGAGACACCAGCCCAAGCAGAGAGCCCTCGCCTCTGAGCGTGCGCAGCATGTTAAAGTCGCGCTGTAGCTTGAAGTTGAAATAAGAGAAATGTAGACCAATAGAAAACTGCTTTGTGTAATGACTTATGCATATGCATAGCTAGACTGTATCAATACTGTACCTGTAGGAGCGAACTTTGTGCTAGCTTTGTGGAGCTGCCGCCTAGCGCCCATCTCTGCGCAGACGTGACAGAAAAATACCTCTGCCCTGTGTGTATATTGGTGTCCCGCACACGGGGTAAACGACCTCACGCTTGTGGGATAACAGTTTTGACACCCCAGGTGGGACCGAGCTGACAGCCTCGCCCGGTTCGTCTTGCCGCATCCGACAGGGAGAAGAGGCCTGAGCGGACTCCAGCGCGCACCGACCTGTCGACTGGGGACTCCTTCAGCTCCTCTCCTGCGGTCGGGCGGTAAGCGCCGAAACGGTGCAATGCTCCTGACAAGAGGTGTTTTGTGGGGCTAGGAGAAAAGGGGGTGGGGGCAAGATGTCTCGGGAAGCAGGCGGCCTCTGTTCTGTTCTGGGCTCTGCATAAGACGCACCAGGAAAGACAGGTGGCAGTAGCGTAGTTCTGTTTGTTTCTCCACGCTGTCCTGTTCTGAGTAAGGAAGGGAGACGTCCCTCGTTCTGGTTTGTATAGAAATAGTGGGTTTTTCGGTACCGATATGGGCTCTGCTGCTTCCCAGGAGGCAGCCCTTTGCTCTCCTCTAGGATGCATCCTGAAGCATTGCAATAAACCTGGGGGAGATGCCATGACTAAAAATCAGCTAAAACGATATCGTAATCAAGGGTGGCCACAATATCAATGGGAAGATGGTGAGAAATGGCCTGAGAACGGATCCTTGAAATATAACACTGTATCGGAATTAATGTTGTGTTGTCGGGGAACTGAAAAATGGGATGAAATGCCTTCTGTGGATATGCTTTTTTCGTTAAGGCGCGACTGTGATATTAGAAAGAAAGGTGGTTTAGTGGATTCTAAACATCGGATTGGAATATATGTGTTAAAAGAGAAAAAGGGAAAACCTCGTTGTATTGAATGGGAAAATTTGGAAGAGGATATTCAGCTGTCGGTAGCTCCCCCCAAACAGCCCAAATCTGATAGCTCAAGTGGTAATGGAGTTGTGAGTGCTATCTCTAAAAGAACAAGGGGAGAGAAACCCATAGTTGGAGCTCCCCTCAGACAGGCTGCAGGGCCTGAAGGAACACCGGTATCTGTACGCGTACCTTTTACTGCTTGTGATTTATTAAACTGCAAACAGGCAGTCGGATCCTATCGAAACAATCCAGAAGGAATGTATAGTACTGTTAATCACGACTCCTAGTCCTAACTGGGGAGGTGTACAGGCTCTCCTAGAATATTTGTTTCCCACTGAGGAGAGGAGAAGAATTTTAGAGAAGGCCAGAGAGGGACTGATCCAACAAGGCGCGGGGGTGCCTAATACCGATATGTACCTCCCGAAAGAGGATCCGGAGTGGGATCCAGACACAAGTGTGAGGGATTAGAGAGGGTAAAGGAATATCAGAAGTGAATTTTGTATGGGATTCAACATGGAGTGCAAAAGCCCAAGAATTTATCTAAACTATCTGAGGTAAGGCAGGGAGATAAGGAAACCCCGTCAGCCTTCTCTGAGAGATTGTGTGAAGTAGCTCGAAAATGGACAGATCTGGATCCGGAAGATGATAGCAATTCAAAGTTATTTAACAGGCTGTTTATTGGTCAAGCAGCAGCAGATATAAGAAAGAGATGACAAGAGGTAGAGGGTGAGGATGGCATGACAATCTCACCGTTCTTCTCAATGGCATGTAAGGTACGTAATAATCGGGAGGAAATAGAAGAGAAGGAGAAGCGGGGACGAGTAACGCTGCAAGCTTCTTTTGTTGGCTGCCTGGAGGGAAGACCAGGAAAAAGGGAGAGAAAATACAGGAGGTGAATTTTGTGGGTGAGGAAGGGGCTGTAGAAATAATAGTAGAAATGGTTATGACATTCCCCTGGGAATGAATCGGCGTGCAAATTGTAAGCAAGAGGGCCGTTGGAAAAAAATTGTCCATGCCGTCTGAGTACTGGGGAAAGAGAGACAGAAGAAGCCGTTGGAGTCATGCCGGAGATTGGGTTGGAGTGAAGGGGGCCGGAGGAATCTCTTAAAATTTCCCCAGACGATCCTCTGGTTCCAGTCAAGCTGGGGAATGAAATAGGAGGTTTTTTATTTTTCATTATTGATAGTGGAGCCACACTTGCTGCAGTAAGTAGTTGTAGGGGACCCTTAGGTAGAAGTAAAAGAAGCGTTGTTGGTGCAAGAGGGAAAAAGACTTTAAGGCTGTTTTCACAGCCTATGGAATGTTCCATTGGAAACACTAAATTAACTCCTGAATTCCTTTAGATGCCAGAATGCCCCCTACCATTGCTTGGGTGGGATTTACTTGTAAACTGAATGCAGGGCTAAGTTCTTCTGAAGACTCTGTTCAGTTGCCTCTGTTCAGCCCACAGGGGACCTCTCCTCTTTGTGGCGGATGCCAGCCTGAACGGGACCTCGCCTGTTTGGGGCACACGGATGGCGGGCGCTGTCGCCGAAAGGCAAAGCAGGGTCATAGCAGAGTGTTCCATTTCTGGGGATGGGCTCAGCCATCCCCTGCACAAATTTCTCCTATGTAGCAATGGGGATGGTAGCTTTCTTCTGTTTTCTTGAAGAACAAGAGGATGCTGGAGCACGTGACAAGAGCACGATCTTTTTCTCTTCCTTTGGCAGTAGAGGCACCCAAGGCCAGCCTGCATTCAAGGAACAGCATGGGGATATCTGTGTCGAGCCTTAGCAGAGGAAGGAAGCTCCTTTTGGAGGCTGAGGCGACGAAGCAGAGTCCTTAATTGTTCTGTTTGATTTTCAACAGGGGTGCGGGGAGGGCCTGGGACATGCAAAATGTGGTCCCGGACAGGGGAGCTGTCTATTACATGGGAGGCTGAGAGCGCTATCGTGGACGCCACTGGACTGGCATCCTGTAAGGATGCTTTCACATATTTTCTTGTTTAGAGGCCAACCTCGGCTTTGGGCTGTAAACTAAAGTCTGCCAGGCCGGTGCCAGCTTGGCGGCAGCATCTGTCCGTGGCAGCGCCAGCTTGGTGGTGGTGTGTGCCCATGCCTGTGCCAGGTTGCTGGCTGTGTCTGGCTTGTGAGGCTTGGGGTAATTGGCCCCCTGTTCCCCAGGGGCTCCAGCTGTGGCCCGGGGCAGCACAGGTGGGACCCATGAGGTGAGGATGGGGCTGGGCCCAGGGTTTCAAAAGGGCTGAGGATGGGGCTGGCCCTGCTGTATCCACCATTATTTTAGTCAGATCCTGCATTCCGCTCAGTTAAAGGCTCACGAGAATTACTTAACATTTGCCTTTGGAAGTCATGCTTCAAACAATGAATTTGCAACAAAATGTTTTTGACACTAGTCAATGAACTCCTGTAATACTGCAGCAAAATGACATTTTTAGTGGTGGTTGAATCTCAGAGTGATAACATAGGCATCCCTGTTTGAGCCCTTACCGCAAGCATTGCAATGTTTGTTTACACCCTGCTCGGTTCTTTTGTGAAGGTGTGTAGCGATGGGAGGTGCGTTATTCCCAAGGTGCTACGGCGCCGATGCTCTGGCCGTTGGCAGCAATGGGCAAAGCGGAAGGCTGTGTGGCTAGGGGAGAATGGCGTGGACATGCTGCTGCTCTCTCTGTTGCACCAGAATTTTGACGGCTGGGTTGGGCTGCCAAATCAATGGAAGGACTGGAAGAAATTTCAGAAAAGTGAGTACTCTAGTATCTTTATCTTTGAAAGTCGTTGTCTTTCTACAGACCCCTGTCCATGGCTTAGCTATTTGATTGGCGTGAAGCAGACCCAGAATTTTGCTTTAAGTGGTGTTCTGATTCGCTGAAATTCCCCGTAGGTAGAGAGCAAGAATTACAAATGTTGCTTGGTGGTTGAAGTTCTCGGGGTTTCTGTGAAAGCTAACTTGCCAGAATGTGTAGGAAGCAGCCTGAATTCCAGTAGAGATACTGCAGAAAAGGTCCTCTTCTTGACAGGAAAAGAGCTTCACGAAACGTCGGCGCTGTTTGCCGTAGGGCCTCCGACATACTTGTTCAGTCATCGTGGGCTTTGTGCCATTCCCGCAGGCACAATCTTGAACACATTTTGTACGGCAGCTGGTATCTTAGCTGACTTTCTATCTCGCGCTTGGTTGCTTGTACCTGCTCGAGGCTTACTGTAGTGTCAAATGAACCCCCAGGAAAATGTCCTCAACTCGTGCTGGTAGGGCAAGCCCGCTGCAGTTGATAACATCGGAAAATAGCACGATGTTTTGAAAAATTTGCCTTGCGAGGACAAGGGCTGTCTCCTGGAGGGCAGCTGAACTCTGTGACTGATTCCACCGGTCCGCTCTGGCACTTGAAGGAGGCAGTCCCTAAGCCAACGCAATCTAAAATGGGGGTCGTTTGGGTTTTTTGAATCATTTCTTAGGGATATGAGGCTTGTGTGGGTGTTGAGCTTGTCCTGTTCTTTCTGTTCCTAATTCTGAAGCCACTGACTGGCGTCAAAGAACGGTCGTGTTGTAGTCTGACGGTGTCGTCTCCCAGGAGCTGGTGGAAGGCCAGGGCTTACGTCAAACTGATAAGGAGGATTGAGGCTGGAAAGTGGAACGTCTAAACAAGAATTACTGTCCTTGGGAGAGAAGCACATCCTGAAGAAACAGGTAAGCTAATGGAAATGTTTTGGGAACCGTCCGAAACAACTAGTAGCAGTGTGATAAGAAACACCCTCCCGCAAACTATCCTCCTTATAATCCTAAAAGTCTCAGCCCTCGAGCTGGAGACACCAGCCCAAGCAGAGAGCCCTCGCCTCTGAGCGTGCGCAGCATGTTAAAGTCGCGCTGTAGCTTGAAGTTGAAATAAGAGAAATGTAGACCAATAGAAAACTGCTTTGTGTAATGACTTATGCATATGCATAGCTAGACTGTATCAATACTGTACCTGTAGGAGCGAACTTTGTGCTAGCTTTGTGGAGCTGCCGCCTAGCGCCCATCTCTGCGCAGACGTGACAGAAAAATACCTCTGCCCTGTGTGTATATTGGTGTCCCGCACACGGGGTAAACGACCTCACGCTTGTGGGATAACAGTTTTGACACCCCAGGTGGGACCGAGCTGACAGCCTCGCCCGGTTCGTCTTGCCGCATCCGACAGGGAGAAGAGGCCTGAGCGGACTCCAGCGCGCACCGACCTGTCGACTGGGGACTCCTTCAGCTCCTCTCCTGCGGTCGGGCGGTAAGCGCCGAAACGGTGCAATGCTCCTGACAAGAGGTGTTTTGTGGGGCTAGGAGAAAAGGGGGTGGGGGCAAGATGTCTCGGGAAGCAGGCGGCCTCTGTTCTGTTCTGGGCTCTGCATAAGACGCACCAGGAAAGACAGGTGGCAGTAGCGTAGTTCTGTTTGTTTCTCCACGCTGTCCTGTTCTGAGTAAGGAAGGGAGACGTCCCTCGTTCTGGTTTGTATAGAAATAGTGGGTTTTTCGGTACCGATATGGGCTCTGCTGCTTCCCAGGAGGCAGCCCTTTGCTCTCCTCTAGGATGCATCCTGAAGCATTGCAATAAACCTGGGGGAGATGCCATGACTAAAAATCAGCTAAAACGATATCGTAATCAAGGGTGGCCACAATATCAATGGGAAGATGGTGAGAAATGGCCTGAGAACGGATCCTTGAAATATAACACTGTATCGGAATTAATGTTGTGTTGTCGGGGAACTGAAAAATGGGATGAAATGCCTTCTGTGGATATGCTTTTTTCGTTAAGGCGCGACTGTGATATTAGAAAGAAAGGTGGTTTAGTGGATTCTAAACATCGGATTGGAATATATGTGTTAAAAGAGAAAAAGGGAAAACCTCGTTGTATTGAATGGGAAAATTTGGAAGAGGATATTCAGCTGTCGGTAGCTCCCCCCAAACAGCCCAAATCTGATAGCTCAAGTGGTAATGGAGTTGTGAGTGCTATCTCTAAAAGAACAAGGGGAGAGAAACCCATAGTTGGAGCTCCCCTCAGACAGGCTGCAGGGCCTGAAGGAACACCGGTATCTGTACGCGTACCTTTTACTGCTTGTGATTTATTAAACTGCAAACAGGCAGTCGGATCCTATCGAAACAATCCAGAAGGAATGTATAGTACTGTTAATCACGACTCCTAGTCCTAACTGGGGAGGTGTACAGGCTCTCCTAGAATATTTGTTTCCCACTGAGGAGAGGAGAAGAATTTTAGAGAAGGCCAGAGAGGGACTGATCCAACAAGGCGCGGGGGTGCCTAATACCGATATGTACCTCCCGAAAGAGGATCCGGAGTGGGATCCAGACACAAGTGTGAGGGATTAGAGAGGGTAAAGGAATATCAGAAGTGAATTTTGTATGGGATTCAACATGGAGTGCAAAAGCCCAAGAATTTATCTAAACTATCTGAAGTAAGGCAGGGAGATAAGGAAACCCCGTCAGCCTTCTCTGAGAGATTGTGTGAAGTAGCTCGAAAATGGACAGATCTGGATCCGGAAGATGATAGCAATTCAAAGTTATTTAACAGGCTGTTTATTGGTCAAGCAGCAGCAGATATAAGAAAGAGATGACAAGAGGTAGAGGGTGAGGATGGCATGACAATCTCACCGTTCTTCTCAATGGCATGTAAGGTACGTAATAATCGGGAGGAAATAGAAGAGAAGGAGAAGCGGGGACGAGTAACGCTGCAAGCTTCTTTTGTTGGCTGCCTGGAGGGAAGACCAGGAAAAAGGGAGAGAAAATACAGGAGGTGAATTTTGTGGGTGAGGAAGGGGCTGTAGAAATAATAGTAGAAATGGTTATGACATTCCCCTGGGAATGAATCGGCGTGCAAATTGTAAGCAAGAGGGCCGTTGGAAAAAAATTGTCCATGCCGTCTGAGTACTGGGGAAAGAGAGACAGAAGAAGCCGTTGGAATCATGCCGGAGATTGGGTTGGAGTGAAGGGGGCCGGAGGAATCTCTTAAAATTTCCCCAGACGATCCTCTGGTTCCAGTCAAGCTGGGGAATGAAATAGGAGGTTTTTTATTTTTCATTATTGATAGTGGAGCCACACTTGCTGCAGTAAGTAGTTGTAGGGGACCCTTAGGTAGAAGTAAAAGAAGCGTTGTTGGTGCAAGAGGGAAAAAGACTTTAAGGCTGTTTTCACAGCCTATGGAATGTTCCATTGGAAACACTAAATTAACTCCTGAATTCCTTTAGATGCCAGAATGCCCCCTACCATTGCTTGGGTGGGATTTACTTGTAAACTGAATGCAGGGCTAAGTTCTTCTGAAGACTCTGTTCAGTTGCCTCTGTTCAGCCCACAGGGGACCTCTCCTCTTTGTGGCGGATGCCAGCCTGAACGGGACCTCGCCTGTTTGGGGCACACGGATGGCGGGCGCTGTCGCCGAAAGGCAAAGCAGGGTCATAGCAGAGTGTTCCATTTCTGGGGATGGGCTCAGCCATCCCCTGCACAAATTTCTCCTATGTAGCAATGGGGATGGTAGCTTTCTTCTGTTTTCTTGAAGAACAAGAGGATGCTGGAGCACGTGACAAGAGCACGATCTTTTTCTCTTCCTTTGGCAGTAGAGGCACCCAAGGCCAGCCTGCATTCAAGGAACAGCATGGGGATATCTGTGTCGAGCCTTAGCAGAGGAAGGAAGCTCCTTTTGGAGGCTGAGGCGACGAAGCAGAGTCCTTAATTGTTCTGTTTGATTTTCAACAGGGGTGCGGGGAGGGCCTGGGACATGCAAAATGTGGTCCCGGACAGGGGAGCTGTCTATTACATGGGAGGCTGAGAGCGCTATCGTGGACGCCACTGGACTGGCATCCTGTAAGGATGCTTTCACATATTTTCTTGTTTAGAGGCCAACCTCGGCTTTGGGCTGTAAACTAAAGTCTGCCAGGCCGGTGCCAGCTTGGCGGCAGCATCTGTCCGTGGCAGCGCCAGCTTGGTGGTGGTGTGTGCCCATGCCTGTGCCAGGTTGCTGGCTGTGTCTGGCTTGTGAGGCTTGGGGTAATTGGCCCCCTGTTCCCCAGGGGCTCCAGCTGTGGCCCGGGGCAGCACAGGTGGGACCCATGAGGTGAGGATGGGGCTGGGCCCAGGGTTTCAAAAGGGCTGAGGATGGGGCTGGCCCTGCTGTATCCGCCATTATTTTAGTCAGATCCTGCATTCCGCTCAGTTAAAGGCTCACGAGAATTACTTAACATTTGCCTTTGGAAGTCATGCTTCAAACAATGAATTTGCAACAAAATGTTTTTGACACTAGTCAATGAACTCCTGTAATACTGCAGCAAAATGACATTTTTAGTGGTTCTTGAATCTCAGAGTGATAACATAGGCATCCCTGTTTGAGCCCTTACCGCAAGCATTGCAATGTTTGTTTACACCCTGCTCGGTTCTTTTGTGAAGGTGTGTAGCGATGGGAGGTGCGTTATTCCCAAGGTGCTACGGCGCCGATGCTCTGGCCGTTGGCAGCAATGGGCAAAGCGGAAGGCTGTGTGGCTAGGGGAGAATGGCGTGGACATGCTGCTGCTCTCTCTGTTGCACCAGAATTTTGACGGCTGGGTTGGGCTGCCAAATCAATGGAAGGACTGGAAGAAATTTCAGAAAAGTGAGTACTCTAGTATCTTTATCTTTGAAAGTCGTTGTCTTTCTACAGACCCCTGTCCATGGCTTAGCTATTTGATTGGCGTGAAGCAGACCCAGAATTTTGCTTTAAGTGGTGTTCTGATTCGCTGAAATTCCCCGTAGGTAGAGAGCAAGAATTACAAATGTTGCTTGGTGGTTGAAGTTCTCGGGGTTTCTGTGAAAGCTAACTTGCCAGAATGTGTAGGAAGCAGCCTGAATTCCAGTAGAGATACTGCAGAAAAGGTCCTCTTCTTGACAGGAAAAGAGCTTCACGAAACGTCGGCGCTGTTTGCCGTAGGGCCTCCGACATACTTGTTCAGTCATCGTGGGCTTTGTGCCATTCCCGCAGGCACAATCTTGAACACATTTTGTACGGCAGCTGGTATCTTAGCTGACTTTCTATCTCGCGCTTGGTTGCTTGTACCTGCTCGAGGCTTACTGTAGTGTCAAATGAACCCCCAGGAAAATGTCCTCAACTCGTGCTGGTAGGGCAAGCCCGCTGCAGTTGATAACATCGGAAAATAGCACGATGTTTTGAAAAATTTGCCTTGCGAGGACAAGGGCTGTCTCCTGGAGGGCAGCTGAACTCTGTGACTGATTCCACCGGTCCGCTCTGGCACTTGAAGGAGGCAGTCCCTAAGCCAACGCAATCTAAAATGGGGGTCGTTTGGGTTTTTTGAATCATTTCTTAGGGATATGAGGCTTGTGTGGGTGTTGAGCTTGTCCTGTTCTTTCTGTTCCTAATTCTGAAGCCACTGACTGGCGTCAAAGAACGGTCGTGTTGTAGTCTGACGGTGTCGTCTCCCAGGAGCTGGTGGAAGGCCAGGGCTTACGTCAAACTGATAAGGAGGATTGAGGCTGGAAAGTGGAACGTCTAAACAAGAATTACTGTCCTTGGGAGAGAAGCACATCCTGAAGAAACAGGTAAGCTAATGGAAATGTTTTGGGAACCGTCCGAAACAACTAGTAGCAGTGTGATAAGAAACACCCTCCCGCAAACTATCCTCCTTATAATCCTAAAAGTCTCAGCCCTCGAGCTGGAGACACCAGCCCAAGCAGAGAGCCCTCGCCTCTGAGCGTGCGCAGCATGTTAAAGTCGCGCTGTAGCTTGAAGTTGAAATAAGAGAAATGTAGACCAATAGAAAACTGCTTTGTGTAATGACTTATGCATATGCATAGCTAGACTGTATCAATACTGTACCTGTAGGAGCGAACTTTGTGCTAGCTTTGTGGAGCTGCCGCCTAGCGCCCATCTCTGCGCAGACGTGACAGAAAAATACCTCTGCCCTGTGTGTATATTGGTGTCCCGCACACGGGGTAAACGACCTCACGCTTGTGGGATAACAGTTTTGACACCCCAGGTGGGACCGAGCTGACAGCCTCGCCCGGTTCGTCTTGCCGCATCCGACAGGGAGAAGAGGCCTGAGCGGACTCCAGCGCGCACCGACCTGTCGACTGGGGACTCCTTCAGCTCCTCTCCTGCGGTCGGGCGGTAAGCGCCAAAACGGTGCAATGCTCCTGACAAGAGGTGTTTTGTGGGGCTAGGAGAAAAGGGGGTGGGGGCAAGATGTCTCGGGAAGCAGGCGGCCTCTGTTCTGTTCTGGGCTCTGCATAAGACGCACCAGGAAAGACAGGTGGCAGTAGCGTAGTTCTGTTTGTTTCTCCACGCTGTCCTGTTCTGAGTAAGGAAGGGAGACGTCCCTCGTTCTGGTTTGTATAGAAATAGTGGGTTTTTCGGTACCGATATGGGCTCTGCTGCTTCCCAGGAGGCAGCCCTTTGCTCTCCTCTAGGATGCATCCTGAAGCATTGCAATAAACCTGGGGGAGATGCCATGACTAAAAATCAGCTAAAACGATATCGTAATCAAGGGTGGCCACAATATCAATGGGAAGATGGTGAGAAATGGCCTGAGAACGGATCCTTGAAATATAACACTGTATCGGAATTAATGTTGTGTTGTCGGGGAACTGAAAAATGGGATGAAATGCCTTCTGTGGATATGCTTTTTTCGTTAAGGCGCGACTGTGATATTAGAAAGAAAGGTGGTTTAGTGGATTCTAAACATCGGATTGGAATATATGTGTTAAAACAGAAAAAGGGAAAACCTCGTTGTATTGAATGGGAAAATTTGGAAGAGGATATTCAGCTGTCGGTAGCTCCCCCCAAACAGCCCAAATCTGATAGCTCAAGTGGTAATGGAGTTGTGAGTGCTATCTCTAAAAGAACAAGGGGAGAGAAACCCATAGTTGGAGCTCCCCTCAGACAGGCTGCAGGGCCTGAAGGAACACCGGTATCTGTACGCGTACCTTTTACTGCTTGTGATTTATTAAACTGCAAACAGGCAGTCGGATCCTATCGAAACAATCCAGAAGGAATGTATAGTACTGTTAATCACGACTCCTAGTCCTAACTGGGGAGGTGTACAGGCTCTCCTAGAATATTTGTTTCCCACTGAGGAGAGGAGAAGAATTTTAGAGAAGGCCAGAGAGGGACTGATCCAACAAGGCGCGGGGGTGCCTAATACCGATATGTACCTCCCGAAAGAGGATCCGGAGTGGGATCCAGACACAAGTGTGAGGGATTAGAGAGGGTAAAGGAATATCAGAAGTGAATTTTGTATGGGATTCAACATGGAGTGCAAAAGCCCAAGAATTTATCTAAACTATCTGAAGTAAGGCAGGGAGATAAGGAAACCCCGTCAGCCTTCTCTGAGAGATTGTGTGAAGTAGCTCGAAAATGGACAGATCTGGATCCGGAAGATGATAGCAATTCAAAGTTATTTAACAGGCTGTTTATTGGTCAAGCAGCAGCAGATATAAGAAAGAGATGACAAGAGGTAGAGGGTGAGGATGGCATGACAATCTCACCGTTCTTCTCAATGGCATGTAAGGTACGTAATAATCGGGAGGAAATAGAAGAGAAGGAGAAGCGGGGACGAGTAACGCTGCAAGCTTCTTTTGTTGGCTGCCTGGAGGGAAGACCAGGAAAAAGGGAGAGAAAATACAGGAGGTGAATTTTGTGGGTGAGGAAGGGGCTGTAGAAATAATAGTAGAAATGGTTATGACATTCCCCTGGGAATGAATCGGCGTGCAAATTGTAAGCAAGAGGGCCGTTGGAAAAAAATTGTCCATGCCGTCTGAGTACTGGGGAAAGAGAGACAGAAGAAGCCGTTGGAGTCATGCCGGAGATTGGGTTGGAGTGAAGGGGGCCGGAGGAATCTCTTAAAATTTCCCCAGACGATCCTCTGGTTCCAGTCAAGCTGGGGAATGAAATAGGAGGTTTTTTATTTTTCATTATTGATAGTGGAGCCACACTTGCTGCAGTAAGTAGTTGTAGGGGACCCTTAGGTAGAAGTAAAAGAAGCGTTGTTGGTGCAAGAGGGAAAAAGACTTTAAGGCTGTTTTCACAGCCTATGGAATGTTCCATGGGAAACACTAAATTAACTCCTGAATTCCTTTAGATGCCAGAATGCCCCCTACCATTGCTTGGGTGGGATTTACTTGTAAACTGAATGCAGGGCTAAGTTCTTCTGAAGACTCTGTTCAGTTGCCTCTGTTCAGCCCACAGGGGACCTCTCCTCTTTGTGGCGGATGCCAGCCTGAACGGGACCTCGCCTGTTTGGGGCACACGGATGGCGGGCGCTGTCGCCGAAAGGCAAAGCAGGGTCATAGCAGAGTGTTCCATTTCTGGGGATGGGCTCAGCCATCCCCTGCACAAATTTCTCCTATGTAGCAATGGGGATGGTAGCTTTCTTCTGTTTTCTTGAAGAACAAGAGGATGCTGGAGCACGTGACAAGAGCACGATCTTTTTCTCTTCCTTTGGCAGTAGAGGCACCCAAGGCCAGCCTGCATTCAAGGAACAGCATGGGGATATCTGTGTCGAGCCTTAGCAGAGGAAGGAAGCTCCTTTTGGAGGCTGAGGCGACGAAGCAGAGTCCTTAATTGTTCTGTTTGATTTTCAACAGGGGTGCGGGGAGGGCCTGGGACATGCAAAATGTGGTCCTGGACAGGGGAGCTGTCTATTACATGGGAGGCTGAGAGCGCTATCGTGGACGCCACTGGACTGGCATCCTGTAAGGATGCTTTCACATATTTTCTTGTTTAGAGGCCAACCTCGGCTTTGGGCTGTAAACTAAAGTCTGCCAGGCCGGTGCCAGCTTGGCGGCAGCATCTGTCCGTGGCAGCGCCAGCTTGGTGGTGGTGTGTGCCCATGCCTGTGCCAGGTTGCTGGCTGTGTCTGGCTTGTGAGGCTTGGGGTAATTGGCCCCCTGTTCCCCAGGGGCTCCAGCTGTGGCCCGGGGCAGCACAGGTGGGACCCATGAGGTGAGGATGGGGCTGGGCCCAGGGTTTCAAAAGGGCTGAGGATGGGGCTGGCCCTGCTGTATCCGCCATTATTTTAGTCAGATCCTGCATTCCGCTCAGTGAAAGGCTCACGAGAATTACTTAACATTTGCCTTTGGAAGTCATGCTTCAAACAATGAATTTGCAACAAAATGTTTTTGACACTAGTCAATGAACTCCTGTAATACTGCAGCAAAATGACATTTTTAGTGGTTGTTGAATCTCAGAGTGATAACATAGGCATCCCTGTTTGAGCCCTTACCGCAAGCATTGCAATGTTCGTTTACACCCTGCTCGGTTCTTTTGTGAAGGTGTGTAGCGATGGGAGGTGCGTTATTCCCAAGGTGCTACGGCGCCGATGCTCTGGCCGTTGGCAGCAATGGGCAAAGCGGAAGGCTGTGTGGCTAGGGGAGAATGGCGTGGACATGCTGCTGCTCTCTCTGTTGCACCAGAATTTTGACGGCTGGGTTGGGCTGCCAAATCAATGGAAGGACTGGAAGAAATTTCAGAAAAGTGAGTACTCTAGTATCTTTATCTTTGAAAGTCGTTGTCTTTCTACAGACCCCTGTCCATGGCTTAGCTATTTGATTGGCGTGAAGCAGACCCAGAATTTTGCTTTAAGTGGTGTTCTGATTCGCTGAAATTCCCCGTAGGTAGAGAGCAAGAATTACAAATGTTGCTTGGTGGTTGAAGTTCTCGGGGTTTCTGTGAAAGCTAACTTGCCAGAATGTGTAGGAAGCAGCCTGAATTCCAGTAGAGATACTGCAGAAAAGGTCCTCTTCTTGACAGGAAAAGAGCTTCACGAAACGTCGGCGCTGTTTGCCGTAGGGCCTCCGACATACTTGTTCAGTCATCGTGGGCTTTGTGCCATTCCCGCAGGCACAATCTTGAACACATTTTGTACGGCAGCTGGTATCTTAGCTGACTTTCTATCTCGCGCTTGGTTGCTTGTACCTGCTCGAGGCTTACTGTAGTGTCAAATGAACCCCCAGGAAAATGTCCTCAACTCGTGCTGGTAGGGCAAGCCCGCTGCAGTTGATAACATCGGAAAATAGCACGATGTTTTGAAAAATTTGCCTTGCGAGGACAAGGGCTGTCTCCTGGAGGGCAGCTGAACTCTGTGACTGATTCCACCGGTCCGCTCTGGCACTTGAAGGAGGCAGTCCCTAAGCCAACGCAATCTAAAATGGGAGTCGTTTGGGTTTTTTGAATCATTTCTTAGGGATATGAGGCTTGTGTGGGTGTTGAGCTTGTCCTGTTCTTTCTGTTCCTAATTCTGAAGCCACTGACTGGCGTCAAAGAACGGTCGTGTTGTAGTCTGACGGTGTCGTCTCCCAGGAGCTGGTGGAAGGCCAGGGCTTACGTCAAACTGATAAGGAGGATTGAGGCTGGAAAGTGGAACGTCTAAACAAGAATTACTGTCCTTGGGAGAGAAGCACATCCTGAAGAAACAGGTAAGCTAATGGAAATGTTTTGGGAACCGTCCGAAACAACTAGTAGCAGTGTGATAAGAAACACCCTCCCGCAAACTATCCTCCTTATAATCCTAAAAGTCTCAGCCCTCGAGCTGGAGACACCAGCCCAAGCAGAGAGCCCTCGCCTCTGAGCGTGCGCAGCATGTTAAAGTCGCGCTGTAGCTTGAAGTTGAAATAAGAGAAATGTAGACCAATAGAAAACTGCTTTGTGTAATGACTTATGCATATGCATAGCTAGACTGTATCAATACTGTACCTGTAGGAGCGAACTTTGTGCTAGCTTTGTGGAGCTGCCGCCTAGCGCCCATCTCTGCGCAGACGTGACAGAAAAATACCTCTGCCCTGTGTGTATATTGGTGTCCCGCACACGGGGTAAACGACCTCACGCTTGTGGGATAACAGTTTTGACACCCCAGGTGGGACCGAGCTGACAGCCTCGCCCGGTTCGTCTTGCCGCATCCGACAGGGAGAAGAGGCCTGAGCGGACTCCAGCGCGCACCGACCTGTCGACTGGGGACTCCTTCAGCTCCTCTCCTGCGGTCGGGCGGTAAGCGCCAAAACGGTGCAATGCTCCTGACAAGAGGTGTTTTGTGGGGCTAGGAGAAAAGGGGGTGGGGGCAAGATGTCTCGGGAAGCAGGCGGCCTCTGTTCTGTTCTGGGCTCTGCATAAGACGCACCAGGAAAGACAGGTGGCAGTAGCGTAGTTCTGTTTGTTTCTCCACGCTGTCCTGTTCTGAGTAAGGAAGGGAGACGTCCCTCGTTCTGGTTTGTATAGAAATAGTGGGTTTTTCGGTACCGATATGGGCTCTGCTGCTTCCCAGGAGGCAGCCCTTTGCTCTCCTCTAGGATGCATCCTGAAGCATTGCAATAAACCTGGGGGAGATGCCATGACTAAAAATCAGCTAAAACGATATCGTAATCAAGGGTGGCCACAATATCAATGGGAAGATGGTGAGAAATGGCCTGAGAACGGATCCTTGAAATATAACACTGTATCGGAATTAATGTTGTGTTGTCGGGGAACTGAAAAATGGGATGAAATGCCTTCTGTGGATATGCTTTTTTCGTTAAGGCGCGACTGTGATATTAGAAAGAAAGGTGGTTTAGTGGATTCTAAACATCGGATTGGAATATATGTGTTAAAACAGAAAAAGGGAAAACCTCGTTGTATTGAATGGGAAAATTTGGAAGAGGATATTCAGCTGTCGGTAGCTCCCCCCAAACAGCCCAAATCTGATAGCTCAAGTGGTAATGGAGTTGTGAGTGCTATCTCTAAAAGAACAAGGGGAGAGAAACCCATAGTTGGAGCTCCCCTCAGACAGGCTGCAGGGCCTGAAGGAACACCGGTATCTGTACGCGTACCTTTTACTGCTTGTGATTTATTAAACTGCAAACAGGCAGTCGGATCCTATCGAAACAATCCAGAAGGAATGTATAGTACTGTTAATCACGACTCCTAGTCCTAACTGGGGAGGTGTACAGGCTCTCCTAGAATATTTGTTTCCCACTGAGGAGAGGAGAAGAATTTTAGAGAAGGCCAGAGAGGGACTGATCCAACAAGGCGCGGGGGTGCCTAATACCGATATGTACCTCCCGAAAGAGGATCCGGAGTGGGATCCAGACACAAGTGTGAGGGATTAGAGAGGGTAAAGGAATATCAGAAGTGAATTTTGTATGGGATTCAACATGGAGTGCAAAAGCCCAAGAATTTATCTAAACTATCTGAAGTAAGGCAGGGAGATAAGGAAACCCCGTCAGCCTTCTCTGAGAGATTGTGTGAAGTAGCTCGAAAATGGACAGATCTGGATCCGGAAGATGATAGCAATTCAAAGTTATTTAACAGGCTGTTTATTGGTCAAGCAGCAGCAGATATAAGAAAGAGATGACAAGAGGTAGAGGGTGAGGATGGCATGACAATCTCACCGTTCTTCTCAATGGCATGTAAGGTACGTAATAATCGGGAGGAAATAGAAGAGAAGGAGAAGCGGGGACGAGTAACGCTGCAAGCTTCTTTTGTTGGCTGCCTGGAGGGAAGACCAGGAAAAAGGGAGAGAAAATACAGGAGGTGAATTTTGTGGGTGAGGAAGGGGCTGTAGAAATAATAGTAGAAATGGTTATGACATTCCCCTGGGAATGAATCGGCGTGCAAATTGTAAGCAAGAGGGCCGTTGGAAAAAAATTGTCCATGCCGTCTGAGTACTGGGGAAAGAGAGACAGAAGAAGCCGTTGGAATCATGCCGGAGATTGGGTTGGAGTGAAGGGGGCCGGAGGAATCTCTTAAAATTTCCCCAGACGATCCTCTGGTTCCAGTCAAGCTGGGGAATGAAATAGGAGGTTTTTTATTTTTCATTATTGATAGTGGAGCCACACTTGCTGCAGTAAGTAGTTGTAGGGGACCCTTAGGTAGAAGTAAAAGAAGCGTTGTTGGTGCAAGAGGGAAAAAGACTTTAAGGCTGTTTTCACAGCCTATGGAATGTTCCATGGGAAACACTAAATTAACTCCTGAATTCCTTTAGATGCCAGAATGCCCCCTACCATTGCTTGGGTGGGATTTACTTGTAAACTGAATGCAGGGCTAAGTTCTTCTGAAGACTCTGTTCAGTTGCCTCTGTTCAGCCCACAGGGGACCTCTCCTCTTTGTGGCGGATGCCAGCCTGAACGGGACCTCGCCTGTTTGGGGCACACGGATGGCGGGCGCTGTCGCCGAAAGGCAAAGCAGGGTCATAGCAGAGTGTTCCATTTCTGGGGATGGGCTCAGCCATCCCCTGCACAAATTTCTCCTATGTAGCAATGGGGATGGTAGCTTTCTTCTGTTTTCTTGAAGAACAAGAGGATGCTGGAGCACGTGACAAGAGCACGATCTTTTTCTCTTCCTTTGGCAGTAGAGGCACCCAAGGCCAGCCTGCATTCAAGGAACAGCATGGGGATATCTGTGTCGAGCCTTAGCAGAGGAAGGAAGCTCCTTTTGGAGGCTGAGGCGACGAAGCAGAGTCCTTAATTGTTCTGTTTGATTTTCAACAGGGGTGCGGGGAGGGCCTGGGACATGCAAAATGTGGTCCTGGACAGGGGAGCTGTCTATTACATGGGAGGCTGAGAGCGCTATCGTGGACGCCACTGGACTGGCATCCTGTAAGGATGCTTTCACATATTTTCTTGTTTAGAGGCCAACCTCGGCTTTGGGCTGTAAACTAAAGTCTGCCAGGCCAGTGCCAGCTTGGCGGCAGCATCTGTCCGTGGCAGCGCCAGCTTGGTGGTGGTGTGTGCCCATGCCTGTGCCAGGTTGCTGGCTGTGTCTGGCTTGTGAGGCTTGGGGTAATTGGCCCCCTGTTCCCCAGGGGCTCCAGCTGTGGCCCGGGGCAGCACAGGTGGGACCCATGAGGTGAGGATGGGGCTGGGCCCAGGGTTTCAAAAGGGCTGAGGATGGGGCTGGCCCTGCTGTATCCGCCATTATTTTAGTCAGATCCTGCATTCCGCTCAGTGAAAGGCTCACGAGAATTACTTAACATTTGCCTTTGGAAGTCATGCTTCAAACAATGAATTTGCAACAAAATGTTTTTGACACTAGTCAATGAACTCCTGTAATACTGCAGCAAAATGACATTTTTAGTGGTTGTTGAATCTCAGAGTGATAACATAGGCATCCCTGTTTGAGCCCTTACCGCAAGCATTGCAATGTTCGTTTACACCCTGCTCGGTTCTTTTGTGAAGGTGTGTAGCGATGGGAGGTGCGTTATTCCCAAGGTGCTACGGCGCCGATGCTCTGGCCGTTGGCAGCAATGGGCAAAGCGGAAGGCTGTGTGGCTAGGGGAGAATGGCGTGGACATGCTGCTGCTCTCTCTGTTGCACCAGAATTTTGACGGCTGGGTTGGGCTGCCAAATCAATGGAAGGACTGGAAGAAATTTCAGAAAAGTGAGTACTCTAGTATCTTTATCTTTGAAAGTCGTTGTCTTTCTACAGACCCCTGTCCATGGCTTAGCTATTTGATTGGCGTGAAGCAGACCCAGAATTTTGCTTTAAGTGGTGTTCTGATTCGCTGAAATTCCCCGTAGGTAGAGAGCAAGAATTACAAATGTTGCTTGGTGGTTGAAGTTCTCGGGGTTTCTGTGAAAGCTAACTTGCCAGAATGTGTAGGAAGCAGCCTGAATTCCAGTAGAGATACTGCAGAAAAGGTCCTCTTCTTGACAGGAAAAGAGCTTCACGAAACGTCGGCGCTGTTTGCCGTAGGGCCTCCGACATACTTGTTCAGTCATCGTGGGCTTTGTGCCATTCCCGCAGGCACAATCTTGAACACATTTTGTACGGCAGCTGGTATCTTAGCTGACTTTCTATCTCGCGCTTGGTTGCTTGTACCTGCTCGAGGCTTACTGTAGTGTCAAATGAACCCCCAGGAAAATGTCCTCAACTCGTGCTGGTAGGGCAAGCCCGCTGCAGTTGATAACATCGGAAAATAGCACGATGTTTTGAAAAATTTGCCTTGCGAGGACAAGGGCTGTCTCCTGGAGGGCAGCTGAACTCTGTGACTGATTCCACCGGTCCGCTCTGGCACTTGAAGGAGGCAGTCCCTAAGCCAACGCAATCTAAAATGGGGGTCGTTTGGGTTTTTTGAATCATTTCTTAGGGATATGAGGCTTGTGTGGGTGTTGAGCTTGTCCTGTTCTTTCTGTTCCTAATTCTGAAGCCACTGACTGGCGTCAAAGAACGGTCGTGTTGTAGTCTGACGGTGTCGTCTCCCAGGAGCTGGTGGAAGGCCAGGGCTTACGTCAAACTGATAAGGAGGATTGAGGCTGGAAAGTGGAACGTCTAAACAAGAATTACTGTCCTTGGGAGAGAAGCACATCCTGAAGAAACAGGTAAGCTAATGGAAATGTTTTGGGAACCGTCCGAAACAACTAGTAGCAGTGTGATAAGAAACACCCTCCCGCAAACTATCCTCCTTATAATCCTAAAAGTCTCAGCCCTCGAGCTGGAGACACCAGCCCAAGCAGAGAGCCCTCGCCTCTGAGCGTGCGCAGCATGTTAAATTCGCGCTGTAGCTTGAAGTTGAAATAAGAGAAATGTAGACCAATAGAAAACTGCTTTGTGTAATGACTTATGCATATGCATAGCTAGACTGTATCAATACTGTACCTGTAGGAGCGAACTTTGTGCTAGCTTTGTGGAGCTGCCGCCTAGCGCCCATCTCTGCGCAGATGTGACAGAAAAATACCTCTGCCCTGTGTGTATATTGGTGTCCCGCACACGGGGTAAACGACCTCACGCTTGTGGGATAACAGTTTTGACACCCCAGGTGGGACCGAGCTGACAGCCTCGCCCGGTTCGTCTTGCCGCATCCGACAGGGAGAAGAGGCCTGAGCGGGCTCCAGCGCGCACCGACCTGTCGACTGGGGACTCCTTCAGCTCCTCTCCTGCGGTCGGGCGGTAAGCGCCAAAACGGTGCAATGCTCCTGACAAGAGGTGTTTTGTGGGGCTAGGAGAAAAGGGGGTGGGGGCAAGATGTCTCGGGAAGCAGGCGGCCTCTGTTCTGTTCTGGGCTCTGCATAAGACGCACCAGGAAAGACAGGTGGCAGTAGCGTAGTTCTGTTTGTTTCTCCACGCTGTCCTGTTCTGAGTAAGGAAGGGAGACGTCCCTCGTTCTGGTTTGTATAGAAATAGTGGGTTTTTCGGTACCGATATGGGCTCTGCTGCTTCCCAGGAGGCAGCCCTTTGCTCTCCTCTAGGATGCATCCTGAAGCATTGCAATAAACCTGGGGGAGATGCCATGACTAAAAATCAGCTAAAACGATATCGTAATCAAGGGTGGCCACAATATCAATGGGAAGATGGTGAAAAATGGCCTGAGAACGGATCCTTGAAATATAACACTGTATCGGAATTAATGTTGTGTTGTCGGGGAACTGAAAAATGGGATGAAATGCCTTCTGTGGATATGCTTTTTTCGTTAAGGCGCAACTGTGATATTAGAAAGAAAGGTGGTTTAGTGGATTCTAAACATCGGATTGGAATATATGTGTTAAAAGAGAAAAAGGGAAAACCTCGTTGTATTGAATGGGAAAATTTGGAAGAGGATATTCAGCTGTCGGTAGCTCCCCCCAAACAGCCCAAATCTGATAGCTCAAGTGGTAATGGAGTTGTGAGTGCTATCTCTAAAAGAACAAGGGGAGAGAAACCCATAGTTGGAGCTCCCCTCAGACAGGCTGCAGGGCCTGAAGGAACACCGGTATCTGTACGCGTACCTTTTACTGCTTGTGATTTATTAAACTGCAAACAGGCAGTCGGATCCTATCGAAACAATCCAGAAGGAATGTATAGTACTGTTAATCACGACTCCTAGTCCTAACTGGGGAGGTGTACAGGCTCTCCTAGAATATTTGTTTCCCACTGAGGAGAGGAGAAGAATTTTAGAGAAGGCCAGAGAGGGACTGATCCAACAAGGCGCGGGGGTGCCTAATACCGATATGTACCTCCCGAAAGAGGATCCGGAGTGGGATCCAGACACAAGTGTGAGGGATTAGAGAGGGTAAAGGAATATCAGAAGTGAATTTTGTATGGGATTCAACATGGAGTGCAAAAGCCCAAGAATTTATCTAAACTATCTGAAGTAAGGCAGGGAGATAAGGAAACCCCGTCAGCCTTCTCTGAGAGATTGTGTGAAGTAGCTCGAAAATGGACAGATCTGGATCCGGAAGATGATAGCAATTCAAAGTTATTTAACAGGCTGTTTATTGGTCAAGCAGCAGCAGATATAAGAAAGAGATGACAAGAGGTAGAGGGTGAGGATGGCATGACAATCTCACCGTTCTTCTCAATGGCATGTAAGGTACGTAATAATCGGGAGGAAATAGAAGAGAAGGAGAAGCGGGGACGAGTAACGCTGCAAGCTTCTTTTGTTGGCTGCCTGGAGGGAAGACCAGGAAAAAGGGAGAGAAAATACAGGAGGTGAATTTTGTGGGTGAGGAAGGGGCTGTAGAAATAATAGTAGAAATGGTTATGACATTCCCCTGGGAATGAATCGGCGTGCAAATTGTAAGCAAGAGGGCCGTTGGAAAAAAATTGTCCATGCCGTCTGAGTACTGGGGAAAGAGAGACAGAAGAAGCCGTTGGAATCATGCCGGAGATTGGGTTGGAGTGAAGGGGGCCGGAGGAATCTCTTAAAATTTCCCCAGACGATCCTCTGGTTCCAGTCAAGCTGGGGAATGAAATAGGAGGTTTTTTATTTTTCATTATTGATAGTGGAGCCACACTTGCTGCAGTAAGTAGTTGTAGGGGACCCTTAGGTAGAACTAAAAGAAGCGTTGTTGGTGCAAGAGGGAAAAAGACTTTAAGGCTGTTTTCACAGCCTATGGAATGTTCCATGGGAAACACTAAATTAACTCCTGAATTCCTTTAGATGCCAGAATGCCCCCTACCATTGCTTGGGTGGGATTTACTTGTAAACTGAATGCAGGGCTAAGTTCTTCTGAAGACTCTGTTCAGTTGCCTCTGTTCAGCCCACAGGGGACCTCTCCTCTTTGTGGCGGATGCCAGCCTGAACGGGACCTCGCCTGTTTGGGGCACACGGATGGCGGGCGCTGTCGCCGAAAGGCAAAGCAGGGTCATAGCAGAGTGTTCCATTTCTGGGGATGGGCTCAGCCATCCCCTGCACAAATTTCTCCTATGTAGCAATGGGGATGGTAGCTTTCTTCTGTTTTCTTGAAGAACAAGAGGATGCTGGAGCACGTGACAAGAGCACGATCTTTTTCTCTTCCTTTGGCAGTAGAGGCACCCAAGGCCAGCCTGCATTCAAGGAACAGCATGGGGATATCTGTGTCGAGCCTTAGCAGAGGAAGGAAGCTCCTTTTGGAGGCTGAGGCGACGAAGCAGAGTCCTTAATTGTTCTGTTTGATTTTCAACAGGGGTGCGGGGAGGGCCTGGGACATGCAAAATGTGGTCCCGGACAGGGGAGCTGTCTATTACATGGGAGGCTGAGAGCGCTATCGTGGACGCCACTGGACTGGCATCCTGTAAGGATGCTTTCACATATTTTCTTGTTTAGAGGCCAACCTCGGCTTTGGGCTGTAAACTAAAGTCTGCCAGGCCGGTGCCAGCTTGGCGGCAGCATCTGTCCGTGGCAGCGCCAGCTTGGTGGTGGTGTGTGCCCATGCCTGTGCCAGGTTGCTGGCTGTGTCTGGCTTGTGAGGCTTGGGGTAATTGGCCCCCTGTTCCCCAGGGGCTCCAGCTGTGGCCCGGGGCAGCACAGGTGGGACCCATGAGGTGAGGATGGGGCTGGGCCCAGGGTTTCAAAAGGGCTGAGGATGGGGCTGGCCCTGCTGTATCCGCCATTATTTTAGTCAGATCCTGCATTCCGCTCAGTGAAAGGCTCACGAGAATTACTTAACATTTGCCTTTGGAAGTCATGCTTCAAACAATGAATTTGCAACAAAATGTTTTTGACACTAGTCAATGAACTCCTGTAATACTGCAGCAAAATGACATTTTTAGTGGTTCTTGAATCTCAGAGTGATAACATAGGCATCCCTGTTTGAGCCCTTACCGCAAGCATTGCAATGTTCGTTTACACCCTGCTCGGTTCTTTTGTGAAGGTGTGTAGCGATGGGAGGTGCGTTATTCCCAAGGTGCTACGGCGCCGATGCTCTGGCCGTTGGCAGCAATGGGCAAAGCGGAAGGCTGTGTGGCTAGGGGAGAATGGCGTGGACATGCTGCTGCTCTCTCTGTTGCACCAGAATTTTGACGGCTGGGTTGGGCTGCCAAATCAATGGAAGGACTGGAAGAAATTTCAGAAAAGTGAGTACTCTAGTATCTTTATCTTTGAAAGTCGTTGTCTTTCTACAGACCCCTGTCCATGGCTTAGCTATTTGATTGGCGTGAAGCAGACCCAGAATTTTGCTTTAAGTGGTGTTCTGATTCGCTGAAATTCCCCGTAGGTAGAGAGCAAGAATTACAAATGTTGCTTGGTGGTTGAAGTTCTCGGGGTTTCTGTGAAAGCTAACTTGCCAGAATGTGTAGGAAGCAGCCTGAATTCCAGTAGAGATACTGCAGAAAAGGTCCTCTTCTTGACAGGAAAAGAGCTTCACGAAACGTCGGCGCTGTTTGCCGTAGGGCCTCCGACATACTTGTTCAGTCATCGTGGGCTTTGTGCCATTCCCGCAGGCACAATCTTGAACACATTTTGTACGGCAGCTGGTATCTTAGCTGACTTTCTATCTCGCGCTTGGTTGCTTGTACCTGCTCGAGGCTTACTGTAGTGTCAAATGAACCCCCAGGAAAATGTCCTCAACTCGTGCTGGTAGGGCAAGCCCGCTGCAGTTGATAACATCGGAAAATAGCACGATGTTTTGAAAAATTTGCCTTGCGAGGACAAGGGCTGTCTCCTGGAGGGCAGCTGAACTCTGTGACTGATTCCACCGGTCCGCTCTGGCACTTGAAGGAGGCAGTCCCTAAGCCAACGCAATCTAAAATGGGGGTCGTTTGGGTTTTTTGAATCATTTCTTAGGGATATGAGGCTTGTGTGGGTGTTGAGCTTGTCCTGTTCTTTCTGTTCCTAATTCTGAAGCCACTGACTGGCGTCAAAGAACGGTCGTGTTGTAGTCTGACGGTGTCGTCTCCCAGGAGCTGGTGGAAGGCCAGGGCTTACGTCAAACTGATAAGGAGGATTGAGGCTGGAAAGTGGAACGTCTAAACAAGAATTACTGTCCTTGGGAGAGAAGCACATCCTGAAGAAACAGGTAAGCTAATGGAAATGTTTTGGGAACCGTCCGAAACAACTAGTAGCAGTGTGATAAGAAACACCCTCCCGCAAACTATCCTCCTTATAATCCTAAAAGTCTCAGCCCTCGAGCTGGAGACACCAGCCCAAGCAGAGAGCCCTCGCCTCTGAGCGTGCGCAGCATGTTAAATTCGCGCTGTAGCTTGAAGTTGAAATAAGAGAAATGTAGACCAATAGAAAACTGCTTTGTGTAATGACTTATGCATATGCATAGCTAGACTGTATCAATACTGTACCTGTAGGAGCGAACTTTGTGCTAGCTTTGTGGAGCTGCCGCCTAGCGCCCATCTCTGCGCAGATGTGACAGAAAAATACCTCTGCCCTGTGTGTATATTGGTGTCCCGCACACGGGGTAAACGACCTCACGCTTGTGGGATAACAGTTTTGACACCCCAGGTGGGACCGAGCTGACAGCCTCGCCCGGTTCGTCTTGCCGCATCCGACAGGGAGAAGAGGCCTGAGCGGGCTCCAGCGCGCACCGACCTGTCGACTGGGGACTCCTTCAGCTCCTCTCCTGCGGTCGGGCGGTAAGCGCCAAAACGGTGCAATGCTCCTGACAAGAGGTGTTTTGTGGGGCTAGGAGAAAAGGGGGTGGGGGCAAGATGTCTCGGGAAGCAGGCGGCCTCTGTTCTGTTCTGGGCTCTGCATAAGACGCACCAGGAAAGACAGGTGGCAGTAGCGTAGTTCTGTTTGTTTCTCCACGCTGTCCTGTTCTGAGTAAGGAAGGGAGACGTCCCTCGTTCTGGTTTGTATAGAAATAGTGGGTTTTTCGGTACCGATATGGGCTCTGCTGCTTCCCAGGAGGCAGCCCTTTGCTCTCCTCTAGGATGCATCCTGAAGCATTGCAATAAACCTGGGGGAGATGCCATGACTAAAAATCAGCTAAAACGATATCGTAATCAAGGGTGGCCACAATATCAATGGGAAGATGGTGAAAAATGGCCTGAGAACGGATCCTTGAAATATAACACTGTATCGGAATTAATGTTGTGTTGTCGGGGAACTGAAAAATGGGATGAAATGCCTTCTGTGGATATGCTTTTTTCGTTAAGGCGCAACTGTGATATTAGAAAGAAAGGTGGTTTAGTGGATTCTAAACATCGGATTGGAATATATGTGTTAAAACAGAAAAAGGGAAAACCTCGTTGTATTGAATGGGAAAATTTGGAAGAGGATATTCAGCTGTCGGTAGCTCCCCCCAAACAGCCCAAATCTGATAGCTCAAGTGGTAATGGAGTTGTGAGTGCTATCTCTAAAAGAACAAGGGGAGAGAAACCCATAGTTGGAGCTCCCCTCAGACAGGCTGCAGGGCCTGAAGGAACACCGGTATCTGTACGCGTACCTTTTACTGCTTGTGATTTATTAAACTGCAAACAGGCAGTCGGATCCTATCGAAACAATCCAGAAGGAATGTATAGTACTGTTAATCACGACTCCTAGTCCTAACTGGGGAGGTGTACAGGCTCTCCTAGAATATTTGTTTCCCACTGAGGAGAGGAGAAGAATTTTAGAGAAGGCCAGAGAGGGACTGATCCAACAAGGCGCGGGGGTGCCTAATACCGATATGTACCTCCCGAAAGAGGATCCGGAGTGGGATCCAGACACAAGTGTGAGGGATTAGAGAGGGTAAAGGAATATCAGAAGTGAATTTTGTATGGGATTCAACATGGAGTGCAAAAGCCCAAGAATTTATCTAAACTATCTGAAGTAAGGCAGGGAGATAAGGAAACCCCGTCAGCCTTCTCTGAGAGATTGTGTGAAGTAGCTCGAAAATGGACAGATCTGGATCCGGAAGATGATAGCAATTCAAAGTTATTTAACAGGCTGTTTATTGGTCAAGCAGCAGCAGATATAAGAAAGAGATGACAAGAGGTAGAGGGTGAGGATGGCATGACAATCTCACCGTTCTTCTCAATGGCATGTAAGGTACGTAATAATCGGGAGGAAATAGAAGAGAAGGAGAAGCAGGGACGAGTAACGCTGCAAGCTTCTTTTGTTGGCTGCCTGGAGGGAAGACCAGGAAAAAGGGAGAGAAAATACAGGAGGTGAATTTTGTGGGTGAGGAAGGGGCTGTAGAAATAATAGTAGAAATGGTTATGACATTCCCCTGGGAATGAATCGGCGTGCAAATTGTAAGCAAGAGGGCCGTTGGAAAAAAATTGTCCATGCCGTCTGAGTACTGGGGAAAGAGAGACAGAAGAAGCCGTTGGAATCATGCCGGAGATTGGGTTGGAGTGAAGGGGGCCGGAGGAATCTCTTAAAATTTCCCCAGACGATCCTCTGGTTCCAGTCAAGCTGGGGAATGAAATAGGAGGTTTTTTATTTTTCATTATTGATAGTGGAGCCACACTTGCTGCAGTAAGTAGTTGTAGGGGACCCTTAGGTAGAACTAAAAGAAGCGTTGTTGGTGCAAGAGGGAAAAAGACTTTAAGGCTGTTTTCACAGCCTATGGAATGTTCCATGGGAAACACTAAATTAACTCCTGAATTCCTTTAGATGCCAGAATGCCCCCTACCATTGCTTGGGTGGGATTTACTTGTAAACTGAATGCAGGGCTAAGTTCTTCTGAAGACTCTGTTCAGTTGCCTCTGTTCAGCCCACAGGGGACCTCTCCTCTTTGTGGCGGATGCCAGCCTGAACGGGACCTCGCCTGTTTGGGGCACACGGATGGCGGGCGCTGTCGCCGAAAGGCAAAGCAGGGTCATAGCAGAGTGTTCCATTTCTGGGGATGGGCTCAGCCATCCCCTGCACAAATTTCTCCTATGTAGCAATGGGGATGGTAGCTTTCTTCTGTTTTCTTGAAGAACAAGAGGATGCTGGAGCACGTGACAAGAGCACGATCTTTTTCTCTTCCTTTGGCAGTAGAGGCACCCAAGGCCAGCCTGCATTCAAGGAACAGCATGGGGATATCTGTGTCGAGCCTTAGCAGAGGAAGGAAGCTCCTTTTGGAGGCTGAGGCGACGAAGCAGAGTCCTTAATTGTTCTGTTTGATTTTCAACAGGGGTGCGGGGAGGGCCTGGGACATGCAAAATGTGGTCCCGGACAGGGGAGCTGTCTATTACATGGGAGGCTGAGAGCGCTATCGTGGACGCCACTGGACTGGCATCCTGTAAGGATGCTTTCACATATTTTCTTGTTTAGAGGCCAACCTCGGCTTTGGGCTGTAAACTAAAGTCTGCCAGGCCGGTGCCAGCTTGGCGGCAGCATCTGTCCGTGGCAGCGCCAGCTTGGTGGTGGTGTGTGCCCATGCCTGTGCCAGGTTGCTGGCTGTGTCTGGCTTGTGAGGCTTGGGGTAATTGGCCCCCTGTTCCCCAGGGGCTCCAGCTGTGGCCCGGGGCAGCACAGGTGGGACCCATGAGGTGAGGATGGGGCTGGGCCCAGGGTTTCAAAAGGGCTGAGGATGGGGCTGGCCCTGCTGTATCCGCCATTATTTTAGTCAGATCCTGCATTCCGCTCAGTGAAAGGCTCACGAGAATTACTTAACATTTGCCTTTGGAAGTCATGCTTCAAACAATGAATTTGCAACAAAATGTTTTTGACACTAGTCAATGAACTCCTGTAATACTGCAGCAAAATGACATTTTTAGTGGTTCTTGAATCTCAGAGTGATAACATAGGCATCCCTGTTTGAGCCCTTACCGCAAGCATTGCAATGTTCGTTTACACCCTGCTCGGTTCTTTTGTGAAGGTGTGTAGCGATGGGAGGTGCGTTATTCCCAAGGTGCTACGGCGCCGATGCTCTGGCCGTTGGCAGCAATGGGCAAAGCGGAAGGCTGTGTGGCTAGGGGAGAATGGCGTGGACATGCTGCTGCTCTCTCTGTTGCACCAGAATTTTGACGGCTGGGTTGGGCTGCCAAATCAATGGAAGGACTGGAAGAAATTTCAGAAAAGTGAGTACTCTAGTATCTTTATCTTTGAAAGTCGTTGTCTTTCTACAGACCCCTGTCCATGGCTTAGCTATTTGATTGGCGTGAAGCAGACCCAGAATTTTGCTTTAAGTGGTGTTCTGATTCGCTGAAATTCCCCGTAGGTAGAGAGCAAGAATTACAAATGTTGCTTGGTGGTTGAAGTTCTCGGGGTTTCTGTGAAAGCTAACTTGCCAGAATGTGTAGGAAGCAGCCTGAATTCCAGTAGAGATACTGCAGAAAAGGTCCTCTTCTTGACAGGAAAAGAGCTTCACGAAACGTCGGCGCTGTTTGCCGTAGGGCCTCCGACATACTTGTTCAGTCATCGTGGGCTTTGTGCCATTCCCGCAGGCACAATCTTGAACACATTTTGTACGGCAGCTGGTATCTTAGCTGACTTTCTATCTCGCGCTTGGTTGCTTGTACCTGCTCGAGGCTTACTGTAGTGTCAAATGAACCCCCAGGAAAATGTCCTCAACTCGTGCTGGTAGGGCAAGCCCGCTGCAGTTGATAACATCGGAAAATAGCACGATGTTTTGAAAAATTTGCCTTGCGAGGACAAGGGCTGTCTCCTGGAGGGCAGCTGAACTCTGTGACTGATTCCACCGGTCCGCTCTGGCACTTGAAGGAGGCAGTCCCTAAGCCAACGCAATCTAAAATGGGGGTCGTTTGGGTTTTTTGAATCATTTCTTAGGGATATGAGGCTTGTGTGGGTGTTGAGCTTGTCCTGTTCTTTCTGTTCCTAATTCTGAAGCCACTGACTGGCGTCAAAGAACGGTCGTGTTGTAGTCTGACGGTGTCGTCTCCCAGGAGCTGGTGGAAGGCCAGGGCTTACGTCAAACTGATAAGGAGGATTGAGGCTGGAAAGTGGAACGTCTAAACAAGAATTACTGTCCTTGGGAGAGAAGCACATCCTGAAGAAACAGGTAAGCTAATGGAAATGTTTTGGGAACCGTCCGAAACAACTAGTAGCAGTGTGATAAGAAACACCCTCCCGCAAACTATCCTCCTTATAATCCTAAAAGTCTCAGCCCTCGAGCTGGAGACACCAGCCCAAGCAGAGAGCCCTCGCCTCTGAGCGTGCGCAGCATGTTAAATTCGCGCTGTAGCTTGAAGTTGAAATAAGAGAAATGTAGACCAATAGAAAACTGCTTTGTGTAATGACTTATGCATATGCATAGCTAGACTGTATCAATACTGTACCTGTAGGAGCGAACTTTGTGCTAGCTTTGTGGAGCTGCCGCCTAGCGCCCATCTCTGCGCAGATGTGACAGAAAAATACCTCTGCCCTGTGTGTATATTGGTGTCCCGCACACGGGGTAAACGACCTCACGCTTGTGGGATAACAGTTTTGACACCCCAGGTGGGACCGAGCTGACAGCCTCGCCCGGTTCGTCTTGCCGCATCCGACAGGGAGAAGAGGCCTGAGCGGGCTCCAGCGCGCACCGACCTGTCGACTGGGGACTCCTTCAGCTCCTCTCCTGCGGTCGGGCGGTAAGCGCCAAAACGGTGCAATGCTCCTGACAAGAGGTGTTTTGTGGGGCTAGGAGAAAAGGGGGTGGGGGCAAGATGTCTCGGGAAGCAGGCGGCCTCTGTTCTGTTCTGGGCTCTGCATAAGACGCACCAGGAAAGACAGGTGGCAGTAGCGTAGTTCTGTTTGTTTCTCCACGCTGTCCTGTTCTGAGTAAGGAAGGGAGACGTCCCTCGTTCTGGTTTGTATAGAAATAGTGGGTTTTTCGGTACCGATATGGGCTCTGCTGCTTCCCAGGAGGCAGCCCTTTGCTCTCCTCTAGGATGCATCCTGAAGCATTGCAATAAACCTGGGGGAGATGCCATGACTAAAAATCAGCTAAAACGATATCGTAATCAAGGGTGGCCACAATATCAATGGGAAGATGGTGAAAAATGGCCTGAGAACGGATCCTTGAAATATAACACTGTATCGGAATTAATGTTGTGTTGTCGGGGAACTGAAAAATGGGATGAAATGCCTTCTGTGGATATGCTTTTTTCGTTAAGGCGCAACTGTGATATTAGAAAGAAAGGTGGTTTAGTGGATTCTAAACATCGGATTGGAATATATGTGTTAAAAGAGAAAAAGGGAAAACCTCGTTGTATTGAATGGGAAAATTTGGAAGAGGATATTCAGCTGTCGGTAGCTCCCCCCAAACAGCCCAAATCTGATAGCTCAAGTGGTAATGGAGTTGTGAGTGCTATCTCTAAAAGAACAAGGGGAGAGAAACCCATAGTTGGAGCTCCCCTCAGACAGGCTGCAGGGCCTGAAGGAACACCGGTATCTGTACGCGTACCTTTTACTGCTTGTGATTTATTAAACTGCAAACAGGCAGTCGGATCCTATCGAAACAATCCAGAAGGAATGTATAGTACTGTTAATCACGACTCCTAGTCCTAACTGGGGAGGTGTACAGGCTCTCCTAGAATATTTGTTTCCCACTGAGGAGAGGAGAAGAATTTTAGAGAAGGCCAGAGAGGGACTGATCCAACAAGGCGCGGGGGTGCCTAATACCGATATGTACCTCCCGAAAGAGGATCCGGAGTGGGATCCAGACACAAGTGTGAGGGATTAGAGAGGGTAAAGGAATATCAGAAGTGAATTTTGTATGGGATTCAACATGGAGTGCAAAAGCCCAAGAATTTATCTAAACTATCTGAAGTAAGGCAGGGAGATAAGGAAACCCCGTCAGCCTTCTCTGAGAGATTGTGTGAAGTAGCTCGAAAATGGACAGATCTGGATCCGGAAGATGATAGCAATTCAAAGTTATTTAACAGGCTGTTTATTGGTCAAGCAGCAGCAGATATAAGAAAGAGATGACAAGAGGTAGAGGGTGAGGATGGCATGACAATCTCACCGTTCTTCTCAATGGCATGTAAGGTACGTAATAATCGGGAGGAAATAGAAGAGAAGGAGAAGCGGGGACGAGTAACGCTGCAAGCTTCTTTTGTTGGCTGCCTGGAGGGAAGACCAGGAAAAAGGGAGAGAAAATACAGGAGGTGAATTTTGTGGGTGAGGAAGGGGCTGTAGAAATAATAGTAGAAATGGTTATGACATTCCCCTGGGAATGAATCGGCGTGCAAATTGTAAGCAAGAGGGCCGTTGGAAAAAAATTGTCCATGCCGTCTGAGTACTGGGGAAAGAGAGACAGAAGAAGCCGTTGGAATCATGCCGGAGATTGGGTTGGAGTGAAGGGGGCCGGAGGAATCTCTTAAAATTTCCCCAGACGATCCTCTGGTTCCAGTCAAGCTGGGGAATGAAATAGGAGGTTTTTTATTTTTCATTATTGATAGTGGAGCCACACTTGCTGCAGTAAGTAGTTGTAGGGGACCCTTAGGTAGAACTAAAAGAAGCGTTGTTGGTGCAAGAGGGAAAAAGACTTTAAGGCTGTTTTCACAGCCTATGGAATGTTCCATGGGAAACACTAAATTAACTCCTGAATTCCTTTAGATGCCAGAATGCCCCCTACCATTGCTTGGGTGGGATTTACTTGTAAACTGAATGCAGGGCTAAGTTCTTCTGAAGACTCTGTTCAGTTGCCTCTGTTCAGCCCACAGGGGACCTCTCCTCTTTGTGGCGGATGCCAGCCTGAACGGGACCTCGCCTGTTTGGGGCACACGGATGGCGGGCGCTGTCGCCGAAAGGCAAAGCAGGGTCATAGCAGAGTGTTCCATTTCTGGGGATGGGCTCAGCCATCCCCTGCACAAATTTCTCCTATGTAGCAATGGGGATGGTAGCTTTCTTCTGTTTTCTTGAAGAACAAGAGGATGCTGGAGCACGTGACAAGAGCACGATCTTTTTCTCTTCCTTTGGCAGTAGAGGCACCCAAGGCCAGCCTGCATTCAAGGAACAGCATGGGGATATCTGTGTCGAGCCTTAGCAGAGGAAGGAAGCTCCTTTTGGAGGCTGAGGCGACGAAGCAGAGTCCTTAATTGTTCTGTTTGATTTTCAACAGGGGTGCGGGGAGGGCCTGGGACATGCAAAATGTGGTCCCGGACAGGGGAGCTGTCTATTACATGGGAGGCTGAGAGCGCTATCGTGGACGCCACTGGACTGGCATCCTGTAAGGATGCTTTCACATATTTTCTTGTTTAGAGGCCAACCTCGGCTTTGGGCTGTAAACTAAAGTCTGCCAGGCCGGTGCCAGCTTGGCGGCAGCATCTGTCCGTGGCAGCGCCAGCTTGGTGGTGGTGTGTGCCCATGCCTGTGCCAGGTTGCTGGCTGTGTCTGGCTTGTGAGGCTTGGGGTAATTGGCCCCCTGTTCCCCAGGGGCTCCAGCTGTGGCCCGGGGCAGCACAGGTGGGACCCATGAGGTGAGGATGGGGCTGGGCCCAGGGTTTCAAAAGGGCTGAGGATGGGGCTGGCCCTGCTGTATCCGCCATTATTTTAGTCAGATCCTGCATTCCGCTCAGTGAAAGGCTCACGAGAATTACTTAACATTTGCCTTTGGAAGTCATGCTTCAAACAATGAATTTGCAACAAAATGTTTTTGACACTAGTCAATGAACTCCTGTAATACTGCAGCAAAATGACATTTTTAGTGGTTCTTGAATCTCAGAGTGATAACATAGGCATCCCTGTTTGAGCCCTTACCGCAAGCATTGCAATGTTCGTTTACACCCTGCTCGGTTCTTTTGTGAAGGTGTGTAGCGATGGGAGGTGCGTTATTCCCAAGGTGCTACGGCGCCGATGCTCTGGCCGTTGGCAGCAATGGGCAAAGCGGAAGGCTGTGTGGCTAGGGGAGAATGGCGTGGACATGCTGCTGCTCTCTCTGTTGCACCAGAATTTTGACGGCTGGGTTGGGCTGCCAAATCAATGGAAGGACTGGAAGAAATTTCAGAAAAGTGAGTACTCTAGTATCTTTATCTTTGAAAGTCGTTGTCTTTCTACAGACCCCTGTCCATGGCTTAGCTATTTGATTGGCGTGAAGCAGACCCAGAATTTTGCTTTAAGTGGTGTTCTGATTCGCTGAAATTCCCCGTAGGTAGAGAGCAAGAATTACAAATGTTGCTTGGTGGTTGAAGTTCTCGGGGTTTCTGTGAAAGCTAACTTGCCAGAATGTGTAGGAAGCAGCCTGAATTCCAGTAGAGATACTGCAGAAAAGGTCCTCTTCTTGACAGGAAAAGAGCTTCACGAAACGTCGGCGCTGTTTGCCGTAGGGCCTCCGACATACTTGTTCAGTCATCGTGGGCTTTGTGCCATTCCCGCAGGCACAATCTTGAACACATTTTGTACGGCAGCTGGTATCTTAGCTGACTTTCTATCTCGCGCTTGGTTGCTTGTACCTGCTCGAGGCTTACTGTAGTGTCAAATGAACCCCCAGGAAAATGTCCTCAACTCGTGCTGGTAGGGCAAGCCCGCTGCAGTTGATAACATCGGAAAATAGCACGATGTTTTGAAAAATTTGCCTTGCGAGGACAAGGGCTGTCTCCTGGAGGGCAGCTGAACTCTGTGACTGATTCCACCGGTCCGCTCTGGCACTTGAAGGAGGCAGTCCCTAAGCCAACGCAATCTAAAATGGGGGTCGTTTGGGTTTTTTGAATCATTTCTTAGGGATATGAGGCTTGTGTGGGTGTTGAGCTTGTCCTGTTCTTTCTGTTCCTAATTCTGAAGCCACTGACTGGCGTCAAAGAACGGTCGTGTTGTAGTCTGACGGTGTCGTCTCCCAGGAGCTGGTGGAAGGCCAGGGCTTACGTCAAACTGATAAGGAGGATTGAGGCTGGAAAGTGGAACGTCTAAACAAGAATTACTGTCCTTGGGAGAGAAGCACATCCTGAAGAAACAGGTAAGCTAATGGAAATGTTTTGGGAACCGTCCGAAACAACTAGTAGCAGTGTGATAAGAAACACCCTCCCGCAAACTATCCTCCTTATAATCCTAAAAGTCTCAGCCCTCGAGCTGGAGACACCAGCCCAAGCAGAGAGCCCTCGCCTCTGAGCGTGCGCAGCATGTTAAATTCGCGCTGTAGCTTGAAGTTGAAATAAGAGAAATGTAGACCAATAGAAAACTGCTTTGTGTAATGACTTATGCATATGCATAGCTAGACTGTATCAATACTGTACCTGTAGGAGCGAACTTTGTGCTAGCTTTGTGGAGCTGCCGCCTAGCGCCCATCTCTGCGCAGATGTGACAGAAAAATACCTCTGCCCTGTGTGTATATTGGTGTCCCGCACACGGGGTAAACGACCTCACGCTTGTGGGATAACAGTTTTGACACCCCAGGTGGGACCGAGCTGACAGCCTCGCCCGGTTCGTCTTGCCGCATCCGACAGGGAGAAGAGGCCTGAGCGGGCTCCAGCGCGCACCGACCTGTCGACTGGGGACTCCTTCAGCTCCTCTCCTGCGGTCGGGCGGTAAGCGCCAAAACGGTGCAATGCTCCTGACAAGAGGTGTTTTGTGGGGCTAGGAGAAAAGGGGGTGGGGGCAAGATGTCTCGGGAAGCAGGCGGCCTCTGTTCTGTTCTGGGCTCTGCATAAGACGCACCAGGAAAGACAGGTGGCAGTAGCGTAGTTCTGTTTGTTTCTCCACGCTGTCCTGTTCTGAGTAAGGAAGGGAGACGTCCCTCGTTCTGGTTTGTATAGAAATAGTGGGTTTTTCGGTACCGATATGGGCTCTGCTGCTTCCCAGGAGGCAGCCCTTTGCTCTCCTCTAGGATGCATCCTGAAGCATTGCAATAAACCTGGGGGAGATGCCATGACTAAAAATCAGCTAAAACGATATCGTAATCAAGGGTGGCCACAATATCAATGGGAAGATGGTGAAAAATGGCCTGAGAACGGATCCTTGAAATATAACACTGTATCGGAATTAATGTTGTGTTGTCGGGGAACTGAAAAATGGGATGAAATGCCTTCTGTGGATATGCTTTTTTCGTTAAGGCGCAACTGTGATATTAGAAAGAAAGGTGGTTTAGTGGATTCTAAACATCGGATTGGAATATATGTGTTAAAAGAGAAAAAGGGAAAACCTCGTTGTATTGAATGGGAAAATTTGGAAGAGGATATTCAGCTGTCGGTAGCTCCCCCCAAACAGCCCAAATCTGATAGCTCAAGTGGTAATGGAGTTGTGAGTGCTATCTCTAAAAGAACAAGGGGAGAGAAACCCATAGTTGGAGCTCCCCTCAGACAGGCTGCAGGGCCTGAAGGAACACCGGTATCTGTACGCGTACCTTTTACTGCTTGTGATTTATTAAACTGCAAACAGGCAGTCGGATCCTATCGAAACAATCCAGAAGGAATGTATAGTACTGTTAATCACGACTCCTAGTCCTAACTGGGGAGGTGTACAGGCTCTCCTAGAATATTTGTTTCCCACTGAGGAGAGGAGAAGAATTTTAGAGAAGGCCAGAGAGGGACTGATCCAACAAGGCGCGGGGGTGCCTAATACCGATATGTACCTCCCGAAAGAGGATCCGGAGTGGGATCCAGACACAAGTGTGAGGGATTAGAGAGGGTAAAGGAATATCAGAAGTGAATTTTGTATGGGATTCAACATGGAGTGCAAAAGCCCAAGAATTTATCTAAACTATCTGAAGTAAGGCAGGGAGATAAGGAAACCCCGTCAGCCTTCTCTGAGAGATTGTGTGACGTAGCTCGAAAATGGACAGATCTGGATCCGGAAGATGATAGCAATTCAAAGTTATTTAACAGGCTGTTTATTGGTCAAGCAGCAGCAGATATAAGAAAGAGATGACAAGAGGTAGAGGGTGAGGATGGCATGACAATCTCACCGTTCTTCTCAATGGCATGTAAGGTACGTAATAATCGGGAGGAAATAGAAGAGAAGGAGAAGCGGGGACGAGTAACGCTGCAAGCTTCTTTTGTTGGCTGCCTGGAGGGAAGACCAGGAAAAAGGGAGAGAAAATACAGGAGGTGAATTTTGTGGGTGAGGAAGGGGCTGTAGAAATAATAGTAGAAATGGTTATGACATTCCCCTGGGAATGAATCGGCGTGCAAATTGTAAGCAAGAGGGCCGTTGGAAAAAAATTGTCCATGCCGTCTGAGTACTGGGGAAAGAGAGACAGAAGAAGCCGTTGGAGTCATGCCGGAGATTGGGTTGGAGTGAAGGGGGCCGGAGGAATCTCTTAAAATTTCCCCAGACGATCCTCTGGTTCCAGTCAAGCTGGGGAATGAAATAGGAGGTTTTTTATTTTTCATTATTGATAGTGGAGCCACACTTGCTGCAGTAAGTAGTTGTAGGGGACCCTTAGGTAGAACTAAAAGAAGCGTTGTTGGTGCAAGAGGGAAAAAGACTTTAAGGCTGTTTTCACAGCCTATGGAATGTTCCATGGGAAACACTAAATTAACTCCTGAATTCCTTTAGATGCCAGAATGCCCCCTACCGTTGCTTGGGTGGGATTTACTTGTAAACTGAATGCAGGGCTAAGTTCTTCTGAAGACTCTGTTCAGTTGCCTCTGTTCAGCCCACAGGGGACCTCTCCTCTTTGTGGCGGATGCCAGCCTGAACGGGACCTCGCCTGTTTGGGGCACACGGATGGCGGGCGCTGTCGCCGAAAGGCAAAGCAGGGTCATAGCAGAGTGTTCCATTTCTGGGGATGGGCTCAGCCATCCCCTGCACAAATTTCTCCTATGTAGCAATGGGGATGGTAGCTTTCTTCTGTTTTCTTGAAGAACAAGAGGATGCTGGAGCACGTGACAAGAGCACGATCTTTTTCTCTTCCTTTGGCAGTAGAGGCACCCAAGGCCAGCCTGCATTCAAGGAACAGCATGGGGATATCTGTGTCGAGCCTTAGCAGAGGAAGGAAGCTCCTTTTGGAGGCTGAGGCGACGAAGCAGAGTCCTTAATTGTTCTGTTTGATTTTCAACAGGGGTGCGGGGAGGGCCTGGGACATGCAAAATGTGGTCCCGGACAGGGGAGCTGTCTATTACATGGGAGGCTGAGAGCGCTATCGTGGACGCCACTGGACTGGCATCCTGTAAGGATGCTTTCACATATTTTCTTGTTTAGAGGCCAACCTCGGCTTTGGGCTGTAAACTAAAGTCTGCCAGGCCGGTGCCAGCTTGGCGGCAGCATCTGTCCGTGGCAGCGCCAGCTTGGTGGTGGTGTGTGCCCATGCCTGTGCCAGGTTGCTGGCTGTGTCTGGCTTGTGAGGCTTGGGGTAATTGGCCCCCTGTTCCCCAGGGGCTCCAGCTGTGGCCCGGGGCAGCACAGGTGGGACCCATGAGGTGAGGATGGGGCTGGGCCCAGGGTTTCAAAAGGGCTGAGGATGGGGCTGGCCCTGCTGTATCCGCCATTATTTTAGTCAGATCCTGCATTCCGCTCAGTGAAAGGCTCACGAGAATTACTTAACATTTGCCTTTGGAAGTCATGCTTCAAACAATGAATTTGCAACAAAATGTTTTTGACACTAGTCAATGAACTCCTGTAATACTGCAGCAAAATGACATTTTTAGTGGTTCTTGAATCTCAGAGTGATAACATAGGCATCCCTGTTTGAGCCCTTACCGCAAGCATTGCAATGTTTGTTTACACCCTGCTCGGTTCTTTTGTGAAGGTGTGTAGCGATGGGAGGTGCGTTATTCCCAAGGTGCTACGGCGCCGATGCTCTGGCCGTTGGCAGCAATGGGCAAAGCGGAAGGCTGTGTGGCTAGGGGAGAATGGCGTGGACATGCTGCTGCTCTCTCTGTTGCACCAGAATTTTGACGGCTGGGTTGGGCTGCCAAATCAATGGAAGGACTGGAAGAAATTTCAGAAAAGTGAGTACTCTAGTATCTTTATCTTTGAAAGTCGTTGTCTTTCTACAGACCCCTGTCCATGGCTTAGCTATTTGATTGGCGTGAAGCAGACCCAGAATTTTGCTTTAAGTGGTGTTCTGATTCGCTGAAATTCCCCGTAGGTAGAGAGCAAGAATTACAAATGTTGCTTGGTGGTTGAAGTTCTCGGGGTTTCTGTGAAAGCTAACTTGCCAGAATGTGTAGGAAGCAGCCTGAATTCCAGTAGAGATACTGCAGAAAAGGTCCTCTTCTTGACAGGAAAAGAGCTTCACGAAACGTCGGCGCTGTTTGCCGTAGGGCCTCCGACATACTTGTTCAGTCATCGTGGGCTTTGTGCCATTCCCGCAGGCACAATCTTGAACACATTTTGTACGGCAGCTGGTATCTTAGCTGACTTTCTATCTCGCGCTTGGTTGCTTGTACCTGCTCGAGGCTTACTGTAGTGTCAAATGAACCCCCAGGAAAATGTCCTCAACTCGTGCTGGTAGGGCAAGCCCGCTGCAGTTGATAACATCGGAAAATAGCACGATGTTTTGAAAAATTTGCCTTGCGAGGACAAGGGCTGTCTCCTGGAGGGCAGCTGAACTCTGTGACTGATTCCACCGGTCCGCTCTGGCACTTGAAGGAGGCAGTCCCTAAGCCAACGCAATCTAAAATGGGGGTCGTTTGGGTTTTTTGAATCATTTCTTAGGGATATGAGGCTTGTGTGGGTGTTGAGCTTGTCCTGTTCTTTCTGTTCCTAATTCTGAACCCACTGACTGGCGTCAAAGAACGGTCGTGTTGTAGTCTGACGGTGTCGTCTCCCAGGAGCTGGTGGAAGGCCAGGGCTTACGTCAAACTGATAAGGAGGATTGAGGCTGGAAAGTGGAACGTCTAAACAAGAATTACTGTCCTTGGGAGAGAAGCACATCCTGAAGAAACAGGTAAGCTAATGGAAATGTTTTGGGAACCGTCCGAAACAACTAGTAGCAGTGTGATAAGAAACACCCTCCCGCAAACTATCCTCCTTATAATCCTAAAAGTCTCAGCCCTCGAGCTGGAGACACCAGCCCAAGCAGAGAGCCCTCGCCTCTGAGCGTGCGCAGCATGTTAAATTCGCGCTGTAGCTTGAAGTTGAAATAAGAGAAATGTAGACCAATAGAAAACTGCTTTGTGTAATGACTTATGCATATGCATAGCTAGACTGTATCAATACTGTACCTGTAGGAGCGAACTTTGTGCTAGCTTTGTGGAGCTGCCGCCTAGCGCCCATCTCTGCGCAGACGTGACAGAAAAATACCTCTGCCCTGTGTGTATATTGGTGTCCCGCACACGGGGTAAACGACCTCACGCTTGTGGGATAACAGTTTTGACACCCCAGGTGGGACCGAGCTGACAGCCTCGCCCGGTTCGTCTTGCCGCATCCGACAGGGAGAAGAGGCCTGAGCGGACTCCAGCGCGCACCGACCTGTCGACTGGGGACTCCTTCAGCTCCTCTCCTGCGGTCGGGCGGTAAGCGCCAAAACGGTGCAATGCTCCTGACAAGAGGTGTTTTGTGGGGCTAGGAGAAAAGGGGGTGGGGGCAAGATGTCTCGGGAAGCAGGCGGCCTCTGTTCTGTTCTGGGCTCTGCATAAGACGCACCAGGAAAGACAGGTGGCAGTAGCGTAGTTCTGTTTGTTTCTCCACGCTGTCCTGTTCTGAGTAAGGAAGGGAGACGTCCCTCGTTCTGGTTTGTATAGAAATAGTGGGTTTTTCGGTACCGATATGGGCTCTGCTGCTTCCCAGGAGGCAGCCCTTTGCTCTCCTCTAGGATGCATCCTGAAGCATTGCAATAAACCTGGGGGAGATGCCATGACTAAAAATCAGCTAAAACGATATCGTAATCAAGGGTGGCCACAATATCAATGGGAAGATGGTGAGAAATGGCCTGAGAACGGATCCTTGAAATATAACACTGTATCGGAATTAATGTTGTGTTGTCGGGGAACTGAAAAATGGGATGAAATGCCTTCTGTGGATATGCTTTTTTCGTTAAGGCGCGACTGTGATATTAGAAAGAAAGGTGGTTTAGTGGATTCTAAACATCGGATTGGAATATATGTGTTAAAAGAGAAAAAGGGAAAACCTCGTTGTATTGAATGGGAAAATTTGGAAGAGGATATTCAGCTGTCGGTAGCTCCCCCCAAACAGCCCAAATCTGATAGCTCAAGTGGTAATGGAGTTGTGAGTGCTATCTCTAAAAGAACAAGGGGAGAGAAACCCATAGTTGGAGCTCCCCTCAGACAGGCTGCAGGGCCTGAAGGAACACCGGTATCTGTACGCGTACCTTTTACTGCTTGTGATTTATTAAACTGCAAACAGGCAGTCGGATCCTATCGAAACAATCCAGAAGGAATGTATAGTACTGTTAATCACGACTCCTAGTCCTAACTGGGGAGGTGTACAGGCTCTCCTAGAATATTTGTTTCCCACTGAGGAGAGGAGAAGAATTTTAGAGAAGGCCAGAGAGGGACTGATCCAACAAGGCGCGGGGGTGCCTAATACCGATATGTACCTCCCGAAAGAGGATCCGGAGTGGGATCCAGACACAAGTGTGAGGGATTAGAGAGGGTAAAGGAATATCAGAAGTGAATTTTGTATGGGATTCAACATGGAGTGCAAAAGCCCAAGAATTTATCTAAACTATCTGAAGTAAGGCAGGGAGATAAGGAAACCCCGTCAGCCTTCTCTGAGAGATTGTGTGAAGTAGCTCGAAAATGGACAGATCTGGATCCGGAAGATGATAGCAATTCAAAGTTATTTAACAGGCTGTTTATTGGTCAAGCAGCAGCAGATATAAGAAAGAGATGACAAGAGGTAGAGGGTGAGGATGGCATGACAATCTCACCGTTCTTCTCAATGGCATGTAAGGTACGTAATAATCGGGAGGAAATAGAAGAGAAGGAGAAGCGGGGACGAGTAACGCTGCAAGCTTCTTTTGTTGGCTGCCTGGAGGGAAGACCAGGAAAAAGGGAGAGAAAATACAGGAGGTGAATTTTGTGGGTGAGGAAGGGGCTGTAGAAATAATAGTAGAAATGGTTATGACATTCCCCTGGGAATGAATCGGCGTGCAAATTGTAAGCAAGAGGGCCGTTGGAAAAAAATTGTCCATGCCGTCTGAGTACTGGGGAAAGAGAGACAGAAGAAGCCGTTGGAATCATGCCGGAGATTGGGTTGGAGTGAAGGGGGCCGGAGGAATCTCTTAAAATTTCCCCAGACGATCCTCTGGTTCCAGTCAAGCTGGGGAATGAAATAGGAGGTTTTTTATTTTTCATTATTGATAGTGGAGCCACACTTGCTGCAGTAAGTAGTTGTAGGGGACCCTTAGGTAGAAGTAAAAGAAGCGTTGTTGGTGCAAGAGGGAAAAAGACTTTAAGGCTGTTTTCACAGCCTATGGAATGTTCCATGGGAAACACTAAATTAACTCCTGAATTCCTTTAGATGCCAGAATGCCCCCTACCATTGCTTGGGTGGGATTTACTTGTAAACTGAATGCAGGGCTAAGTTCTTCTGAAGACTCTGTTCAGTTGCCTCTGTTCAGCCCACAGGGGACCTCTCCTCTTTGTGGCGGATGCCAGCCTGAACGGGACCTCGCCTGTTTGGGGCACACGGATGGCGGGCGCTGTCGCCGAAAGGCAAAGCAGGGTCATAGCAGAGTGTTCCATTTCTGGGGATGGGCTCAGCCATCCCCTGCACAAATTTCTCCTATGTAGCAATGGGGATGGTAGCTTTCTTCTGTTTTCTTGAAGAACAAGAGGATGCTGGAGCACGTGACAAGAGCACGATCTTTTTCTCTTCCTTTGGCAGTAGAGGCACCCAAGGCCAGCCTGCATTCAAGGAACAGCATGGGGATATCTGTGTCGAGCCTTAGCAGAGGAAGGAAGCTCCTTTTGGAGGCTGAGGCGACGAAGCAGAGTCCTTAATTGTTCTGTTTGATTTTCAACAGGGGTGCGGGGAGGGCCCGGGACATGCAAAATGTGGTCCCGGACAGGGGAGCTGTCTATTACATGGGAGGCTGAGAGCGCTATCGTGGACGCCACTGGACTGGCATCCTGTAAGGATGCTTTCACATATTTTCTTGTTTAGAGGCCAACCTCGGCTTTGGGCTGTAAACTAAAGTCTGCCAGGCCGGTGCCAGCTTGGCGGCAGCATCTGTCCGTGGCAGCGCCAGCTTGGTGGTGGTGTGTGCCCATGCCTGTGCCAGGTTGCTGGCTGTGTCTGGCTTGTGAGGCTTGGGGTAATTGGCCCCCTGTTCCCCAGGGGCTCCAGCTGTGGCCCGGGGCAGCACAGGTGGGACCCATGAGGTGAGGATGGGGCTGGGCCCAGGGTTTCAAAAGGGCTGAGGATGGGGCTGGCCCTGCTGTATCCGCCATTATTTTAGTCAGATCCTGCATTCCGCTCAGTTAAAGGCTCACGAGAATTACTTAACATTTGCCTTTGGAAGTCATGCTTCAAACAATGAATTTGCAACAAAATGTTTTTGACACTAGTCAATGAACTCCTGTAATACTGCAGCAAAATGACATTTTTAGTGGTGGTTGAATCTCAGAGTGATAACATAGGCATCCCTGTTTGAGCCCTTACCGCAAGCATTGCAATGTTCGTTTACACCCTGCTCGGTTCTTTTGTGAAGGTGTGTAGCGATGGGAGGTGCGTTATTCCCAAGGTGCTACGGCGCCGATGCTCTGGCCGTTGGCAGCAATGGGCAAAGCGGAAGGCTGTGTGGCTAGGGGAGAATGGCGTGGACATGCTGCTGCTCTCTCTGTTGCACCAGAATTTTGACGGCTGGGTTGGGCTGCCAAATCAATGGAAGGACTGGAAGAAATTTCAGAAAAGTGAGTACTCTAGTATCTTTATCTTTGAAAGTCGTTGTCTTTCTACAGACCCCTGTCCATGGCTTAGCTATTTGATTGGCGTGAAGCAGACCCAGAATTTTGCTTTAAGTGGTGTTCTGATTCGCTGAAATTCCCCGTAGGTAGAGAGCAAGAATTACAAATGTTGCTTGGTGGTTGAAGTTCTCGGGGTTTCTGTGAAAGCTAACTTGCCAGAATGTGTAGGAAGCAGCCTGAATTCCAGTAGAGATACTGCAGAAAAGGTCCTCTTCTTGACAGGAAAAGAGCTTCACGAAACGTCGGCGCTGTTTGCCGTAGGGCCTCCGACATACTTGTTCAGTCATCGTGGGCTTTGTGCCATTCCCGCAGGCACAATCTTGAACACATTTTGTACGGCAGCTGGTATCTTAGCTGACTTTCTATCTCGCGCTTGGTTGCTTGTACCTGCTCGAGGCTTACTGTAGTGTCAAATGAACCCCCAGGAAAATGTCCTCAACTCGTGCTGGTAGGGCAAGCCCGCTGCAGTTGATAACATCGGAAAATAGCACGATGTTTTGAAAAATTTGCCTTGCGAGGACAAGGGCTGTCTCCTGGAGGGCAGCTGAACTCTGTGACTGATTCCACCGGTCCGCTCTGGCACTTGAAGGAGGCAGTCCCTAAGCCAACGCAATCTAAAATGGGGGTCGTTTGGGTTTTTTGAATCATTTCTTAGGGATATGAGGCTTGTGTGGGTGTTGAGCTTGTCCTGTTCTTTCTGTTCCTAATTCTGAACCCACTGACTGGCGTCAAAGAACGGTCGTGTTGTAGTCTGACGGTGTCGTCTCCCAGGAGCTGGTGGAAGGCCAGGGCTTACGTCAAACTGATAAGGAGGATTGAGGCTGGAAAGTGGAACGTCTAAACAAGAATTACTGTCCTTGGGAGAGAAGCACATCCTGAAGAAACAGGTAAGCTAATGGAAATGTTTTGGGAACCGTCCGAAACAACTAGTAGCAGTGTGATAAGAAACACCCTCCCGCAAACTATCCTCCTTATAATCCTAAAAGTCTCAGCCCTCGAGCTGGAGACACCAGCCCAAGCAGAGAGCCCTCGCCTCTGAGCGTGCGCAGCATGTTAAAGTCGCGCTGTAGCTTGAAGTTGAAATAAGAGAAATGTAGACCAATAGAAAACTGCTTTGTGTAATGACTTATGCATATGCATAGCTAGACTGTATCAATACTGTACCTGTAGGAGCGAACTTTGTGCTAGCTTTGTGGAGCTGCCGCCTAGCGCCCATCTCTGCGCAGACGTGACAGAAAAATACCTCTGCCCTGTGTGTATATTGGTGTCCCGCACACGGGGTAAACGACCTCACGCTTGTGGGATAACAGTTTTGACACCCCAGGTGGGACCGAGCTGACAGCCTCGCCCGGTTCGTCTTGCCGCATCCGACAGGGAGAAGAGGCCTGAGCGGACTCCAGCGCGCACCGACCTGTCGACTGGGGACTCCTTCAGCTCCTCTCCTGCGGTCGGGCGGTAAGCGCCAAAACGGTGCAATGCTCCTGACAAGAGGTGTTTTGTGGGGCTAGGAGAAAAGGGGGTGGGGGCAAGATGTCTCGGGAAGCAGGCGGCCTCTGTTCTGTTCTGGGCTCTGCATAAGACGCACCAGGAAAGACAGGTGGCAGTAGCGTAGTTCTGTTTGTTTCTCCACGCTGTCCTGTTCTGAGTAAGGAAGGGAGACGTCCCTCGTTCTGGTTTGTATAGAAATAGTGGGTTTTTCGGTACCGATATGGGCTCTGCTGCTTCCCAGGAGGCAGCCCTTTGCTCTCCTCTAGGATGCATCCTGAAGCATTGCAATAAACCTGGGGGAGATGCCATGACTAAAAATCAGCTAAAACGATATCGTAATCAAGGGTGGCCACAATATCAATGGGAAGATGGTGAGAAATGGCCTGAGAACGGATCCTTGAAATATAACACTGTATCGGAATTAATGTTGTGTTGTCGGGGAACTGAAAAATGGGATGAAATGCCTTCTGTGGATATGCTTTTTTCGTTAAGGCGCGACTGTGATATTAGAAAGAAAGGTGGTTTAGTGGATTCTAAACATCGGATTGGAATATATGTGTTAAAAGAGAAAAAGGGAAAACCTCGTTGTATTGAATGGGAAAATTTGGAAGAGGATATTCAGCTGTCGGTAGCTCCCCCCAAACAGCCCAAATCTGATAGCTCAAGTGGTAATGGAGTTGTGAGTGCTATCTCTAAAAGAACAAGGGGAGAGAAACCCATAGTTGGAGCTCCCCTCAGACAGGCTGCAGGGCCTGAAGGAACACCGGTATCTGTACGCGTACCTTTTACTGCTTGTGATTTATTAAACTGCAAACAGGCAGTCGGATCCTATCGAAACAATCCAGAAGGAATGTATAGTACTGTTAATCACGACTCCTAGTCCTAACTGGGGAGGTGTACAGGCTCTCCTAGAATATTTGTTTCCCACTGAGGAGAGGAGAAGAATTTTAGAGAAGGCCAGAGAGGGACTGATCCAACAAGGCGCGGGGGTGCCTAATACCGATATGTACCTCCCGAAAGAGGATCCGGAGTGGGATCCAGACACAAGTGTGAGGGATTAGAGAGGGTAAAGGAATATCAGAAGTGAATTTTGTATGGGATTCAACATGGAGTGCAAAAGCCCAAGAATTTATCTAAACTATCTGAAGTAAGGCAGGGAGATAAGGAAACCCCGTCAGCCTTCTCTGAGAGATTGTGTGAAGTAGCTCGAAAATGGACAGATCTGGATCCGGAAGATGATAGCAATTCAAAGTTATTTAACAGGCTGTTTATTGGTCAAGCAGCAGCAGATATAAGAAAGAGATGACAAGAGGTAGAGGGTGAGGATGGCATGACAATCTCACCGTTCTTCTCAATGGCATGTAAGGTACGTAATAATCGGGAGGAAATAGAAGAGAAGGAGAAGCGGGGACGAGTAACGCTGCAAGCTTCTTTTGTTGGCTGCCTGGAGGGAAGACCAGGAAAAAGGGAGAGAAAATACAGGAGGTGAATTTTGTGGGTGAGGAAGGGGCTGTAGAAATAATAGTAGAAATGGTTATGACATTCCCCTGGGAATGAATCGGCGTGCAAATTGTAAGCAAGAGGGCCGTTGGAAAAAAATTGTCCATGCCGTCTGAGTACTGGGGAAAGAGAGACAGAAGAAGCCGTTGGAATCATGCCGGAGATTGGGTTGGAGTGAAGGGGGCCGGAGGAATCTCTTAAAATTTCCCCAGACGATCCTCTGGTTCCAGTCAAGCTGGGGAATGAAATAGGAGGTTTTTTATTTTTCATTATTGATAGTGGAGCCACACTTGCTGCAGTAAGTAGTTGTAGGGGACCCTTAGGTAGAAGTAAAAGAAGCGTTGTTGGTGCAAGAGGGAAAAAGACTTTAAGGCTGTTTTCACAGCCTATGGAATGTTCCATGGGAAACACTAAATTAACTCCTGAATTCCTTTAGATGCCAGAATGCCCCCTACCGTTGCTTGGGTGGGATTTACTTGTAAACTGAATGCAGGGCTAAGTTCTTCTGAAGACTCTGTTCAGTTGCCTCTGTTCAGCCCACAGGGGACCTCTCCTCTTTGTGGCGGATGCCAGCCTGAACGGGACCTCGCCTGTTTGGGGCACACGGATGGCGGGCGCTGTCGCCGAAAGGCAAAGCAGGGTCATAGCAGAGTGTTCCATTTCTGGGGATGGGCTCAGCCATCCCCTGCACAAATTTCTCCTATGTAGCAATGGGGATGGTAGCTTTCTTCTGTTTTCTTGAAGAACAAGAGGATGCTGGAGCACGTGACAAGAGCACGATCTTTTTCTCTTCCTTTGGCAGTAGAGGCACCCAAGGCCAGCCTGCATTCAAGGAACAGCATGGGGATATCTGTGTCGAGCCTTAGCAGAGGAAGGAAGCTCCTTTTGGAGGCTGAGGCGACGAAGCAGAGTCCTTAATTGTTCTGTTTGATTTTCAACAGGGGTGCGGGGAGGGCCCGGGACATGCAAAATGTGGTCCCGGACAGGGGAGCTGTCTATTACATGGGAGGCTGAGAGCGCTATCGTGGACGCCACTGGACTGGCATCCTGTAAGGATGCTTTCACATATTTTCTTGTTTAGAGGCCAACCTCGGCTTTGGGCTGTAAACTAAAGTCTGCCAGGCCGGTGCCAGCTTGGCGGCAGCATCTGTCCGTGGCAGCGCCAGCTTGGTGGTGGTGTGTGCCCATGCCTGTGCCAGGTTGCTGGCTGTGTCTGGCTTGTGAGGCTTGGGGTAATTGGCCCCCTGTTCCCCAGGGGCTCCAGCTGTGGCCCGGGGCAGCACAGGTGGGACCCATGAGGTGAGGATGGGGCTGGGCCCAGGGTTTCAAAAGGGCTGAGGATGGGGCTGGCCCTGCTGTATCCGCCATTATTTTAGTCAGATCCTGCATTCCGCTCAGTTAAAGGCTCACGAGAATTACTTAACATTTGCCTTTGGAAGTCATGCTTCAAACAATGAATTTGCAACAAAATGTTTTTGACACTAGTCAATGAACTCCTGTAATACTGCAGCAAAATGACATTTTTAGTGGTGGTTGAATCTCAGAGTGATAACATAGGCATCCCTGTTTGAGCCCTTACCGCAAGCATTGCAATGTTCGTTTACACCCTGCTCGGTTCTTTTGTGAAGGTGTGTAGCGATGGGAGGTGCGTTATTCCCAAGGTGCTACGGCGCCGATGCTCTGGCCGTTGGCAGCAATGGGCAAAGCGGAAGGCTGTGTGGCTAGGGGAGAATGGCGTGGACATGCTGCTGCTCTCTCTGTTGCACCAGAATTTTGACGGCTGGGTTGGGCTGCCAAATCAATGGAAGGACTGGAAGAAATTTCAGAAAAGTGAGTACTCTAGTATCTTTATCTTTGAAAGTCGTTGTCTTTCTACAGACCCCTGTCCATGGCTTAGCTATTTGATTGGCGTGAAGCAGACCCAGAATTTTGCTTTAAGTGGTGTTCTGATTCGCTGAAATTCCCCGTAGGTAGAGAGCAAGAATTACAAATGTTGCTTGGTGGTTGAAGTTCTCGGGGTTTCTGTGAAAGCTAACTTGCCAGAATGTGTAGGAAGCAGCCTGAATTCCAGTAGAGATACTGCAGAAAAGGTCCTCTTCTTGACAGGAAAAGAGCTTCACGAAACGTCGGCGCTGTTTGCCGTAGGGCCTCCGACATACTTGTTCAGTCATCGTGGGCTTTGTGCCATTCCCGCAGGCACAATCTTGAACACATTTTGTACGGCAGCTGGTATCTTAGCTGACTTTCTATCTCGCGCTTGGTTGCTTGTACCTGCTCGAGGCTTACTGTAGTGTCAAATGAACCCCCAGGAAAATGTCCTCAACTCGTGCTGGTAGGGCAAGCCCGCTGCAGTTGATAACATCGGAAAATAGCACGATGTTTTGAAAAATTTGCCTTGCGAGGACAAGGGCTGTCTCCTGGAGGGCAGCTGAACTCTGTGACTGATTCCACCGGTCCGCTCTGGCACTTGAAGGAGGCAGTCCCTAAGCCAACGCAATCTAAAATGGGGGTCGTTTGGGTTTTTTGAATCATTTCTTAGGGATATGAGGCTTGTGTGGGTGTTGAGCTTGTCCTGTTCTTTCTGTTCCTAATTCTGAACCCACTGACTGGCGTCAAAGAACGGTCGTGTTGTAGTCTGACGGTGTCGTCTCCCAGGAGCTGGTGGAAGGCCAGGGCTTACGTCAAACTGATAAGGAGGATTGAGGCTGGAAAGTGGAACGTCTAAACAAGAATTACTGTCCTTGGGAGAGAAGCACATCCTGAAGAAACAGGTAAGCTAATGGAAATGTTTTGGGAACCGTCCGAAACAACTAGTAGGAGTGTGATAAGAAACACCCTCCCGCAAACTATCCTCCTTATAATCCTAAAAGTCTCAGCCCTCGAGCTGGAGACACCAGCCCAAGCAGAGAGCCCTCGCCTCTGAGCGTGCGCAGCATGTTAAAGTCGCGCTGTAGCTTGAAGTTGAAATAAGAGAAATGTAGACCAATAGAAAACTGCTTTGTGTAATGACTTATGCATATGCATAGCTAGACTGTATCAATACTGTACCTGTAGGAGCGAACTTTGTGCTAGCTTTGTGGAGCTGCCGCCTAGCGCCCATCTCTGCGCAGACGTGACAGAAAAATACCTCTGCCCTGTGTGTATATTGGTGTCCCGCACACGGGGTAAACGACCTCACGCTTGTGGGATAACAGTTTTGACACCCCAGGTGGGACCGAGCTGACAGCCTCGCCCGGTTCGTCTTGCCGCATCCGACAGGGAGAAGAGGCCTGAGCGGGCTCCAGCGCGCACCGACCTGTCGACTGGGGACTCCTTCAGCTCCTCTCCTGCGGTCGGGCGGTAAGCGCCAAAACGGTGCAATGCTCCTGACAAGAGGTGTTTTGTGGGGCTAGGAGAAAAGGGGGTGGGGGCAAGATGTCTCGGGAAGCAGGCGGCCTCTGTTCTGTTCTGGGCTCTGCATAAGACGCACCAGGAAAGACAGGTGGCAGTAGCGTAGTTCTGTTTGTTTCTCCACGCTGTCCTGTTCTGAGTAAGGAAGGGAGACGTCCCTCGTTCTGGTTTGTATAGAAATAGTGGGTTTTTCGGTACCGATATGGGCTCTGCTGCTTCCCAGGAGGCAGCCCTTTGCTCTCCTCTAGGATGCATCCTGAAGCATTGCAATAAACCTGGGGGAGATGCCATGACTAAAAATCAGCTAAAACGATATCGTAATCAAGGGTGGCCACAATATCAATGGGAAGATGGTGAAAAATGGCCTGAGAACGGATCCTTGAAATATAACACTGTATCGGAATTAATGTTGTGTTGTCGGGGAACTGAAAAATGGGATGAAATGCCTTCTGTGGATATGCTTTTTTCGTTAAGGCGCAACTGTGATATTAGAAAGAAAGGTGGTTTAGTGGATTCTAAACATCGGATTGGAATATATGTGTTAAAAGAGAAAAAGGGAAAACCTCGTTGTATTGAATGGGAAAATTTGGAAGAGGATATTCAGCTGTCGGTAGCTCCCCCCAAACAGCCCAAATCTGATAGCTCAAGTGGTAATGGAGTTGTGAGTGCTATCTCTAAAAGAACAAGGGGAGAGAAACCCATAGTTGGAGCTCCCCTCAGACAGGCTGCAGGGCCTGAAGGAACACCGGTATCTGTACGCGTACCTTTTACTGCTTGTGATTTATTAAACTGCAAACAGGCAGTCGGATCCTATCGAAACAATCCAGAAGGAATGTATAGTACTGTTAATCACGACTCCTAGTCCTAACTGGGGAGGTGTACAGGCTCTCCTAGAATATTTGTTTCCCACTGAGGAGAGGAGAAGAATTTTAGAGAAGGCCAGAGAGGGACTGATCCAACAAGGCGCGGGGGTGCCTAATACCGATATGTACCTCCCGAAAGAGGATCCGGAGTGGGATCCAGACACAAGTGTGAGGGATTAGAGAGGGTAAAGGAATATCAGAAGTGAATTTTGTATGGGATTCAACATGGAGTGCAAAAGCCCAAGAATTTATCTAAACTATCTGAAGTAAGGCAGGGAGATAAGGAAACCCCGTCAGCCTTCTCTGAGAGATTGTGTGAAGTAGCTCGAAAATGGACAGATCTGGATCCGGAAGATGATAGCAATTCAAAGTTATTTAACAGGCTGTTTATTGGTCAAGCAGCAGCAGATATAAGAAAGAGATGACAAGAGGTAGAGGGTGAGGATGGCATGACAATCTCACCGTTCTTCTCAATGGCATGTAAGGTACGTAATAATCGGGAGGAAATAGAAGAGAAGGAGAAGCGGGGACGAGTAACGCTGCAAGCTTCTTTTGTTGGCTGCCTGGAGGGAAGACCAGGAAAAAGGGAGAGAAAATACAGGAGGTGAATTTTGTGGGTGAGGAAGGGGCTGTAGAAATAATAGTAGAAATGGTTATGACATTCCCCTGGGAATGAATCGGCGTGCAAATTGTAAGCAAGAGGGCCGTTGGAAAAAAATTGTCCATGCCGTCTGAGTACTGGGGAAAGAGAGACAGAAGAAGCCGTTGGAATCATGCCGGAGATTGGGTTGGAGTGAAGGGGGCCGGAGGAATCTCTTAAAATTTCCCCAGACGATCCTCTGGTTCCAGTCAAGCTGGGGAATGAAATAGGAGGTTTTTTATTTTTCATTATTGATAGTGGAGCCACACTTGCTGCAGTAAGTAGTTGTAGGGGACCCTTAGGTAGAACTAAAAGAAGCGTTGTTGGTGCAAGAGGGAAAAAGACTTTAAGGCTGTTTTCACAGCCTATGGAATGTTCCATGGGAAACACTAAATTAACTCCTGAATTCCTTTAGATGCCAGAATGCCCCCTACCGTTGCTTGGGTGGGATTTACTTGTAAACTGAATGCAGGGCTAAGTTCTTCTGAAGACTCTGTTCAGTTGCCTCTGTTCAGCCCACAGGGGACCTCTCCTCTTTGTGGCGGATGCCAGCCTGAACGGGACCTCGCCTGTTTGGGGCACACGGATGGCGGGCGCTGTCGCCGAAAGGCAAAGCAGGGTCATAGCAGAGTGTTCCATTTCTGGGGATGGGCTCAGCCATCCCCTGCACAAATTTCTCCTATGTAGCAATGGGGATGGTAGCTTTCTTCTGTTTTCTTGAAGAACAAGAGGATGCTGGAGCACGTGACAAGAGCACGATCTTTTTCTCTTCCTTTGGCAGTAGAGGCACCCAAGGCCAGCCTGCATTCAAGGAACAGCATGGGGATATCTGTGTCGAGCCTTAGCAGAGGAAGGAAGCTCCTTTTGGAGGCTGAGGCGACGAAGCAGAGTCCTTAATTGTTCTGTTTGATTTTCAACAGGGGTGCGGGGAGGGCCTGGGACATGCAAAATGTGGTCCCGGACAGGGGAGCTGTCTATTACATGGGAGGCTGAGAGCGCTATCGTGGACGCCACTGGACTGGCATCCTGTAAGGATGCTTTCACATATTTTCTTGTTTAGAGGCCAACCTCGGCTTTGGGCTGTAAACTAAAGTCTGCCAGGCCGGTGCCAGCTTGGCGGCAGCATCTGTCCGTGGCAGCGCCAGCTTGGTGGTGGTGTGTGCCCATGCCTGTGCCAGGTTGCTGGCTGTGTCTGGCTTGTGAGGCTTGGGGTAATTGGCCCCCTGTTCCCCAGGGGCTCCAGCTGTGGCCCGGGGCAGCACAGGTGGGACCCATGAGGTGAGGATGGGGCTGGGCCCAGGGTTTCAAAAGGGCTGAGGATGGGGCTGGCCCTGCTGTATCCGCCATTATTTTAGTCAGATCCTGCATTCCGCTCAGTTAAAGGCTCACGAGAATTACTTAACATTTGCCTTTGGAAGTCATGCTTCAAACAATGAATTTGCAACAAAATGTTTTTGACACTAGTCAATGAACTCCTGTAATACTGCAGCAAAATGACATTTTTAGTGGTTCTTGAATCTCAGAGTGATAACATAGGCATCCCTGTTTGAGCCCTTACCGCAAGCATTGCAATGTTCGTTTACACCCTGCTCGGTTCTTTTGTGAAGGTGTGTAGCGATGGGAGGTGCGTTATTCCCAAGGTGCTACGGCGCCGATGCTCTGGCCGTTGGCAGCAATGGGCAAAGCGGAAGGCTGTGTGGCTAGGGGAGAATGGCGTGGACATGCTGCTGCTCTCTCTGTTGCACCAGAATTTTGACGGCTGGGTTGGGCTGCCAAATCAATGGAAGGACTGGAAGAAATTTCAGAAAAGTGAGTACTCTAGTATCTTTATCTTTGAAAGTCGTTGTCTTTCTACAGACCCCTGTCCATGGCTTAGCTATTTGATTGGCGTGAAGCAGACCCAGAATTTTGCTTTAAGTGGTGTTCTGATTCGCTGAAATTCCCCGTAGGTAGAGAGCAAGAATTACAAATGTTGCTTGGTGGTTGAAGTTCTCGGGGTTTCTGTGAAAGCTAACTTGCCAGAATGTGTAGGAAGCAGCCTGAATTCCAGTAGAGATACTGCAGAAAAGGTCCTCTTCTTGACAGGAAAAGAGCTTCACGAAACGTCGGCGCTGTTTGCCGTAGGGCCTCCGACATACTTGTTCAGTCATCGTGGGCTTTGTGCCATTCCCGCAGGCACAATCTTGAACACATTTTGTACGGCAGCTGGTATCTTAGCTGACTTTCTATCTCGCGCTTGGTTGCTTGTACCTGCTCGAGGCTTACTGTAGTGTCAAATGAACCCCCAGGAAAATGTCCTCAACTCGTGCTGGTAGGGCAAGCCCGCTGCAGTTGATAACATCGGAAAATAGCACGATGTTTTGAAAAATTTGCCTTGCGAGGACAAGGGCTGTCTCCTGGAGGGCAGCTGAACTCTGTGACTGATTCCACCGGTCCGCTCTGGCACTTGAAGGAGGCAGTCCCTAAGCCAACGCAATCTAAAATGGGGGTCGTTTGGGTTTTTTGAATCATTTCTTAGGGATATGAGGCTTGTGTGGGTGTTGAGCTTGTCCTGTTCTTTCTGTTCCTAATTCTGAACCCACTGACTGGCGTCAAAGAACGGTCGTGTTGTAGTCTGACGGTGTCGTCTCCCAGGAGCTGGTGGAAGGCCAGGGCTTACGTCAAACTGATAAGGAGGATTGAGGCTGGAAAGTGGAACGTCTAAACAAGAATTACTGTCCTTGGGAGAGAAGCACATCCTGAAGAAACAGGTAAGCTAATGGAAATGTTTTGGGAACCGTCCGAAACAACTAGTAGGAGTGTGATAAGAAACACCCTCCCGCAAACTATCCTCCTTATAATCCTAAAAGTCTCAGCCCTCGAGCTGGAGACACCAGCCCAAGCAGAGAGCCCTCGCCTCTGAGCGTGCGCAGCATGTTAAAGTCGCGCTGTAGCTTGAAGTTGAAATAAGAGAAATGTAGACCAATAGAAAACTGCTTTGTGTAATGACTTATGCATATGCATAGCTAGACTGTATCAATACTGTACCTGTAGGAGCGAACTTTGTGCTAGCTTTGTGGAGCTGCCGCCTAGCGCCCATCTCTGCGCAGACGTGACAGAAAAATACCTCTGCCCTGTGTGTATATTGGTGTCCCGCACACGGGGTAAACGACCTCACGCTTGTGGGATAACAGTTTTGACACCCCAGGTGGGACCGAGCTGACAGCCTCGCCCGGTTCGTCTTGCCGCATCCGACAGGGAGAAGAGGCCTGAGCGGGCTCCAGCGCGCACCGACCTGTCGACTGGGGACTCCTTCAGCTCCTCTCCTGCGGTCGGGCGGTAAGCGCCAAAACGGTGCAATGCTCCTGACAAGAGGTGTTTTGTGGGGCTAGGAGAAAAGGGGGTGGGGGCAAGATGTCTCGGGAAGCAGGCGGCCTCTGTTCTGTTCTGGGCTCTGCATAAGACGCACCAGGAAAGACAGGTGGCAGTAGCGTAGTTCTGTTTGTTTCTCCACGCTGTCCTGTTCTGAGTAAGGAAGGGAGACGTCCCTCGTTCTGGTTTGTATAGAAATAGTGGGTTTTTCGGTACCGATATGGGCTCTGCTGCTTCCCAGGAGGCAGCCCTTTGCTCTCCTCTAGGATGCATCCTGAAGCATTGCAATAAACCTGGGGGAGATGCCATGACTAAAAATCAGCTAAAACGATATCGTAATCAAGGGTGGCCACAATATCAATGGGAAGATGGTGAAAAATGGCCTGAGAACGGATCCTTGAAATATAACACTGTATCGGAATTAATGTTGTGTTGTCGGGGAACTGAAAAATGGGATGAAATGCCTTCTGTGGATATGCTTTTTTCGTTAAGGCGCAACTGTGATATTAGAAAGAAAGGTGGTTTAGTGGATTCTAAACATCGGATTGGAATATATGTGTTAAAAGAGAAAAAGGGAAAACCTCGTTGTATTGAATGGGAAAATTTGGAAGAGGATATTCAGCTGTCGGTAGCTCCCCCCAAACAGCCCAAATCTGATAGCTCAAGTGGTAATGGAGTTGTGAGTGCTATCTCTAAAAGAACAAGGGGAGAGAAACCCATAGTTGGAGCTCCCCTCAGACAGGCTGCAGGGCCTGAAGGAACACCGGTATCTGTACGCGTACCTTTTACTGCTTGTGATTTATTAAACTGCAAACAGGCAGTCGGATCCTATCGAAACAATCCAGAAGGAATGTATAGTACTGTTAATCACGACTCCTAGTCCTAACTGGGGAGGTGTACAGGCTCTCCTAGAATATTTGTTTCCCACTGAGGAGAGGAGAAGAATTTTAGAGAAGGCCAGAGAGGGACTGATCCAACAAGGCGCGGGGGTGCCTAATACCGATATGTACCTCCCGAAAGAGGATCCGGAGTGGGATCCAGACACAAGTGTGAGGGATTAGAGAGGGTAAAGGAATATCAGAAGTGAATTTTGTATGGGATTCAACATGGAGTGCAAAAGCCCAAGAATTTATCTAAACTATCTGAAGTAAGGCAGGGAGATAAGGAAACCCCGTCAGCCTTCTCTGAGAGATTGTGTGAAGTAGCTCGAAAATGGACAGATCTGGATCCGGAAGATGATAGCAATTCAAAGTTATTTAACAGGCTGTTTATTGGTCAAGCAGCAGCAGATATAAGAAAGAGATGACAAGAGGTAGAGGGTGAGGATGGCATGACAATCTCACCGTTCTTCTCAATGGCATGTAAGGTACGTAATAATCGGGAGGAAATAGAAGAGAAGGAGAAGCGGGGACGAGTAACGCTGCAAGCTTCTTTTGTTGGCTGCCTGGAGGGAAGACCAGGAAAAAGGGAGAGAAAATACAGGAGGTGAATTTTGTGGGTGAGGAAGGGGCTGTAGAAATAATAGTAGAAATGGTTATGACATTCCCCTGGGAATGAATCGGCGTGCAAATTGTAAGCAAGAGGGCCGTTGGAAAAAAATTGTCCATGCCGTCTGAGTACTGGGGAAAGAGAGACAGAAGAAGCCGTTGGAGTCATGCCGGAGATTGGGTTGGAGTGAAGGGGGCCGGAGGAATCTCTTAAAATTTCCCCAGACGATCCTCTGGTTCCAGTCAAGCTGGGGAATGAAATAGGAGGTTTTTTATTTTTCATTATTGATAGTGGAGCCACACTTGCTGCAGTAAGTAGTTGTAGGGGACCCTTAGGTAGAACTAAAAGAAGCGTTGTTGGTGCAAGAGGGAAAAAGACTTTAAGGCTGTTTTCACAGCCTATGGAATGTTCCATGGGAAACACTAAATTAACTCCTGAATTCCTTTAGATGCCAGAATGCCCCCTACCGTTGCTTGGGTGGGATTTACTTGTAAACTGAATGCAGGGCTAAGTTCTTCTGAAGACTCTGTTCAGTTGCCTCTGTTCAGCCCACAGGGGACCTCTCCTCTTTGTGGCGGATGCCAGCCTGAACGGGACCTCGCCTGTTTGGGGCACACGGATGGCGGGCGCTGTCGCCGAAAGGCAAAGCAGGGTCATAGCAGAGTTCTCCATTTCTGGGGATGGGCTCAGCCATCCCCTGCACAAATTTCTCCTATGTAGCAATGGGGATGGTAGCTTTCTTCTGTTTTCTTGAAGAACAAGAGGATGCTGGAGCACGTGACAAGAGCACGATCTTTTTCTCTTCCTTTGGCAGTAGAGGCACCCAAGGCCAGCCTGCATTCAAGGAACAGCATGGGGATATCTGTGTCGAGCCTTAGCAGAGGAAGGAAGCTCCTTTTGGAGGCTGAGGCGACGAAGCAGAGTCCTTAATTGTTCTGTTTGATTTTCAACAGGGGTGCGGGGAGGGCCTGGGACATGCAAAATGTGGTCCCGGACAGGGGAGCTGTCTATTACATGGGAGGCTGAGAGCGCTATCGTGGACGCCACTGGACTGGCATCCTGTAAGGATGCTTTCACATATTTTCTTGTTTAGAGGCCAACCTCGGCTTTGGGCTGTAAACTAAAGTCTGCCAGGCCGGTGCCAGCTTGGCGGCAGCATCTGTCCGTGGCAGCGCCAGCTTGGTGGTGGTGTGTGCCCATGCCTGTGCCAGGTTGCTGGCTGTGTCTGGCTTGTGAGGCTTGGGGTAATTGGCCCCCTGTTCCCCAGGGGCTCCAGCTGTGGCCCGGGGCAGCACAGGTGGGACCCATGAGGTGAGGATGGGGCTGGGCCCAGGGTTTCAAAAGGGCTGAGGATGGGGCTGGCCCTGCTGTATCCGCCATTATTTTAGTCAGATCCTGCATTCCGCTCAGTTAAAGGCTCACGAGAATTACTTAACATTTGCCTTTGGAAGTCATGCTTCAAACAATGAATTTGCAACAAAATGTTTTTGACACTAGTCAATGAACTCCTGTAATACTGCAGCAAAATGACATTTTTAGTGGTTCTTGAATCTCAGAGTGATAACATAGGCATCCCTGTTTGAGCCCTTACCGCAAGCATTGCAATGTTCGTTTACACCCTGCTCGGTTCTTTTGTGAAGGTGTGTAGCGATGGGAGGTGCGTTATTCCCAAGGTGCTACGGCGCCGATGCTCTGGCCGTTGGCAGCAATGGGCAAAGCGGAAGGCTGTGTGGCTAGGGGAGAATGGCGTGGACATGCTGCTGCTCTCTCTGTTGCACCAGAATTTTGACGGCTGGGTTGGGCTGCCAAATCAATGGAAGGACTGGAAGAAATTTCAGAAAAGTGAGTACTCTAGTATCTTTATCTTTGAAAGTCGTTGTCTTTCTACAGACCCCTGTCCATGGCTTAGCTATTTGATTGGCGTGAAGCAGACCCAGAATTTTGCTTTAAGTGGTGTTCTGATTCGCTGAAATTCCCCGTAGGTAGAGAGCAAGAATTACAAATGTTGCTTGGTGGTTGAAGTTCTCGGGGTTTCTGTGAAAGCTAACTTGCCAGAATGTGTAGGAAGCAGCCTGAATTCCAGTAGAGATACTGCAGAAAAGGTCCTCTTCTTGACAGGAAAAGAGCTTCACGAAACGTCGGCGCTGTTTGCCGTAGGGCCTCCGACATACTTGTTCAGTCATCGTGGGCTTTGTGCCATTCCCGCAGGCACAATCTTGAACACATTTTGTACGGCAGCTGGTATCTTAGCTGACTTTCTATCTCGCGCTTGGTTGCTTGTACCTGCTCGAGGCTTACTGTAGTGTCAAATGAACCCCCAGGAAAATGTCCTCAACTCGTGCTGGTAGGGCAAGCCCGCTGCAGTTGATAACATCGGAAAATAGCACGATGTTTTGAAAAATTTGCCTTGCGAGGACAAGGGCTGTCTCCTGGAGGGCAGCTGAACTCTGTGACTGATTCCACCGGTCCGCTCTGGCACTTGAAGGAGGCAGTCCCTAAGCCAACGCAATCTAAAATGGGGGTCGTTTGGGTTTTTTGAATCATTTCTTAGGGATATGAGGCTTGTGTGGGTGTTGAGCTTGTCCTGTTCTTTCTGTTCCTAATTCTGAACCCACTGACTGGCGTCAAAGAACGGTCGTGTTGTAGTCTGACGGTGTCGTCTCCCAGGAGCTGGTGGAAGGCCAGGGCTTACGTCAAACTGATAAGGAGGATTGAGGCTGGAAAGTGGAACGTCTAAACAAGAATTACTGTCCTTGGGAGAGAAGCACATCCTGAAGAAACAGGTAAGCTAATGGAAATGTTTTGGGAACCGTCCGAAACAACTAGTAGCAGTGTGATAAGAAACACCCTCCCGCAAACTATCCTCCTTATAATCCTAAAAGTCTCAGCCCTCGAGCTGGAGACACCAGCCCAAGCAGAGAGCCCTCGCCTCTGAGCGTGCGCAGCATGTTAAAGTCGCGCTGTAGCTTGAAGTTGAAATAAGAGAAATGTAGACCAATAGAAAACTGCTTTGTGTAATGACTTATGCATATGCATAGCTAGACTGTATCAATACTGTACCTGTAGGAGCGAACTTTGTGCTAGCTTTGTGGAGCTGCCGCCTAGCGCCCATCTCTGCGCAGACGTGACAGAAAAATACCTCTGCCCTGTGTGTATATTGGTGTCCCGCACACGGGGTAAACGACCTCACGCTTGTGGGATAACAGTTTTGACACCCCAGGTGGGACCGAGCTGACAGCCTCGCCCGGTTCGTCTTGCCGCATCCGACAGGGAGAAGAGGCCTGAGCGGGCTCCAGCGCGCACCGACCTGTCGACTGGGGACTCCTTCAGCTCCTCTCCTGCGGTCGGGCGGTAAGCGCCGAAACGGTGCAATGCTCCTGACAAGAGGTGTTTTGTGGGGCTAGGAGAAAAGGGGGTGGGGGCAAGATGTCTCGGGAAGCAGGCGGCCTCTGTTCTGTTCTGGGCTCTGCATAAGACGCACCAGGAAAGACAGGTGGCAGTAGCGTAGTTCTGTTTGTTTCTCCACGCTGTCCTGTTCTGAGTAAGGAAGGGAGACGTCCCTCGTTCTGGTTTGTATAGAAATAGTGGGTTTTTCGGTACCGATATGGGCTCTGCTGCTTCCCAGGAGGCAGCCCTTTGCTCTCCTCTAGGATGCATCCTGAAGCATTGCAATAAACCTGGGGGAGATGCCATGACTAAAAATCAGCTAAAACGATATCGTAATCAAGGGTGGCCACAATATCAATGGGAAGATGGTGAAAAATGGCCTGAGAACGGATCCTTGAAATATAACACTGTATCGGAATTAATGTTGTGTTGTCGGGGAACTGAAAAATGGGATGAAATGCCTTCTGTGGATATGCTTTTTTCGTTAAGGCGCAACTGTGATATTAGAAAGAAAGGTGGTTTAGTGGATTCTAAACATCGGATTGGAATATATGTGTTAAAAGAGAAAAAGGGAAAACCTCGTTGTATTGAATGGGAAAATTTGGAAGAGGATATTCAGCTGTCGGTAGCTCCCCCCAAACAGCCCAAATCTGATAGCTCAAGTGGTAATGGAGTTGTGAGTGCTATCTCTAAAAGAACAAGGGGAGAGAAACCCATAGTTGGAGCTCCCCTCAGACAGGCTGCAGGGCCTGAAGGAACACCGGTATCTGTACGCGTACCTTTTACTGCTTGTGATTTATTAAACTGCAAACAGGCAGTCGGATCCTATCGAAACAATCCAGAAGGAATGTATAGTACTGTTAATCACGACTCCTAGTCCTAACTGGGGAGGTGTACAGGCTCTCCTAGAATATTTGTTTCCCACTGAGGAGAGGAGAAGAATTTTAGAGAAGGCCAGAGAGGGACTGATCCAACAAGGCGCGGGGGTGCCTAATACCGATATGTACCTCCCGAAAGAGGATCCGGAGTGGGATCCAGACACAAGTGTGAGGGATTAGAGAGGGTAAAGGAATATCAGAAGTGAATTTTGTATGGGATTCAACATGGAGTGCAAAAGCCCAAGAATTTATCTAAACTATCTGAAGTAAGGCAGGGAGATAAGGAAACCCCGTCAGCCTTCTCTGAGAGATTGTGTGACGTAGCTCGAAAATGGACAGATCTGGATCCGGAAGATGATAGCAATTCAAAGTTATTTAACAGGCTGTTTATTGGTCAAGCAGCAGCAGATATAAGAAAGAGATGACAAGAGGTAGAGGGTGAGGATGGCATGACAATCTCACCGTTCTTCTCAATGGCATGTAAGGTACGTAATAATCGGGAGGAAATAGAAGAGAAGGAGAAGCGGGGACGAGTAACGCTGCAAGCTTCTTTTGTTGGCTGCCTGGAGGGAAGACCAGGAAAAAGGGAGAGAAAATACAGGAGGTGAATTTTGTGGGTGAGGAAGGGGCTGTAGAAATAATAGTAGAAATGGTTATGACATTCCCCTGGGAATGAATCGGCGTGCAAATTGTAAGCAAGAGGGCCGTTGGAAAAAAATTGTCCATGCCGTCTGAGTACTGGGGAAAGAGAGACAGAAGAAGCCGTTGGAGTCATGCCGGAGATTGGGTTGGAGTGAAGGGGGCCGGAGGAATCTCTTAAAATTTCCCCAGACGATCCTCTGGTTCCAGTCAAGCTGGGGAATGAAATAGGAGGTTTTTTATTTTTCATTATTGATAGTGGAGCCACACTTGCTGCAGTAAGTAGTTGTAGGGGACCCTTAGGTAGAACTAAAAGAAGCGTTGTTGGTGCAAGAGGGAAAAAGACTTTAAGGCTGTTTTCACAGCCTATGGAATGTTCCATGGGAAACACTAAATTAACTCCTGAATTCCTTTAGATGCCAGAATGCCCCCTACCGTTGCTTGGGTGGGATTTACTTGTAAACTGAATGCAGGGCTAAGTTCTTCTGAAGACTCTGTTCAGTTGCCTCTGTTCAGCCCACAGGGGACCTCTCCTCTTTGTGGCGGATGCCAGCCTGAACGGGACCTCGCCTGTTTGGGGCACACGGATGGCGGGCGCTGTCGCCGAAAGGCAAAGCAGGGTCATAGCAGAGTGTTCCATTTCTGGGGATGGGCTCAGCCATCCCCTGCACAAATTTCTCCTATGTAGCAATGGGGATGGTAGCTTTCTTCTGTTTTCTTGAAGAACAAGAGGATGCTGGAGCACGTGACAAGAGCACGATCTTTTTCTCTTCCTTTGGCAGTAGAGGCACCCAAGGCCAGCCTGCATTCAAGGAACAGCATGGGGATATCTGTGTCGAGCCTTAGCAGAGGAAGGAAGCTCCTTTTGGAGGCTGAGGCGACGAAGCAGAGTCCTTAATTGTTCTGTTTGATTTTCAACAGGGGTGCGGGGAGGGCCTGGGACATGCAAAATGTGGTCCCGGACAGGGGAGCTGTCTATTACATGGGAGGCTGAGAGCGCTATCGTGGACGCCACTGGACTGGCATCCTGTAAGGATGCTTTCACATATTTTCTTGTTTAGAGGCCAACCTCGGCTTTGGGCTGTAAACTAAAGTCTGCCAGGCCGGTGCCAGCTTGGCGGCAGCATCTGTCCGTGGCAGCGCCAGCTTGGTGGTGGTGTGTGCCCATGCCTGTGCCAGGTTGCTGGCTGTGTCTGGCTTGTGAGGCTTGGGGTAATTGGCCCCCTGTTCCCCAGGGGCTCCAGCTGTGGCCCGGGGCAGCACAGGTGGGACCCATGAGGTGAGGATGGGGCTGGGCCCAGGGTTTCAAAAGGGCTGAGGATGGGGCTGGCCCTGCTGTATCCGCCATTATTTTAGTCAGATCCTGCATTCCGCTCAGTTAAAGGCTCACGAGAATTACTTAACATTTGCCTTTGGAAGTCATGCTTCAAACAATGAATTTGCAACAAAATGTTTTTGACACTAGTCAATGAACTCCTGTAATACTGCAGCAAAATGACATTTTTAGTGGTTCTTGAATCTCAGAGTGATAACATAGGCATCCCTGTTTGAGCCCTTACCGCAAGCATTGCAATGTTCGTTTACACCCTGCTCGGTTCTTTTGTGAAGGTGTGTAGCGATGGGAGGTGCGTTATTCCCAAGGTGCTACGGCGCCGATGCTCTGGCCGTTGGCAGCAATGGGCAAAGCGGAAGGCTGTGTGGCTAGGGGAGAATGGCGTGGACATGCTGCTGCTCTCTCTGTTGCACCAGAATTTTGACGGCTGGGTTGGGCTGCCAAATCAATGGAAGGACTGGAAGAAATTTCAGAAAAGTGAGTACTCTAGTATCTTTATCTTTGAAAGTCGTTGTCTTTCTACAGACCCCTGTCCATGGCTTAGCTATTTGATTGGCGTGAAGCAGACCCAGAATTTTGCTTTAAGTGGTGTTCTGATTCGCTGAAATTCCCCGTAGGTAGAGAGCAAGAATTACAAATGTTGCTTGGTGGTTGAAGTTCTCGGGGTTTCTGTGAAAGCTAACTTGCCAGAATGTGTAGGAAGCAGCCTGAATTCCAGTAGAGATACTGCAGAAAAGGTCCTCTTCTTGACAGGAAAAGAGCTTCACGAAACGTCGGCGCTGTTTGCCGTAGGGCCTCCGACATACTTGTTCAGTCATCGTGGGCTTTGTGCCATTCCCGCAGGCACAATCTTGAACACATTTTGTACGGCAGCTGGTATCTTAGCTGACTTTCTATCTCGCGCTTGGTTGCTTGTACCTGCTCGAGGCTTACTGTAGTGTCAAATGAACCCCCAGGAAAATGTCCTCAACTCGTGCTGGTAGGGCAAGCCCGCTGCAGTTGATAACATCGGAAAATAGCACGATGTTTTGAAAAATTTGCCTTGCGAGGACAAGGGCTGTCTCCTGGAGGGCAGCTGAACTCTGTGACTGATTCCACCGGTCCGCTCTGGCACTTGAAGGAGGCAGTCCCTAAGCCAACGCAATCTAAAATGGGGGTCGTTTGGGTTTTTTGAATCATTTCTTAGGGATATGAGGCTTGTGTGGGTGTTGAGCTTGTCCTGTTCTTTCTGTTCCTAATTCTGAACCCACTGACTGGCGTCAAAGAACGGTCGTGTTGTAGTCTGACGGTGTCGTCTCCCAGGAGCTGGTGGAAGGCCAGGGCTTACGTCAAACTGATAAGGAGGATTGAGGCTGGAAAGTGGAACGTCTAAACAAGAATTACTGTCCTTGGGAGAGAAGCACATCCTGAAGAAACAGGTAAGCTAATGGAAATGTTTTGGGAACCGTCCGAAACAACTAGTAGCAGTGTGATAAGAAAAACCCTCCCGCAAACTATCCTCCTTATAATCCTAAAAGTCTCAGCCCTCGAGCTGGAGACACCAGCCCAAGCAGAGAGCCCTCGCCTCTGAGCGTGCGCAGCATGTTAAAGTCGCGCTGTAGCTTGAAGTTGAAATAAGAGAAATGTAGACCAATAGAAAACTGCTTTGTGTAATGACTTATGCATATGCATAGCTAGACTGTATCAATACTGTACCTGTAGGAGCGAACTTTGTGCTAGCTTTGTGGAGCTGCCGCCTAGCGCCCATCTCTGCGCAGACGTGACAGAAAAATACCTCTGCCCTGTGTGTATATTGGTGTCCCGCACACGGGGTAAACGACCTCACGCTTGTGGGATAACAGTTTTGACACCCCAGGTGGGACCGAGCTGACAGCCTCGCCCGGTTCGTCTTGCCGCATCCGACAGGGAGAAGAGGCCTGAGCGGGCTCCAGCGCGCACCGACCTGTCGACTGGGGACTCCTTCAGCTCCTCTCCTGCGGTCGGGCGGTAAGCGCCAAAACGGTGCAATGCTCCTGACAAGAGGTGTTTTGTGGGGCTAGGAGAAAAGGGGGTGGGGGCAAGATGTCTCGGGAAGCAGGCGGCCTCTGTTCTGTTCTGGGCTCTGCATAAGACGCACCAGGAAAGACAGGTGGCAGTAGCGTAGTTCTGTTTGTTTCTCCACGCTGTCCTGTTCTGAGTAAGGAAGGGAGACGTCCCTCGTTCTGGTTTGTATAGAAATAGTGGGTTTTTCGGTACCGATATGGGCTCTGCTGCTTCCCAGGAGGCAGCCCTTTGCTCTCCTCTAGGATGCATCCTGAAGCATTGCAATAAACCTGGGGGAGATGCCATGACTAAAAATCAGCTAAAACGATATCGTAATCAAGGGTGGCCACAATATCAATGGGAAGATGGTGAAAAATGGCCTGAGAACGGATCCTTGAAATATAACACTGTATCGGAATTAATGTTGTGTTGTCGGGGAACTGAAAAATGGGATGAAATGCCTTCTGTGGATATGCTTTTTTCGTTAAGGCGCAACTGTGATATTAGAAAGAAAGGTGGTTTAGTGGATTCTAAACATCGGATTGGAATATATGTGTTAAAAGAGAAAAAGGGAAAACCTCGTTGTATTGAATGGGAAAATTTGGAAGAGGATATTCAGCTGTCGGTAGCTCCCCCCAAACAGCCCAAATCTGATAGCTCAAGTGGTAATGGAGTTGTGAGTGCTATCTCTAAAAGAACAAGGGGAGAGAAACCCATAGTTGGAGCTCCCCTCAGACAGGCTGCAGGGCCTGAAGGAACACCGGTATCTGTACGCGTACCTTTTACTGCTTGTGATTTATTAAACTGCAAACAGGCAGTCGGATCCTATCGAAACAATCCAGAAGGAATGTATAGTACTGTTAATCACGACTCCTAGTCCTAACTGGGGAGGTGTACAGGCTCTCCTAGAATATTTGTTTCCCACTGAGGAGAGGAGAAGAATTTTAGAGAAGGCCAGAGAGGGACTGATCCAACAAGGCGCGGGGGTGCCTAATACCGATATGTACCTCCCGAAAGAGGATCCGGAGTGGGATCCAGACACAAGTGTGAGGGATTAGAGAGGGTAAAGGAATATCAGAAGTGAATTTTGTATGGGATTCAACATGGAGTGCAAAAGCCCAAGAATTTATCTAAACTATCTGAAGTAAGGCAGGGAGATAAGGAAACCCCGTCAGCCTTCTCTGAGAGATTGTGTGACGTAGCTCGAAAATGGACAGATCTGGATCCGGAAGATGATAGCAATTCAAAGTTATTTAACAGGCTGTTTATTGGTCAAGCAGCAGCAGATATAAGAAAGAGATGACAAGAGGTAGAGGGTGAGGATGGCATGACAATCTCACCGTTCTTCTCAATGGCATGTAAGGTACGTAATAATCGGGAGGAAATAGAAGAGAAGGAGAAGCGGGGACGAGTAACGCTGCAAGCTTCTTTTGTTGGCTGCCTGGAGGGAAGACCAGGAAAAAGGGAGAGAAAATACAGGAGGTGAATTTTGTGGGTGAGGAAGGGGCTGTAGAAATAATAGTAGAAATGGTTATGACATTCCCCTGGGAATGAATCGGCGTGCAAATTGTAAGCAAGAGGGCCGTTGGAAAAAAATTGTCCATGCCGTCTGAGTACTGGGGAAAGAGAGACAGAAGAAGCCGTTGGAGTCATGCCGGAGATTGGGTTGGAGTGAAGGGGGCCGGAGGAATCTCTTAAAATTTCCCCAGACGATCCTCTGGTTCCAGTCAAGCTGGGGAATGAAATAGGAGGTTTTTTATTTTTCATTATTGATAGTGGAGCCACACTTGCTGCAGTAAGTAGTTGTAGGGGACCCTTAGGTAGAACTAAAAGAAGCGTTGTTGGTGCAAGAGGGAAAAAGACTTTAAGGCTGTTTTCACAGCCTATGGAATGTTCCATGGGAAACACTAAATTAACTCCTGAATTCCTTTAGATGCCAGAATGCCCCCTACCGTTGCTTGGGTGGGATTTACTTGTAAACTGAATGCAGGGCTAAGTTCTTCTGAAGACTCTGTTCAGTTGCCTCTGTTCAGCCCACAGGGGACCTCTCCTCTTTGTGGCGGATGCCAGCCTGAACGGGACCTCGCCTGTTTGGGGCACACGGATGGCGGGCGCTGTCGCCGAAAGGCAAAGCAGGGTCATAGCAGAGTGTTCCATTTCTGGGGATGGGCTCAGCCATCCCCTGCACAAATTTCTCCTATGTAGCAATGGGGATGGTAGCTTTCTTCTGTTTTCTTGAAGAACAAGAGGATGCTGGAGCACGTGACAAGAGCACGATCTTTTTCTCTTCCTTTGGCAGTAGAGGCACCCAAGGCCAGCCTGCATTCAAGGAACAGCATGGGGATATCTGTGTCGAGCCTTAGCAGAGGAAGGAAGCTCCTTTTGGAGGCTGAGGCGACGAAGCAGAGTCCTTAATTGTTCTGTTTGATTTTCAACAGGGGTGCGGGGAGGGCCCGGGACATGCAAAATGTGGTCCCGGACAGGGGAGCTGTCTATTACATGGGAGGCTGAGAGCGCTATCGTGGACGCCACTGGACTGGCATCCTGTAAGGATGCTTTCACATATTTTCTTGTTTAGAGGCCAACCTCGGCTTTGGGCTGTAAACTAAAGTCTGCCAGGCCGGTGCCAGCTTGGCGGCAGCATCTGTCCGTGGCAGCGCCAGCTTGGTGGTGGTGTGTGCCCATGCCTGTGCCAGGTTGCTGGCTGTGTCTGGCTTGTGAGGCTTGGGGTAATTGGCCCCCTGTTCCCCAGGGGCTCCAGCTGTGGCCCGGGGCAGCACAGGTGGGACCCATGAGGTGAGGATGGGGCTGGGCCCAGGGTTTCAAAAGGGCTGAGGATGGGGCTGGCCCTGCTGTATCCGCCATTATTTTAGTCAGATCCTGCATTCCGCTCAGTTAAAGGCTCACGAGAATTACTTAACATTTGCCTTTGGAAGTCATGCTTCAAACAATGAATTTGCAACAAAATGTTTTTGACACTAGTCAATGAACTCCTGTAATACTGCAGCAAAATGACATTTTTAGTGGTTCTTGAATCTCAGAGTGATAACATAGGCATCCCTGTTTGAGCCCTTACCGCAAGCATTGCAATGTTCGTTTACACCCTGCTCGGTTCTTTTGTGAAGATGTGTAGCGATGGGAGGTGCGTTATTCCCAAGGTGCTACGGCGCCGATGCTCTGGCCGTTGGCAGCAATGGGCAAAGCGGAAGGCTGTGTGGCTAGGGGAGAATGGCGTGGACATGCTGCTGCTCTCTCTGTTGCACCAGAATTTTGACGGCTGGGTTGGGCTGCCAAATCAATGGAAGGACTGGAAGAAATTTCAGAAAAGTGAGTACTCTAGTATCTTTATCTTTGAAAGTCGTTGTCTTTCTACAGACCCCTGTCCATGGCTTAGCTATTTGATTGGCGTGAAGCAGACCCAGAATTTTGCTTTAAGTGGTGTTCTGATTCGCTGAAATTCCCCGTAGGTAGAGAGCAAGAATTACAAATGTTGCTTGGTGGTTGAAGTTCTCGGGGTTTCTGTGAAAGCTAACTTGCCAGAATGTGTAGGAAGCAGCCTGAATTCCAGTAGAGATACTGCAGAAAAGGTCCTCTTCTTGACAGGAAAAGAGCTTCACGAAACGTCGGCGCTGTTTGCCGTAGGGCCTCCGACATACTTGTTCAGTCATCGTGGGCTTTGTGCCATTCCCGCAGGCACAATCTTGAACACATTTTGTACGGCAGCTGGTATCTTAGCTGACTTTCTATCTCGCGCTTGGTTGCTTGTACCTGCTCGAGGCTTACTGTAGTGTCAAATGAACCCCCAGGAAAATGTCCTCAACTCGTGCTGGTAGGGCAAGCCCGCTGCAGTTGATAACATCGGAAAATAGCACGATGTTTTGAAGAATTTGCCTTGCGAGGACAAGGGCTGTCTCCTGGAGGGCAGCTGAACTCTGTGACTGATTCCACCGGTCCGCTCTGGCACTTGAAGGAGGCAGTCCCTAAGCCAACGCAATCTAAAATGGGGGTCGTTTGGGTTTTTTGAATCATTTCTTAGGGATATGAGGCTTGTGTGGGTGTTGAGCTTGTCCTGTTCTTTCTGTTCCTAATTCTGAAGCCACTGACTGGCGTCAAAGAACGGTCGTGTTGTAGTCTGACGGTGTCGTCTCCCAGGAGCTGGTGGAAGGCCAGGGCTTACGTCAAACTGATAAGGAGGATTGAGGCTGGAAAGTGGAACGTCTAAACAAGAATTACTGTCCTTGGGAGAGAAGCACATCCTGAAGAAACAGGTAAGCTAATGGAAATGTTTTGGGAACCGTCCGAAACAACTAGTAGCAGTGTGATAAGAAACACCCTCCCGCAAACTATCCTCCTTATAATCCTAAAAGTCTCAGCCCTCGAGCTGGAGACACCAGCCCAAGCAGAGAGCCCTCGCCTCTGAGCGTGCGCAGCATGTTAAAGTCGCGCTGTAGCTTGAAGTTGAAATAAGAGAAATGTAGACCAATAGAAAACTGCTTTGTGTAATGACTTATGCATATGCATAGCTAGACTGTATCAATACTGTACCTGTAGGAGCGAACTTTGTGCTAGCTTTGTGGAGCTGCCGCCTAGCGCCCATCTCTGCGCAGACGTGACAGAAAAATACCTCTGCCCTGTGTGTATATTGGTGTCCCGCACACGGGGTAAACGACCTCACGCTTGTGGGATAACAGTTTTGACACCCCAGGTGGGACCGAGCTGACAGCCTCGCCCGGTTCGTCTTGCCGCATCCGACAGGGAGAAGAGGCCTGAGCGGGCTCCAGCACGCACCGACCTGTCGACTGGGGACTCCTTCAGCTCCTCTCCTGCGGTCGGGCGGTAAGCGCCAAAACGGTGCAATGCTCCTGACAAGAGGTGTTTTGTGGGGCTAGGAGAAAAGGGGGTGGGGGCAAGATGTCTCGGGAAGCAGGCGGCCTCTGTTCTGTTCTGGGCTCTGCATAAGACGCACCAGGAAAGACAGGTGGCAGTAGCGTAGTTCTGTTTGTTTCTCCACGCTGTCCTGTTCTGAGTAAGGAAGGGAGACGTCCCTCGTTCTGGTTTGTATAGAAATAGTGGGTTTTTCGGTACCGATATGGGCTCTGCTGCTTCCCAGGAGGCAGCCCTTTGCTCTCCTCTAGGATGCATCCTGAAGCATTGCAATAAACCTGGGGGAGATGCCATGACTAAAAATCAGCTAAAACGATATCGTAATCAAGGGTGGCCACAATATCAATGGGAAGATGGTGAAAAATGGCCTGAGAACGGATCCTTGAAATATAACACTGTATCGGAATTAATGTTGTGTTGTCGGGGAACTGAAAAATGGGATGAAATGCCTTCTGTGGATATGCTTTTTTCGTTAAGGCGCAACTGTGATATTAGAAAGAAAGGTGGTTTAGTGGATTCTAAACATCGGATTGGAATATATGTGTTAAAAGAGAAAAAGGGAAAACCTCGTTGTATTGAATGGGAAAATTTGGAAGAGGATATTCAGCTGTCGGTAGCTCCCCCCAAACAGCCCAAATCTGATAGCTCAAGTGGTAATGGAGTTGTGAGTGCTATCTCTAAAAGAACAAGGGGAGAGAAACCCATAGTTGGAGCTCCCCTCAGACAGGCTGCAGGGCCTGAAGGAACACCGGTATCTGTACGCGTACCTTTTACTGCTTGTGATTTATTAAACTGCAAACAGGCAGTCGGATCCTATCGAAACAATCCAGAAGGAATGTATAGTACTGTTAATCACGACTCCTAGTCCTAACTGGGGAGGTGTACAGGCTCTCCTAGAATATTTGTTTCCCACTGAGGAGAGGAGAAGAATTTTAGAGAAGGCCAGAGAGGGACTGATCCAACAAGGCGCGGGGGTGCCTAATACCGATATGTACCTCCCGAAAGAGGATCCGGAGTGGGATCCAGACACAAGTGTGAGGGATTAGAGAGGGTAAAGGAATATCAGAAGTGAATTTTGTATGGGATTCAACATGGAGTGCAAAAGCCCAAGAATTTATCTAAACTATCTGAAGTAAGGCAGGGAGATAAGGAAACCCCGTCAGCCTTCTCTGAGAGATTGTGTGACGTAGCTCGAAAATGGACAGATCTGGATCCGGAAGATGATAGCAATTCAAAGTTATTTAACAGGCTGTTTATTGGTCAAGCAGCAGCAGATATAAGAAAGAGATGACAAGAGGTAGAGGGTGAGGATGGCATGACAATCTCACCGTTCTTCTCAATGGCATGTAAGGTACGTAATAATCGGGAGGAAATAGAAGAGAAGGAGAAGCGGGGACGAGTAACGCTGCAAGCTTCTTTTGTTGGCTGCCTGGAGGGAAGACCAGGAAAAAGGGAGAGAAAATACAGGAGGTGAATTTTGTGGGTGAGGAAGGGGCTGTAGAAATAATAGTAGAAATGGTTATGACATTCCCCTGGGAATGAATCGGCGTGCAAATTGTAAGCAAGAGGGCCGTTGGAAAAAAATTGTCCATGCCGTCTGAGTACTGGGGAAAGAGAGACAGAAGAAGCCGTTGGAGTCATGCCGGAGATTGGGTTGGAGTGAAGGGGGCCGGAGGAATCTCTTAAAATTTCCCCAGACGATCCTCTGGTTCCAGTCAAGCTGGGGAATGAAATAGGAGGTTTTTTATTTTTCATTATTGATAGTGGAGCCACACTTGCTGCAGTAAGTAGTTGTAGGGGACCCTTAGGTAGAACTAAAAGAAGCGTTGTTGGTGCAAGAGGGAAAAAGACTTTAAGGCTGTTTTCACAGCCTATGGAATGTTCCATGGGAAACACTAAATTAACTCCTGAATTCCTTTAGATGCCAGAATGCCCCCTACCGTTGCTTGGGTGGGATTTACTTGTAAACTGAATGCAGGGCTAAGTTCTTCTGAAGACTCTGTTCAGTTGCCTCTGTTCAGCCCACAGGGGACCTCTCCTCTTTGTGGCGGATGCCAGCCTGAACGGGACCTCGCCTGTTTGGGGCACACGGATGGCGGGCGCTGTCGCCGAAAGGCAAAGCAGGGTCATAGCAGAGTGTTCCATTTCTGGGGATGGGCTCAGCCATCCCCTGCACAAATTTCTCCTATGTAGCAATGGGGATGGTAGCTTTCTTCTGTTTTCTTGAAGAACAAGAGGATGCTGGAGCACGTGACAAGAGCACGATCTTTTTCTCTTCCTTTGGCAGTAGAGGCACCCAAGGCCAGCCTGCATTCAAGGAACAGCATGGGGATATCTGTGTCGAGCCTTAGCAGAGGAAGGAAGCTCCTTTTGGAGGCTGAGGCGACGAAGCAGAGTCCTTAATTGTTCTGTTTGATTTTCAACAGGGGTGCGGGGAGGGCCCGGGACATGCAAAATGTGGTCCCGGACAGGGGAGCTGTCTATTACATGGGAGGCTGAGAGCGCTATCGTGGACGCCACTGGACTGGCATCCTGTAAGGATGCTTTCACATATTTTCTTGTTTAGAGGCCAACCTCGGCTTTGGGCTGTAAACTAAAGTCTGCCAGGCCGGTGCCAGCTTGGCGGCAGCATCTGTCCGTGGCAGCGCCAGCTTGGTGGTGGTGTGTGCCCATGCCTGTGCCAGGTTGCTGGCTGTGTCTGGCTTGTGAGGCTTGGGGTAATTGGCCCCCTGTTCCCCAGGGGCTCCAGCTGTGGCCCGGGGCAGCACAGGTGGGACCCATGAGGTGAGGATGGGGCTGGGCCCAGGGTTTCAAAAGGGCTGAGGATGGGGCTGGCCCTGCTGTATCCGCCATTATTTTAGTCAGATCCTGCATTCCGCTCAGTTAAAGGCTCACGAGAATTACTTAACATTTGCCTTTGGAAGTCATGCTTCAAACAATGAATTTGCAACAAAATGTTTTTGACACTAGTCAATGAACTCCTGTAATACTGCAGCAAAATGACATTTTTAGTGGTTCTTGAATCTCAGAGTGATAACATAGGCATCCCTGTTTGAGCCCTTACCGCAAGCATTGCAATGTTCGTTTACACCCTGCTCGGTTCTTTTGTGAAGGTGTGTAGCGATGGGAGGTGCGTTATTCCCAAGGTGCTACGGCGCCGATGCTCTGGCCGTTGGCAGCAATGGGCAAAGCGGAAGGCTGTGTGGCTAGGGGAGAATGGCGTGGACATGCTGCTGCTCTCTCTGTTGCACCAGAATTTTGACGGCTGGGTTGGGCTGCCAAATCAATGGAAGGACTGGAAGAAATTTCAGAAAAGTGAGTACTCTAGTATCTTTATCTTTGAAAGTCGTTGTCTTTCTACAGACCCCTGTCCATGGCTTAGCTATTTGATTGGCGTGAAGCAGACCCAGAATTTTGCTTTAAGTGGTGTTCTGATTCGCTGAAATTCCCCGTAGGTAGAGAGCAAGAATTACAAATGTTGCTTGGTGGTTGAAGTTCTCGGGGTTTCTGTGAAAGCTAACTTGCCAGAATGTGTAGGAAGCAGCCTGAATTCCAGTAGAGATACTGCAGAAAAGGTCCTCTTCTTGACAGGAAAAGAGCTTCACGAAACGTCGGCGCTGTTTGCCGTAGGGCCTCCGACATACTTGTTCAGTCATCGTGGGCTTTGTGCCATTCCCGCAGGCACAATCTTGAACACATTTTGTACGGCAGCTGGTATCTTAGCTGACTTTCTATCTCGCGCTTGGTTGCTTGTACCTGCTCGAGGCTTACTGTAGTGTCAAATGAACCCCCAGGAAAATGTCCTCAACTCGTGCTGGTAGGGCAAGCCCGCTGCAGTTGATAACATCGGAAAATAGCACGATGTTTTGAAGAATTTGCCTTGCGAGGACAAGGGCTGTCTCCTGGAGGGCAGCTGAACTCTGTGACTGATTCCACCGGTCCGCTCTGGCACTTGAAGGAGGCAGTCCCTAAGCCAACGCAATCTAAAATGGGGGTCGTTTGGGTTTTTTGAATCATTTCTTAGGGATATGAGGCTTGTGTGGGTGTTGAGCTTGTCCTGTTCTTTCTGTTCCTAATTCTGAAGCCACTGACTGGCGTCAAAGAACGGTCGTGTTGTAGTCTGACGGTGTCGTCTCCCAGGAGCTGGTGGAAGGCCAGGGCTTACGTCAAACTGATAAGGAGGATTGAGGCTGGAAAGTGGAACGTCTAAACAAGAATTACTGTCCTTGGGAGAGAAGCACATCCTGAAGAAACAGGTAAGCTAATGGAAATGTTTTGGGAACCGTCCGAAACAACTAGTAGCAGTGTGATAAGAAACACCCTCCCGCAAACTATCCTCCTTATAATCCTAAAAGTCTCAGCCCTCGAGCTGGAGACACCAGCCCAAGCAGAGAGCCCTCGCCTCTGAGCGTGCGCAGCATGTTAAAGTCGCGCTGTAGCTTGAAGTTGAAATAAGAGAAATGTAGACCAATAGAAAACTGCTTTGTGTAATGACTTATGCATATGCATAGCTAGACTGTATCAATACTGTACCTGTAGGAGCGAACTTTGTGCTAGCTTTGTGGAGCTGCCGCCTAGCGCCCATCTCTGCGCAGACGTGACAGAAAAATACCTCTGCCCTGTGTGTATATTGGTGTCCCGCACACGGGGTAAACGACCTCACGCTTGTGGGATAACAGTTTTGACACCCCAGGTGGGACCGAGCTGACAGCCTCGCCCGGTTCGTCTTGCCGCATCCGACAGGGAGAAGAGGCCTGAGCGGGCTCCAGCGCGCACCGACCTGTCGACTGGGGACTCCTTCAGCTCCTCTCCTGCGGTCGGGCGGTAAGCGCCAAAACGGTGCAATGCTCCTGACAAGAGGTGTTTTGTGGGGCTAGGAGAAAAGGGGGTGGGGGCAAGATGTCTCGGGAAGCAGGCGGCCTCTGTTCTGTTCTGGGCTCTGCATAAGACGCACCAGGAAAGACAGGTGGCAGTAGCGTAGTTCTGTTTGTTTCTCCACGCTGTCCTGTTCTGAGTAAGGAAGGGAGACGTCCCTCGTTCTGGTTTGTATAGAAATAGTGGGTTTTTCGGTACCGATATGGGCTCTGCTGCTTCCCAGGAGGCAGCCCTTTGCTCTCCTCTAGGATGCATCCTGAAGCATTGCAATAAACCTGGGGGAGATGCCATGACTAAAAATCAGCTAAAACGATATCGTAATCAAGGGTGGCCACAATATCAATGGGAAGATGGTGAAAAATGGCCTGAGAACGGATCCTTGAAATATAACACTGTATCGGAATTAATGTTGTGTTGTCGGGGAACTGAAAAATGGGATGAAATGCCTTCTGTGGATATGCTTTTTTCGTTAAGGCGCGACTGTGATATTAGAAAGAAAGGTGGTTTAGTGGATTCTAAACATCGGATTGGAATATATGTGTTAAAAGAGAAAAAGGGAAAACCTCGTTGTATTGAATGGGAAAATTTGGAAGAGGATATTCAGCTGTCGGTAGCTCCCCCCAAACAGCCCAAATCTGATAGCTCAAGTGGTAATGGAGTTGTGAGTGCTATCTCTAAAAGAACAAGGGGAGAGAAACCCATAGTTGGAGCTCCCCTCAGACAGGCTGCAGGGCCTGAAGGAACACCGGTATCTGTACGCGTACCTTTTACTGCTTGTGATTTATTAAACTGCAAACAGGCAGTCGGATCCTATCGAAACAATCCAGAAGGAATGTATAGTACTGTTAATCACGACTCCTAGTCCTAACTGGGGAGGTGTACAGGCTCTCCTAGAATATTTGTTTCCCACTGAGGAGAGGAGAAGAATTTTAGAGAAGGCCAGAGAGGGACTGATCCAACAAGGCGCGGGGGTGCCTAATACCGATATGTACCTCCCGAAAGAGGATCCGGAGTGGGATCCAGACACAAGTGTGAGGGATTAGAGAGGGTAAAGGAATATCAGAAGTGAATTTTGTATGGGATTCAACATGGAGTGCAAAAGCCCAAGAATTTATCTAAACTATCTGAAGTAAGGCAGGGAGATAAGGAAACCCCGTCAGCCTTCTCTGAGAGATTGTGTGACGTAGCTCGAAAATGGACAGATCTGGATCCGGAAGATGATAGCAATTCAAAGTTATTTAACAGGCTGTTTATTGGTCAAGCAGCAGCAGATATAAGAAAGAGATGACAAGAGGTAGAGGGTGAGGATGGCATGACAATCTCACCGTTCTTCTCAATGGCATGTAAGGTACGTAATAATCGGGAGGAAATAGAAGAGAAGGAGAAGCGGGGACGAGTAACGCTGCAAGCTTCTTTTGTTGGCTGCCTGGAGGGAAGACCAGGAAAAAGGGAGAGAAAATACAGGAGGTGAATTTTGTGGGTGAGGAAGGGGCTGTAGAAATAATAGTAGAAATGGTTATGACATTCCCCTGGGAATGAATCGGCGTGCAAATTGTAAGCAAGAGGGCCGTTGGAAAAAAATTGTCCATGCCGTCTGAGTACTGGGGAAAGAGAGACAGAAGAAGCCGTTGGAGTCATGCCGGAGATTGGGTTGGAGTGAAGGGGGCCGGAGGAATCTCTTAAAATTTCCCCAGACGATCCTCTGGTTCCAGTCAAGCTGGGGAATGAAATAGGAGGTTTTTTATTTTTCATTATTGATAGTGGAGCCACACTTGCTGCAGTAAGTAGTTGTAGGGGACCCTTAGGTAGAACTAAAAGAAGCGTTGTTGGTGCAAGAGGGAAAAAGACTTTAAGGCTGTTTTCACAGCCTATGGAATGTTCCATGGGAAACACTAAATTAACTCCTGAATTCCTTTAGATGCCAGAATGCCCCCTACCGTTGCTTGGGTGGGATTTACTTGTAAACTGAATGCAGGGCTAAGTTCTTCTGAAGACTCTGTTCAGTTGCCTCTGTTCAGCCCACAGGGGACCTCTCCTCTTTGTGGCGGATGCCAGCCTGAACGGGACCTCGCCTGTTTGGGGCACACGGATGGCGGGCGCTGTCGCCGAAAGGCAAAGCAGGGTCATAGCAGAGTGTTCCATTTCTGGGGATGGGCTCAGCCATCCCCTGCACAAATTTCTCCTATGTAGCAATGGGGATGGTAGCTTTCTTCTGTTTTCTTGAAGAACAAGAGGATGCTGGAGCACGTGACAAGAGCACGATCTTTTTCTCTTCCTTTGGCAGTAGAGGCACCCAAGGCCAGCCTGCATTCAAGGAACAGCATGGGGATATCTGTGTCGAGCCTTAGCAGAGGAAGGAAGCTTCTTTTGGAGGCTGAGGCGACGAAGCAGAGTCCTTAATTGTTCTGTTTGATTTTCAACAGGGGTGCGGGGAGGGCCCGGGACATGCAAAATGTGGTCCCGGACAGGGGAGCTGTCTATTACATGGGAGGCTGAGAGAGCTATCGTGGACGCCACTGGACTGGCATCCTGTAAGGATGCTTTCACGTGTTTTCTTGTTTAGAGGCCAACCTCGGCTTTGGGCTGTAAACTAAAGTCTGCCAGGCCGGTGCCAGCTTGGCGGCAGCATCTGTCCGTGGCAGCGCCAGCTTGGTGGTGGTGTGTGCCCATGCCTGTGCCAGGTTGCTGGCTGTGTCTGGCTTGTGAGGCTTGGGGTAATTGGCCCCCTGTTCCCCAGGGGCTCCAGCTGTGGCCCGGGGCAGCACAGGTGGGACCCATGAGGTGAGGATGGGGCTGGGCCCAGGGTTTCAAAAGGGCTGAGGATGGGGCTGGCCCTGCTGTATCCGCCATTATTTTAGTCAGATCCTGCATTCCGCTCAGTTAAAGGCTCACGAGAATTACTTAACATTTGCCTTTGGAAGTCATGCTTCAAACAATGAATTTGCAACAAAATGTTTTTGACACTAGTCAATGAACTCCTGTAATACTGCAGCAAAATGACATTTTTAGTGGTTCTTGAATCTCAGAGTGATAACATAGGCATCCCTGTTTGAGCCCTTACCGCAAGCATTGCAATGTTCGTTTACACCCTGCTCGGTTCTTTTGTGAAGGTGTGTAGCGATGGGAGGTGCGTTATTCCCAAGGTGCTACGGCGCCGATGCTCTGGCCGTTGGCAGCAATGGGCAAAGCGGAAGGCTGTGTGGCTAGGGGAGAATGGCGTGGACATGCTGCTGCTCTCTCTGTTGCACCAGAATTTTGACGGCTGGGTTGGGCTGCCAAATCAATGGAAGGACTGGAAGAAATTTCAGAAAAGTGAGTACTCTAGTATCTTTATCTTTGAAAGTCGTTGTCTTTCTACAGACCCCTGTCCATGGCTTAGCTATTTGATTGGCGTGAAGCAGACCCAGAATTTTGCTTTAAGTGGTGTTCTGATTCGCTGAAATTCCCCGTAGGTAGAGAGCAAGAATTACAAATGTTGCTTGGTGGTTGAAGTTCTCGGGGTTTCTGTGAAAGCTAACTTGCCAGAATGTGTAGGAAGCAGCCTGAATTCCAGTAGAGATACTGCAGAAAAGGTCCTCTTCTTGACAGGAAAAGAGCTTCACGAAACGTCGGCGCTGTTTGCCGTAGGGCCTCCGACATACTTGTTCAGTCATCGTGGGCTTTGTGCCATTCCCGCAGGCACAATCTTGAACACATTTTGTACGGCAGCTGGTATCTTAGCTGACTTTCTATCTCGCGCTTGGTTGCTTGTACCTGCTCGAGGCTTACTGTAGTGTCAAATGAACCCCCAGGAAAATGTCCTCAACTCGTGCTGGTAGGGCAAGCCCGCTGCAGTTGATAACATCGGAAAATAGCACGATGTTTTGAAGAATTTGCCTTGCGAGGACAAGGGCTGTCTCCTGGAGGGCAGCTGAACTCTGTGACTGATTCCACCGGTCCGCTCTGGCACTTGAAGGAGGCAGTCCCTAAGCCAACGCAATCTAAAATGGGGGTCGTTTGGGTTTTTTGAATCATTTCTTAGGGATATGAGGCTTGTGTGGGTGTTGAGCTTGTCCTGTTCTTTCTGTTCCTAATTCTGAAGCCACTGACTGGCGTCAAAGAACGGTCGTGTTGTAGTCTGACGGTGTCGTCTCCCAGGAGCTGGTGGAAGGCCAGGGCTTACGTCAAACTGATAAGGAGGATTGAGGCTGGAAAGTGGAACGTCTAAACAAGAATTACTGTCCTTGGGAGAGAAGCACATCCTGAAGAAACAGGTAAGCTAATGGAAATGTTTTGGGAACCGTCCGAAACAACTAGTAGCAGTGTGATAAGAAACACCCTCCCGCAAACTATCCTCCTTATAATCCTAAAAGTCTCAGCCCTCGAGCTGGAGACACCAGCCCAAGCAGAGAGCCCTCGCCTCTGAGCGTGCGCAGCATGTTAAAGTCGCGCTGTAGCTTGAAGTTGAAATAAGAGAAATGTAGACCAATAGAAAACTGCTTTGTGTAATGACTTATGCATATGCATAGCTAGACTGTATCAATACTGTACCTGTAGGAGCGAACTTTGTGCTAGCTTTGTGGAGCTGCCGCCTAGCGCCCATCTCTGCGCAGACGTGACAGAAAAATACCTCTGCCCTGTGTGTATATTGGTGTCCCGCACACGGGGTAAACGACCTCACGCTTGTGGGATAACAGTTTTGACACCCCAGGTGGGACCGAGCTGACAGCCTCGCCCGGTTCGTCTTGCCGCATCCGACAGGGAGAAGAGGCCTGAGCGGGCTCCAGCGCGCACCGACCTGTCGACTGGGGACTCCTTCAGCTCCTCTCCTGCGGTCGGGCGGTAAGCGCCAAAACGGTGCAATGCTCCTGACAAGAGGTGTTTTGTGGGGCTAGGAGAAAAGGGGGTGGGGGCAAGATGTCTCGGGAAGCAGGCGGCCTCTGTTCTGTTCTGGGCTCTGCATAAGACGCACCAGGAAAGACAGGTGGCAGTAGCGTAGTTCTGTTTGTTTCTCCACGCTGTCCTGTTCTGAGTAAGGAAGGGAGACGTCCCTCGTTCTGGTTTGTATAGAAATAGTGGGTTTTTCGGTACCGATATGGGCTCTGCTGCTTCCCAGGAGGCAGCCCTTTGCTCTCCTCTAGGATGCATCCTGAAGCATTGCAATAAACCTGGGGGAGATGCCATGACTAAAAATCAGCTAAAACGATATCGTAATCAAGGGTGGCCACAATATCAATGGGAAGATGGTGAAAAATGGCCTGAGAACGGATCCTTGAAATATAACACTGTATCGGAATTAATGTTGTGTTGTCGGGGAACTGAAAAATGGGATGAAATGCCTTCTGTGGATATGCTTTTTTCGTTAAGGCGCGACTGTGATATTAGAAAGAAAGGTGGTTTAGTGGATTCTAAACATCGGATTGGAATATATGTGTTAAAAGAGAAAAAGGGAAAACCTCGTTGTATTGAATGGGAAAATTTGGAAGAGGATATTCAGCTGTCGGTAGCTCCCCCCAAACAGCCCAAATCTGATAGCTCAAGTGGTAATGGAGTTGTGAGTGCTATCTCTAAAAGAACAAGGGGAGAGAAACCCATAGTTGGAGCTCCCCTCAGACAGGCTGCAGGGCCTGAAGGAACACCGGTATCTGTACGCGTACCTTTTACTGCTTGTGATTTATTAAACTGCAAACAGGCAGTCGGATCCTATCGAAACAATCCAGAAGGAATGTATAGTACTGTTAATCACGACTCCTAGTCCTAACTGGGGAGGTGTACAGGCTCTCCTAGAATATTTGTTTCCCACTGAGGAGAGGAGAAGAATTTTAGAGAAGGCCAGAGAGGGACTGATCCAACAAGGCGCGGGGGTGCCTAATACCGATATGTACCTCCCGAAAGAGGATCCGGAGTGGGATCCAGACACAAGTGTGAGGGATTAGAGAGGGTAAAGGAATATCAGAAGTGAATTTTGTATGGGATTCAACATGGAGTGCAAAAGCCCAAGAATTTATCTAAACTATCTGAAGTAAGGCAGGGAGATAAGGAAACCCCGTCAGCCTTCTCTGAGAGATTGTGTGACGTAGCTCGAAAATGGACAGATCTGGATCCGGAAGATGATAGCAATTCAAAGTTATTTAACAGGCTGTTTATTGGTCAAGCAGCAGCAGATATAAGAAAGAGATGACAAGAGGTAGAGGGTGAGGATGGCATGACAATCTCACCGTTCTTCTCAATGGCATGTAAGGTACGTAATAATCGGGAGGAAATAGAAGAGAAGGAGAAGCGGGGACGAGTAACGCTGCAAGCTTCTTTTGTTGGCTGCCTGGAGGGAAGACCAGGAAAAAGGGAGAGAAAATACAGGAGGTGAATTTTGTGGGTGAGGAAGGGGCTGTAGAAATAATAGTAGAAATGGTTATGACATTCCCCTGGGAATGAATCGGCGTGCAAATTGTAAGCAAGAGGGCCGTTGGAAAAAAATTGTCCATGCCGTCTGAGTACTGGGGAAAGAGAGACAGAAGAAGCCGTTGGAGTCATGCCGGAGATTGGGTTGGAGTGAAGGGGGCCGGAGGAATCTCTTAAAATTTCCCCAGACGATCCTCTGGTTCCAGTCAAGCTGGGGAATGAAATAGGAGGTTTTTTATTTTTCATTATTGATAGTGGAGCCACACTTGCTGCAGTAAGTAGTTGTAGGGGACCCTTAGGTAGAACTAAAAGAAGCGTTGTTGGTGCAAGAGGGAAAAAGACTTTAAGGCTGTTTTCACAGCCTATGGAATGTTCCATGGGAAACACTAAATTAACTCCTGAATTCCTTTAGATGCCAGAATGCCCCCTACCGTTGCTTGGGTGGGATTTACTTGTAAACTGAATGCAGGGCTAAGTTCTTCTGAAGACTCTGTTCAGTTGCCTCTGTTCAGCCCACAGGGGACCTCTCCTCTTTGTGGCGGATGCCAGCCTGAACGGGACCTCGCCTGTTTGGGGCACACGGATGGCGGGCGCTGTCGCCGAAAGGCAAAGCAGGGTCATAGCAGAGTGTTCCATTTCTGGGGATGGGCTCAGCCATCCCCTGCACAAATTTCTCCTATGTAGCAATGGGGATGGTAGCTTTCTTCTGTTTTCTTGAAGAACAAGAGGATGCTGGAGCACGTGACAAGAGCACGATCTTTTTCTCTTCCTTTGGCAGTAGAGGCACCCAAGGCCAGCCTGCATTCAAGGAACAGCATGGGGATATCTGTGTCGAGCCTTAGCAGAGGAAGGAAGCTTCTTTTGGAGGCTGAGGCGACGAAGCAGAGTCCTTAATTGTTCTGTTTGATTTTCAACAGGGGTGCGGGGAGGGCCCGGGACATGCAAAATGTGGTCCCGGACAGGGGAGCTGTCTATTACATGGGAGGCTGAGAGAGCTATCGTGGACGCCACTGGACTGGCATCCTGTAAGGATGCTTTCACGTGTTTTCTTGTTTAGAGGCCAACCTCGGCTTTGGGCTGTAAACTAAAGTCTGCCAGGCCGGTGCCAGCTTGGCGGCAGCATCTGTCCGTGGCAGCGCCAGCTTGGTGGTGGTGTGTGCCCATGCCTGTGCCAGGTTGCTGGCTGTGTCTGGCTTGTGAGGCTTGGGGTAATTGGCCCCCTGTTCCCCAGGGGCTCCAGCTGTGGCCCGGGGCAGCACAGGTGGGACCCATGAGGTGAGGATGGGGCTGGGCCCAGGGTTTCAAAAGGGCTGAGGATGGGGCTGGCCCTGCTGTATCCGCCATTATTTTAGTCAGATCCTGCATTCCGCTCAGTTAAAGGCTCACGAGAATTACTTAACATTTGCCTTTGGAAGTCATGCTTCAAACAATGAATTTGCAACAAAATGTTTTTGACACTAGTCAATGAACTCCTGTAATACTGCAGCAAAATGACATTTTTAGTGGTGGTTGAATCTCAGAGTGATAACATAGGCATCCCTGTTTGAGCCCTTACCGCAAGCATTGCAATGTTCGTTTACACCCTGCTCGGTTCTTTTGTGAAGGTGTGTAGCGATGGGAGGTGCGTTATTCCCAAGGTGCTACGGCGCCGATGCTCTGGCCGTTGGCAGCAATGGGCAAAGCGGAAGGCTGTGTGGCTAGGGGAGAATGGCGTGGACATGCTGCTGCTCTCTCTGTTGCACCAGAATTTTGACGGCTGGGTTGGGCTGCCAAATCAATGGAAGGACTGGAAGAAATTTCAGAAAAGTGAGTACTCTAGTATCTTTATCTTTGAAAGTCGTTGTCTTTCTACAGACCCCTGTCCATGGCTTAGCTATTTGATTGGCGTGAAGCAGACCCAGAATTTTGCTTTAAGTGGTGTTCTGATTCGCTGAAATTCCCCGTAGGTAGAGAGCAAGAATTACAAATGTTGCTTGGTGGTTGAAGTTCTCGGGGTTTCTGTGAAAGCTAACTTGCCAGAATGTGTAGGAAGCAGCCTGAATTCCAGTAGAGATACTGCAGAAAAGGTCCTCTTCTTGACAGGAAAAGAGCTTCACGAAACGTCGGCGCTGTTTGCCGTAGGGCCTCCGACATACTTGTTCAGTCATCGTGGGCTTTGTGCCATTCCCGCAGGCACGATCTTGAACACATTTTGTACGGCAGCTGGTATCTTAGCTGACTTTCTATCTCGCGCTTGGTTGCTTGTACCTGCTCGAGGCTTACTGTAGTGTCAAATGAACCCCCAGGAAAATGTCCTCAACTCGTGCTGGTAGGGCAAGCCCGCTGCAGTTGATAACATCGGAAAATAGCACGATGTTTTGAAAAATTTGCCTTGCGAGGACAAGGGCTGTCTCCTGGAGGGCAGCTGAACTCTGTGACTGATTCCACCGGTCCGCTCTGGCACTTGAAGGAGGCAGTCCCTAAGCCAACGCAATCTAAAATGGGGGTCGTTTGGGTTTTTTGAATCATTTCTTAGGGATATGAGGCTTGTGTGGGTGTTGAGCTTGTCCTGTTCTTTCTGTTCCTAATTCTGAACCCACTGACTGGCGTCAAAGAACGGTCGTGTTGTAGTCTGACGGTGTCGTCTCCCAGGAGCTGGTGGAAGGCCAGGGCTTACGTCAAACTGATAAGGAGGATTGAGGCTGGAAAGTGGAACGTCTAAACAAGAATTACTGTCCTTGGGAGAGAAGCACATCCTGAAGAAATAGGTAAGCTAAGGGAAATGTTTTGGGAACCGTCCGAAACAACTAGTAGCAGTGTGATAAGAAACACCCTCCCGCAAACTATCCTCCTCATAATCCTAAAAGTCTCAGCCCTCGAGCTGGAGACACCAGCCCGAGCAGAGAGCCCTCGCCTCTGAGCGTGCGCAGCATGTTAAAGTCGCGCTGTAGCTTGAAGTTGAAATAAGAGAAATGTAGACCAATAGAAAACTGCTTTGTGTAATGACTTATGCATATGCATAGCTAGACTGTATCAATACTGTACCTGTAGGAGCGAACTTTGTGCTAGCTTTGTGGAGCTGCCGCCTAGCGCCCATCTCTGCGCAGACGTGACAGAAAAATACCTCTGCCCTGTGTGTATATTGGTGTCCCGCACACGGGGTAAACGACCTCACGCTTGTGGGATAACAGTTTTGACACCCCAGGTGGGACCGAGCTGACAGCCTCGCCCGGTTCGTCTTGCCGCATCCGACAGGGAGAAGAGGCCTGAGCGGGCTCCAGCGCGCACCGACCTGTCGACTGGGGACTCCTTCAGCTCCTCTCCTGCGATCGGGCGGTAAGCGCCAAAACGGTGCAATGCTCCTGACAAGAGGTGTTTTGTGGGGCTAGGAGAAAAGGGGGTGGGGGCAAGATGTCTCGGGAAGCAGGCGGCCTCTGTTCTGTTCTGGGCTCTGCATAAGACGCACCAGGAAGGACAGGTGGCAGTAGCGTAGTTCTGTTTGTTTCTCCACGCTGTCCTGTTCTGAGTAAGGAAGGGAGACGTCCCTCGTTCTGGTTTGTATAGAAATAGTGGGTTTTTCGGTACCGATATGGGCTCTGCTGCTTCCCAGGAGGCAGCCCTTTGCTCTCCTCTAGGATGCATCCTGAAGCATTGCAATAAACCTGGGGGAGATGCCATGACTAAAAATCAGCTAAAACGATATCGTAATCAAGGGTGGCCACAATATCAATGGGAAGATGGTGAAAAATGGCCTGAGAACGGATCCTTGAAATATAACACTGTATCGGAATTAATGTTGTGTTGTCGGGGAACTGAAAAATGGGATGAAATGCCTTCTGTGGATATGCTTTTTTCGTTAAGGCGCGACTGTGATATTAGAAAGAAAGCTGGTTTAGTGGATTCTAAACATCGGATTGGAATATATGTGTTAAAAGAGAAAAAGGGAAAACCTCGTTGTATTGAATGGGAAAATTTGGAAGAGGATATTCAGCTGTCGGTAGCTCCCCCCAAACAGCCCAAATCTGATAGCTCAAGTGGTAATGGAGTTGTGAGTGCTATCTCTAAAAGAACAAGGGGAGAGAAACCCATAGTTGGAGCTCCCCTCAGACAGGCTGCAGGGCCTGAAGGAACACGGGTATCCGTAGACGTACCTTTTACTGCTTGTGATTTATTAAACTGCAAACAGGCAGTCGGATCCTATCGAAACAATCCAGAAGGAATGTATAGTACTGTTAATCACGACTCCTAGTCCTAACTGGGGAGGTGTACAGGCTCTCCTAGAGTATTTGTTTCCCACTGAGGAGAGGAGAAGAATTTTAGAGAAGGCCAGAGAGGGACTGATCCAACAAGGCGCGGGGGTGCCTAATACCGATATGTACCTCCCGAAAGAGGATCCGGAGTGGGATCCAGACACAAGTGTGAGGGATTAGAGAGGGTAAAGGAATATCAGAAGTGAATTTTGTATGGGATTCAACATGGAGTGCAAAAGCCCAAGAATTTATCTAAACTATCTGAAGTAAGGCAGGGAGATAAGGAAACCCCGTCAGCCTTCTCTGAGAGATTGTGTGAAGTAGCTCGAAAATGGACAGATCTGGATCCGGAAGATGATAGCAATTCAAAGTTATTTAACCAGCTGTTTATTGGTCAAGCAGCAGCAGATATAAGAAAGAGATGACAAGAGGTAGAGGGCGAGGATGGCATGACAATCTCACAGCTCTTCTCAATGGCATGTAAGGTACGTAATAATCGGGAGGAAATAGAAGAGAAGGAGAAGCGGGGACGAGTAACGCTGCAAGCTTCTTTTGTTGGCTGCCTGGAGGGAAGACCAGGAAAAAGGGAGAGAAAATACAGGAGGTGAATTTTGTGGGTGAGGAAGGGGCTGTAGAAATAATAGTAGAAATGGTTATGACATTCCCCTGGGAATGAATCGGCGTGCAAATTGTAAGCAAGAGGGCCGTTGGAAAAAAATTGTCCATGCCGTCTGAGTACTGGGGAAAGAGAGACAGAAGAAGCCGTTGGAGTCATGCCGGAGATTGGGTTGGAGTGAAGGGGGCCGGAGGAATCTCTTAAAATTTCCCCAGACGATCCTCTGGTTCCAGTCAAGCTGGGGAATGAAATAGGAGGTTTTTTATTTTTCATTATTGATAGTGGAGCCACACTTGCTGCAGTAAGTAGTTGTAGGGGACCCTTAGGTAGAAGTAAAAGAAGCGTTGTTGGTGCAAGAGGGAAAAAGACTTTAAGGCTGTTTTCACAGCCTATGGAATGTTCCATTGGAAACACTAAATTAACTCCTGAATTCCTTTAGATGCCAGAATGCCCCCTACCATTGCTTGGGTGGGATTTACTTGTAAACTGAATGCAGGGCTAAGTTCTTCTGAAGACTCTGTTCAGTTGCCTCTGTTCAGCCCACAGGGGACCTCTCCTTTGTGGCGGATGCCAGCCTGAACGGGACCTCGCCTGTTTGGGGCACACGGATGGCGGGCGCTGTCGCCGAAAGGCAAAGCAGGGTCATAGCAGAGTGTTCCATTTCTGGGGATGGGCTCAGCCATCCCCTGCACAAATTTCTCCTATGTAGCAATGGGGATGGTAGCTTTCTTCTGTTTTCTTGAAGAACAAGAGGATGCTGGAGCACGTGACAAGAGCACGATCTTTTTCTCTTCCTTTGGCAGTAGAGGCACCCAAGGCCAGCCTGCATTCAAGGAACAGCATGGGGATATCTGTGTCGAGCCTTAGCAGAGGAAGGAAGCTCCTTTTGGAGGCTGAGGCGACGAAGCAGAGTCCTTAATTGTTCTGTTTGATTTTCAACAGGGGTGCGGGGAGGGCCTGGGACATGCAAAATGTGGTCCCGGACAGGGGAGCTGTCTATTACATGGGAGGCTGAGAGCGCTATCGTGGACGCCACTGGACTGGCATCCTGTAAGGATGCTTTCACATATTTTCTTGTTTAGAGGCCAACCTCGGCTTTGGGCTGTAAACTAAAGTCTGCCAGGCCGGTGCCAGCTTGGCGGCAGCATCTGCCCGTGGCAGCGCCAGCTTGGTGGTGGTGTGTGCCCATGCCTGTGCCAGGTTGCTGGCTGTGTCTGGCTTGTGAGGCTTGGGGTAATTGGCCCCCTGTTCCCCAGGGGCTCCAGCTGTGGCCCGGGGCAGCACAGGTGGGACCCATGAGGTGAGGATGGGGCTGGGCCCAGGGTTTCAAAAGGGCTGAGGATGGGGCTGGCCCTGCTGTATCCGCCATTATTTTAGTCAGATCCTGCATTCCGCTCAGTTAAAGGCTCACGAGAATTACTTAACATTTGCCTTTGGAAGTCATGCTTCAAACAATGAATTTGCAACAAAATGTTTTTGACACTAGTCAATGAACTCCTGTAATACTGCAGCAAAATGACATTTTTAGTGGTGGTTGAATCTCAGAGTGATAACATAGGCATCCCTGTTTGAGCCCTTACCGCAAGCATTGCAATGTTCGTTTACACCCTGCTCGGTTCTTTTGTGAAGGTGTGTAGCGATGGGAGGTGCGTTATTCCCAAGGTGCTACGGCGCCGATGCTCTGGCCGTTGGCAGCAATGGGCAAAGCGGAAGGCTGTGTGGCTAGGGGAGAATGGCGTGGACATGCTGCTGCTCTCTCTGTTGCACCAGAATTTTGACGGCTGGGTTGGGCTGCCAAATCAATGGAAGGACTGGAAGAAATTTCAGAAAAGTGAGTACTCTAGTATCTTTATCTTTGAAAGTCGTTGTCTTTCTACAGACCCCTGTCCATGGCTTAGCTATTTGATTGGCGTGAAGCAGACCCAGAATTTTGCTTTAAGTGGTGTTCTGATTCGCTGAAATTCCCCGTAGGTAGAGAGCAAGAATTACAAATGTTGCTTGGTGGTTGAAGTTCTCGGGGTTTCTGTGAAAGCTAACTTGCCAGAATGTGTAGGAAGCAGCCTGAATTCCAGTAGAGATACTGCAGAAAAGGTCCTCTTCTTGACAGGAAAAGAGCTTCACGAAACGTCGGCGCTGTTTGCCGTAGGGCCTCCGACATACTTGTTCAGTCATCGTGGGCTTTGTGCCATTCCCGCAGGCACGATCTTGAACACATTTTGTACGGCAGCTGGTATCTTAGCTGACTTTCTATCTCGCGCTTGGTTGCTTGTACCTGCTCGAGGCTTACTGTAGTGTCAAATGAACCCCCAGGAAAATGTCCTCAACTCGTGCTGGTAGGGCAAGCCCGCTGCAGTTGATAACATCGGAAAATAGCACGATGTTTTGAAAAATTTGCCTTGCGAGGACAAGGGCTGTCTCCTGGAGGGCAGCTGAACTCTGTGACTGATTCCACCGGTCCGCTCTGGCACTTGAAGGAGGCAGTCCCTAAGCCAACGCAATCTAAAATGGGGGTCGTTTGGGTTTTTTGAATCATTTCTTAGGGATATGAGGCTTGTGTGGGTGTTGAGCTTGTCCTGTTCTTTCTGTTCCTAATTCTGAAGCCACTGACTGGCGTCAAAGAACGGTCGTGTTGTAGTCTGACGGTGTCGTCTCCCAGGAGCTGGTGGAAGGCCAGGGCTTACGTCAAACTGATAAGGAGGATTGAGGCTGGAAAGTGGAACGTCTAAACAAGAATTACTGTCCTTGGGAGAGAAGCACATCCTGAAGAAATAGGTAAGCTAAGGGAAATGTTTTGGGAACCGTCCGAAACAACTAGTAGCAGTGTGATAAGAAACACCCTCCCGCAAACTATCCTCCTCATAATCCTAAAAGTCTCAGCCCTCGAGCTGGAGACACCAGCCCGAGCAGAGAGCCCTCGCCTCTGAGCGTGCGCAGCATGTTAAAGTCGCGCTGTAGCTTGAAGTTGAAATAAGAGAAATGTAGACCAATAGAAAACTGCTTTGTGTAATGACTTATGCATATGCATAGCTAGACTGTATCAATACTGTACCTGTAGGAGCGAACTTTGTGCTAGCTTTGTGGAGCTGCCGCCTAGCGCCCATCTCTGCGCAGACGTGACAGAAAAATACCTCTGCCCTGTGTGTATATTGGTGTCCCGCACACGGGGTAAACGACCTCACGCTTGTGGGATAACAGTTTTGACACCCCAGGTGGGACCGAGCTGACAGCCTCGCCCGGTTCGTCTTGCCGCATCCGACAGGGAGAAGAGGCCTGAGCGGGCTCCAGCGCGCACCGACCTGTCGACTGGGGACTCCTTCAGCTCCTCTCCTGCGATCGGGCGGTAAGCGCCAAAACGGTGCAATGCTCCTGACAAGAGGTGTTTTGTGGGGCTAGGAGAAAAGGGGGTGGGGGCAAGATGTCTCGGGAAGCAGGCGGCCTCTGTTCTGTTCTGGGCTCTGCATAAGACGCACCAGGAAAGACAGGTGGCAGTAGCGTAGTTCTGTTTGTTTCTCCACGCTGTCCTGTTCTGAGTAAGGAAGGGAGACGTCCCTCGTTCTGGTTTGTATAGAAATAGTGGGTTTTTCGGTACCGATATGGGCTCTGCTGCTTCCCAGGAGGCAGCCCTTTGCTCTCCTCTAGGATGCATCCTGAAGCATTGCAATAAACCTGGGGGAGATGCCATGACTAAAAATCAGCTAAAACGATATCGTAATCAAGGGTGGCCACAATATCAATGGGAAGATGGTGAAAAATGGCCTGAGAACGGATCCTTGAAATATAACACTGTATCGGAATTAATGTTGTGTTGTCGGGGAACTGAAAAATGGGATGAAATGCCTTCTGTGGATATGCTTTTTTCATTAAGGCGCGACTGTGATATTAGAAAGAAAGGTGGTTTAGTGGATTCTAAACATCGGATTGGAATATATGTGTTAAAAGAGAAAAAGGGAAAACCTCGTTGTATTGAATGGGAAAATTTGGAAGAGGATATTCAGCTGTCGGTAGCTCCCCCCAAACAGCCCAAATCTGATAGCTCAAGTGGTAATGGAGTTGTGAGTGCTATCTCTAAAAGAACAAGGGGAGAGAAACCCATAGTTGGAGCTCCCCTCAGACAGGCTGCAGGGCCTGAAGGAACACCGGTATCCGTAGACGTACCTTTTACTGCTTGTGATTTATTAAACTGCAAACAGGCAGTCGGATCCTATCGAAACAATCCAGAAGGAATGTATAGTACTGTTAATCACGACTCCTAGTCCTAACTGGGGAGGTGTACAGGCTCTCCTAGAATATTTGTTTCCCACTGAGGAGAGGAGAAGAATTTTAGAGAAGGCCAGAGAGGGACTGATCCAACAAGGCGCGGGGGTGCCTAATACCGATATGTACCTCCCGAAAGAGGATCCGGAGTGGGATCCAGACACAAGTGTGAGGGATTAGAGAGGGTAAAGGAATATCAGAAGTGAATTTTGTATGGGATTCAACATGGAGTGCAAAAGCCCAAGAATTTATCTAAACTATCTGAAGTAAGGCAGGGAGATAAGGAAACCCCGTCAGCCTTCTCTGAGAGATTGTGTGAAGTAGCTCGAAAATGGACAGATCTGGATCCGGAAGATGATAGCAATTCAAAGTTATTTAACAGGCTGTTTATTGGTCAAGCAGCAGCAGATATAAGAAAGAGATGACAAGAGGTAGAGGGTGAGGATGGCATGACAATCTCACCGTTCTTCTCAATGGCATGTAAGGTACGTAATAATCGGGAGGAAATAGAAGAGAAGGAGAAGCGGGGACGAGTAACGCTGCAAGCTTCTTTTGTTGGCTGCCTGGAGGGAAGACCAGGAAAAAGGGAGAGAAAATACAGGAGGTGAATTTTGTGGGTGAGGAAGGGGCTGTAGAAATAATAGTAGAAATGGTTATGACATTCCCCTGGGAATGAATCGGCGTGCAAATTGTAAGCAAGAGGGCCGTTGGAAAAAAATTGTCCATGCCGTCTGAGTACTGGGGAAAGAGAGACAGAAGAAGCCGTTGGAATCATGCCGGAGATTGGGTTGGAGTGAAGGGGGCCGGAGGAATCTCTTAAAATTTCCCCAGACGATCCTCTGGTTCCAGTCAAGCTGGGGAATGAAATAGGAGGTTTTTTATTTTTCATTATTGATAGTGGAGCCACACTTGCTGCAGTAAGTAGTTGTAGGGGACCCTTAGGTAGAAGTAAAAGAAGCGTTGTTGGTGCAAGAGGGAAAAAGACTTTAAGGCTGTTTTCACAGCCTATGGAATGTTCCATTGGAAACACTAAATTAACTCCTGAATTCCTTTAGATGCCAGAATGCCCCCTACCATTGCTTGGGTGGGATTTACTTGTAAACTGAATGCAGGGCTAAGTTCTTCTGAAGACTCTGTTCAGTTGCCTCTGTTCAGCCCACAGGGGACCTCTCCTCTTTGTGGCGGATGCCAGCCTGAACGGGACCTCGCCTGTTTGGGGCACACGGATGGCGGGCGCTGTCGCCGAAAGGCAAAGCAGGGTCATAGCAGAGTGTTCCATTTCTGGGGATGGGCTCAGCCATCCCCTGCACAAATTTCTCCTATGTAGCAATGGGGATGGTAGCTTTCTTCTGTTTTCTTGAAGAACAAGAGGATGCTGGAGCACGTGACAAGAGCACGATCTTTTTCTCTTCCTTTGGCAGTAGAGGCACCCAAGGCCAGCCTGCATTCAAGGAACAGCATGGGGATATCTGTGTCGAGCCTTAGCAGAGGAAGGAAGCTCCTTTTGGAGGCTGAGGCGACGAAGCAGAGTCCTTAATTGTTCTGTTTGATTTTCAACAGGGGTGCGGGGAGGGCCTGGGACATGCAAAATGTGGTCCCGGACAGGGGAGCTGTCTATTACATGGGAGGCTGAGAGCGCTATCGTGGACGCCACTGGACTGGCATCCTGTAAGGATGCTTTCACATATTTTCTTGTTTAGAGGCCAACCTCGGCTTTGGGCTGTAAACTAAAGTCTGCCAGGCCGGTGCCAGCTTGGCGGCAGCATCTGTCCGTGGCAGCGCCAGCTTGGTGGTGGTGTGTGCCCATGCCTGTGCCAGGTTGCTGGCTGTGTCTGGCTTGTGAGGCTTGGGGTAATTGGCCCCCTGTTCCCCAGGGGCTCCAGCTGTGGCCCGGGGCAGCACAGGTGGGACCCATGAGGTGAGGATGGGGCTGGGCCCAGGGTTTCAAAAGGGCTGAGGATGGGGCTGGCCCTGCTGTATCCGCCATTATTTTAGTCAGATCCTGCATTCCGCTCAGTTAAAGGCTCACGAGAATTACTTAACATTTGCCTTTGGAAGTCATGCTTCAAACAATGAATTTGCAACAAAATGTTTTTGACACTAGTCAATGAACTCCTGTAATACTGCAGCAAAATGACATTTTTAGTGGTGGTTGAATCTCAGAGTGATAACATAGGCATCCCTGTTTGAGCCCTTACCGCAAGCATTGCAATGTTCGTTTACACCCTGCTCGGTTCTTTTGTGAAGGTGTGTAGCGATGGGAGGTGCGTTATTCCCAAGGTGCTACGGCGCCGATGCTCTGGCCGTTGGCAGCAATGGGCAAAGCGGAAGGCTGTGTGGCTAGGGGAGAATGGCGTGGACATGCTGCTGCTCTCTCTGTTGCACCAGAATTTTGACGGCTGGGTTGGGCTGCCAAATCAATGGAAGGACTGGAAGAAATTTCAGAAAAGTGAGTACTCTAGTATCTTTATCTTTGAAAGTCGTTGTCTTTCTACAGACCCCTGTCCATGGCTTAGCTATTTGATTGGCGTGAAGCAGACCCAGAATTTTGCTTTAAGTGGTGTTCTGATTCGCTGAAATTCCCCGTAGGTAGAGAGCAAGAATTACAAATGTTGCTTGGTGGTTGAAGTTCTCGGGGTTTCTGTGAAAGCTAACTTGCCAGAATGTGTAGGAAGCAGCCTGAATTCCAGTAGAGATACTGCAGAAAAGGTCCTCTTCTTGACAGGAAAAGAGCTTCACGAAACGTCGGCGCTGTTTGCCGTAGGGCCTCCGACATACTTGTTCAGTCATCGTGGGCTTTGTGCCATTCCCGCAGGCACGATCTTGAACACATTTTGTACGGCAGCTGGTATCTTAGCTGACTTTCTATCTCGCGCTTGGTTGCTTGTACCTGCTCGAGGCTTACTGTAGTGTCAAATGAACCCCCAGGAAAATGTCCTCAACTCGTGCTGGTAGGGCAAGCCCGCTGCAGTTGATAACATCGGAAAATAGCACGATGTTTTGAAAAATTTGCCTTGCGAGGACAAGGGCTGTCTCCTGGAGGGCAGCTGAACTCTGTGACTGATTCCACCGGTCCGCTCTGGCACTTGAAGGAGGCAGTCCCTAAGCCAACGCAATCTAAAATGGGGGTCGTTTGGGTTTTTTGAATCATTTCTTAGGGATATGAGGCTTGTGTGGGTGTTGAGCTTGTCCTGTTCTTTCTGTTCCTAATTCTGAAGCCACTGACTGGCGTCAAAGAACGGTCGTGTTGTAGTCTGACGGTGTCGTCTCCCAGGAGCTGGTGGAAGGCCAGGGCTTACGTCAAACTGATAAGGAGGATTGAGGCTGGAAAGTGGAACGTCTAAACAAGAATTACTGTCCTTGGGAGAGAAGCACATCCTGAAGAAACAGGTAAGCTAATGGAAATGTTTTGGGAACCGTCCGAAACAACTAGTAGCAGTGTGATAAGAAACACCCTCCCGCAAACTATCCTCCTCATAATCCTAAAAGTCTCAGCCCTCGAGCTGGAGACACCAGCCCGAGCAGAGAGCCCTCGCCTCTGAGCGTGCGCAGCATGTTAAAGTCGCGCTGTAGCTTGAAGTTGAAATAAGAGAAATGTAGACCAATAGAAAACTGCTTTGTGTAATGACTTATGCATATGCATAGCTAGACTGTATCAATACTGTACCTGTAGGAGCGAACTTTGTGCTAGCTTTGTGGAGCTGCCGCCTAGCGCCCATCTCTGCGCAGACGTGACAGAAAAATACCTCTGCCCTGTGTGTATATTGGTGTCCCGCACACGGGGTAAACGACCTCACGCTTGTGGGATAACAGTTTTGACACCCCAGGTGGGACCGAGCTGACAGCCTCGCCCGGTTCGTCTTGCCGCATCCGACAGGGAGAAGAGGCCTGAGCGGGCTCCAGCGCGCACCGACCTGTCGACTGGGGACTCCTTCAGCTCCTCTCCTGCGATCGGGCGGTAAGCGCCAAAACGGTGCAATGCTCCTGACAAGAGGTGTTTTGTGGGGCTAGGAGAAAAGGGGGTGGGGGCAAGATGTCTCGGGAAGCAGGCGGCCTCTGTTCTGTTCTGGGCTCTGCATAAGACGCACCAGGAAAGACAGGTGGCAGTAGCGTAGTTCTGTTTGTTTCTCCACGCTGTCCTGTTCTGAGTAAGGAAGGGAGACGTCCCTCGTTCTGGTTTGTATAGAAATAGTGGGTTTTTCGGTACCGATATGGGCTCTGCTGCTTCCCAGGAGGCAGCCCTTTGCTCTCCTCTAGGATGCATCCTGAAGCATTGCAATAAACCTGGGGGAGATGCCATGACTAAAAATCAGCTAAAACGATATCGTAATCAAGGGTGGCCACAATATCAATGGGAAGATGGTGAAAAATGGCCTGAGAACGGATCCTTGAAATATAACACTGTATCGGAATTAATGTTGTGTTGTCGGGGAACTGAAAAATGGGATGAAATGCCTTCTGTGGATATGCTTTTTTCATTAAGGCGCGACTGTGATATTAGAAAGAAAGGTGGTTTAGTGGATTCTAAACATCGGATTGGAATATATGTGTTAAAAGAGAAAAAGGGAAAACCTCGTTGTATTGAATGGGAAAATTTGGAAGAGGATATTCAGCTGTCGGTAGCTCCCCCCAAACAGCCCAAATCTGATAGCTCAAGTGGTAATGGAGTTGTGAGTGCTATCTCTAAAAGAACAAGGGGAGAGAAACCCATAGTTGGAGCTCCCCTCAGACAGGCTGCAGGGCCTGAAGGAACACCGGTATCCGTAGACGTACCTTTTACTGCTTGTGATTTATTAAACTGCAAACAGGCAGTCGGATCCTATCGAAACAATCCAGAAGGAATGTATAGTACTGTTAATCACGACTCCTAGTCCTAACTGGGGAGGTGTACAGGCTCTCCTAGAATATTTGTTTCCCACTGAGGAGAGGAGAAGAATTTTAGAGAAGGCCAGAGAGGGACTGATCCAACAAGGCGCGGGGGTGCCTAATACCGATATGTACCTCCCGAAAGAGGATCCGGAGTGGGATCCAGACACAAGTGTGAGGGATTAGAGAGGGTAAAGGAATATCAGAAGTGAATTTTGTATGGGATTCAACATGGAGTGCAAAAGCCCAAGAATTTATCTAAACTATCTGAAGTAAGGCAGGGGCATAAGGAAACCCCGTCAGCCTTCTCTGAGAGATTGTGTGAAGTAGCTCGAAAATGGACAGATCTGGATCCGGAAGATGATAGCAATTCAAAGTTATTTAACAGGCTGTTTATTGGTCAAGCAGCAGCAGATATAAGAAAGAGATGACAAGAGGTAGAGGGCGAGGATGGCATGACAATCTCACAGCTCTTCTCAATGGCATGTAAGGTACGTAATAATCGGGAGGAAATAGAAGAGAAGGAGAAGCGGGGACGAGTAACGCTGCAAGCTTCTTTTGTTGGCTGCCTGGAGGGAAGACCAGGAAAAAGGGAGAGAAAATACAGGAGGTGAATTTTGTGGGTGAGGAAGGGGCTGTAGAAATAATAGTAGAAATGGTTATGACATTCCCCTGGGAATGAATCGGCGTGCAAATTGTAAGCAAGAGGGCCGTTGGAAAAAAATTGTCCATGCCGTCTGAGTACTGGGGAAAGAGAGACAGAAGAAGCCGTTGGAGTCATGCCGGAGATTGGGTTGGAGTGAAGGGGGCCGGAGGAATCTCTTAAAATTTCCCCAGACGATCCTCTGGTTCCAGTCAAGCTGGGGAATGAAATAGGAGGTTTTTTATTTTTCATTATTGATAGTGGAGCCACACTTGCTGCAGTAAGTAGTTGTAGGGGACCCTTAGGTAGAAGTAAAAGAAGCGTTGTTGGTGCAAGAGGGAAAAAGACTTTAAGGCTGTTTTCACAGCCTATGGAATGTTCCATTGGAAACACTAAATTAACTACTGAATTCCTTTAGATGCCAGAATGCCCCCTACCATTGCTTGGGTGGGATTTACTTGTAAACTGAATGCAGGGCTAAGTTCTTCTGAAGACTCTGTTCAGTTGCCTCTGTTCAGCCCACAGGGGACCTCTCCTTTGTGGCGGATGCCAGCCTGAACGGGACCTCGCCTGTTTGGGGCACACGGATGGCGGGCGCTGTCGCCGAAAGGCAAAGCAGGGTCATAGCAGAGTGTTCCATTTCTGGGGATGGGCTCAGCCATCCCCTGCACAAATTTCTCCTATGTAGCAATGGGGATGGTAGCTTTCTTCTGTTTTCTTGAAGAACAAGAGGATGCTGGAGCACGTGACAAGAGCACGATCTTTTTCTCTTCCTTTGGCAGTAGAGGCACCCAAGGCCAGCCTGCATTCAAGGAACAGCATGGGGATATCTGTGTCGAGCCTTAGCAGAGGAAGGAAGCTCCTTTTGGAGGCTGAGGCGACGAAGCAGAGTCCTTAATTGTTCTGTTTGATTTTCAACAGGGGTGCGGGGAGGGCCTGGGACATGCAAAATGTGGTCCCGGACAGGGGAGCTGTCTATTACATGGGAGGCTGAGAGCGCTATCGTGGACGCCACTGGACTGGCATCCTGTAAGGATGCTTTCACATATTTTCTTGTTTAGAGGCCAACCTCGGCTTTGGGCTGTAAACTAAAGTCTGCCAGGCCGGTGCCAGCTTGGCGGCAGCATCTGCCCGTGGCAGCGCCAGCTTGGTGGTGGTGTGTGCCCATGCCTGTGCCAGGTTGCTGGCTGTGTCTGGCTTGTGAGGCTTGGGGTAATTGGCCCCCTGTTCCCCAGGGGCTCCAGCTGTGGCCCGGGGCAGCACAGGTGGGACCCATGAGGTGAGGATGGGGCTGGGCCCAGGGTTTCAAAAGGGCTGAGGATGGGGCTGGCCCTGCTGTATCCGCCATTATTTTAGTCAGATCCTGCATTCCGCTCAGTTAAAGGCTCACGAGAATTACTTAACATTTGCCTTTGGAAGTCATGCTTCAAACAATGAATTTGCAACAAAATGTTTTTGACACTAGTCAATGAACTCCTGTAATACTGCAGCAAAATGACATTTTTAGTGGTGGTTGAATCTCAGAGTGATAACATAGGCATCCCTGTTTGAGCCCTTACCGCAAGCATTGCAATGTTCGTTTACACCCTGCTCGGTTCTTTTGTGAAGGTGTGTAGCGATGGGAGGTGCGTTATTCCCAAGGTGCTACGGCGCCGATGCTCTGGCCGTTGGCAGCAATGGGCAAAGCGGAAGGCTGTGTGGCTAGGGGAGAATGGCGTGGACATGCTGCTGCTCTCTCTGTTGCACCAGAATTTTGACGGCTGGGTTGGGCTGCCAAATCAATGGAAGGACTGGAAGAAATTTCAGAAAAGTGAGTACTCTAGTATCTTTATCTTTGAAAGTCGTTGTCTTTCTACAGACCCCTGTCCATGGCTTAGCTATTTGATTGGCGTGAAGCAGACCCAGAATTTTGCTTTAAGTGGTGTTCTGATTCGCTGAAATTCCCCGTAGGTAGAGAGCAAGAATTACAAATGTTGCTTGGTGGTTGAAGTTCTCGGGGTTTCTGTGAAAGCTAACTTGCCAGAATGTGTAGGAAGCAGCCTGAATTCCAGTAGAGATACTGCAGAAAAGGTCCTCTTCTTGACAGGAAAAGAGCTTCACGAAACGTCGGCGCTGTTTGCCGTAGGGCCTCCGACATACTTGTTCAGTCATCGTGGGCTTTGTGCCATTCCCGCAGGCACGATCTTGAACACATTTTGTACGGCAGCTGGTATCTTAGCTGACTTTCTATCTCGCGCTTGGTTGCTTGTACCTGCTCGAGGCTTACTGTAGTGTCAAATGAACCCCCAGGAAAATGTCCTCAACTCGTGCTGGTAGGGCAAGCCCGCTGCAGTTGATAACATCGGAAAATAGCACGATGTTTTGAAAAATTTGCCTTGCGAGGACAAGGGCTGTCTCCTGGAGGGCAGCTGAACTCTGTGACTGATTCCACCGGTCCGCTCTGGCACTTGAAGGAGGCAGTCCCTAAGCCAACGCAATCTAAAATGGGGGTCGTTTGGGTTTTTTGAATCATTTCTTAGGGATATGAGGCTTGTGTGGGTGTTGAGCTTGTCCTGTTCTTTCTGTTCCTAATTCTGAAGCCACTGACTGGCGTCAAAGAACGGTCGTGTTGTAGTCTGACGGTGTCGTCTCCCAGGAGCTGGTGGAAGGCCAGGGCTTACGTCAAACTGATAAGGAGGATTGAGGCTGGAAAGTGGAACGTCTAAACAAGAATTACTGTCCTTGGGAGAGAAGCACATCCTGAAGAAACAGGTAAGCTAATGGAAATGTTTTGGGAACCGTCCGAAACAACTAGTAGCAGTGTGATAAGAAACACCCTCCCGCAAACTATCCTCCTCATAATCCTAAAAGTCTCAGCCCTCGAGCTGGAGACACCAGCCCGAGCAGAGAGCCCTCGCCTCTGAGCGTGCGCAGCATGTTAAAGTCGCGCTGTAGCTTGAAGTTGAAATAAGAGAAATGTAGACCAATAGAAAACTGCTTTGTGTAATGACTTATGCATATGCATAGCTAGACTGTATCAATACTGTACCTGTAGGAGCGAACTTTGTGCTAGCTTTGTGGAGCTGCCGCCTAGCGCCCATCTCTGCGCAGACGTGACAGAAAAATACCTCTGCCCTGTGTGTATATTGGTGTCCCGCACACGGGGTAAACGACCTCACGCTTGTGGGATAACAGTTTTGACACCCCAGGTGGGACCGAGCTGACAGCCTCGCCCGGTTCGTCTTGCCGCATCCGACAGGGAGAAGAGGCCTGAGCGGGCTCCAGCGCGCACCGACCTGTCGACTGGGGACTCCTTCAGCTCCTCTCCTGCGATCGGGCGGTAAGCGCCAAAACGGTGCAATGCTCCTGACAAGAGGTGTTTTGTGGGGCTAGGAGAAAAGGGGGTGGGGGCAAGATGTCTCGGGAAGCAGGCGGCCTCTGTTCTGTTCTGGGCTCTGCATAAGACGCACCAGGAAAGACAGGTGGCAGTAGCGTAGTTCTGTTTGTTTCTCCACGCTGTCCTGTTCTGAGTAAGGAAGGGAGACGTCCCTCGTTCTGGTTTGTATAGAAATAGTGGGTTTTTCGGTACCGATATGGGCTCTGCTGCTTCCCAGGAGGCAGCCCTTTGCTCTCCTCTAGGATGCATCCTGAAGCATTGCAATAAACCTGGGGGAGATGCCATGACTAAAAATCAGCTAAAACGATATCGTAATCAAGGGTGGCCACAATATCAATGGGAAGATGGTGAAAAATGGCCTGAGAACGGATCCTTGAAATATAACACTGTATCGGAATTAATGTTGTGTTGTCGGGGAACTGAAAAATGGGATGAAATGCCTTCTGTGGATATGCTTTTTTCATTAAGGCGCGACTGTGATATTAGAAAGAAAGGTGGTTTAGTGGATTCTAAACATCGGATTGGAATATATGTGTTAAAAGAGAAAAAGGGAAAACCTCGTTGTATTGAATGGGAAAATTCGGAAGAGGATATTCAGCTGTCGGTAGCTCCCCCCAAACAGCCCAAATCTGATAGCTCAAGTGGTAATGGAGTTGTGAGTGCTATCTCTAAAAGAACAAGGGGAGAGAAACCCATAGTTGGAGCTCCCCTCAGACAGGCTGCAGGGCCTGAAGGAACACCGGTATCCGTAGACGTACCTTTTACTGCTTGTGATTTATTAAACTGCAAACAGGCAGTCGGATCCTATCGAAACAATCCAGAAGGAATGTATAGTACTGTTAATCACGACTCCTAGTCCTAACTGGGGAGGTGTACAGGCTCTCCTAGAATATTTGTTTCCCACTGAGGAGAGGAGAAGAATTTTAGAGAAGGCCAGAGAGGGACTGATCCAACAAGGCGCGGGGGTGCCTAATACCGATATGTACCTCCCGAAAGAGGATCCGGAGTGGGATCCAGACACAAGTGTGAGGGATTAGAGAGGGTAAAGGAATATCAGAAGTGAATTTTGTATGGGATTCAACATGGAGTGCAAAAGCCCAAGAATTTATCTAAACTATCTGAAGTAAGGCAGGGGCATAAGGAAACCCCGTCAGCCTTCTCTGAGAGATTGTGTGAAGTAGCTCGAAAATGGACAGATCTGGATCCGGAAGATGATAGCAATTCAAAGTTATTTAACAGGCTGTTTATTGGTCAAGCAGCAGCAGATATAAGAAAGAGATGACAAGAGGTAGAGGGCGAGGATGGCATGACAATCTCACAGCTCTTCTCAATGGCATGTAAGGTACGTAATAATCGGGAGGAAATAGAAGAGAAGGAGAAGCGGGGACGAGTAACGCTGCAAGCTTCTTTTGTTGGCTGCCTGGAGGGAAGACCAGGAAAAAGGGAGAGAAAATACAGGAGGTGAATTTTGTGGGTGAGGAAGGGGCTGTAGAAATAATAGTAGAAATGGTTATGACATTCCCCTGGGAATGAATCGGCGTGCAAATTGTAAGCAAGAGGGCCGTTGGAAAAAAATTGTCCATGCCGTCTGAGTACTGGGGAAAGAGAGACAGAAGAAGCCGTTGGAGCCATGCCGGAGATTGGGTTGGAGTGAAGGGGGCCGGAGGAATCTCTTAAAATTTCCCCAGACGATCCTCTGGTTCCAGTCAAGCTGGGGAATGAAATAGGAGATTTTTTATTTTTCATTATTGATAGTGGAGCCACACTTGCTGCAGTAAGTAGTTGTAGGGGACCCTTAAGTAGAAGTAAAAGAAGCGTTGTTGGTGCAAGAGGGAAAAAGACTTTAAGGCTGTTTTCACAGCCTATGGAATGTTCCATGGGAAACACTAAATTAACTACTGAATTCCTTTAGATGCCAGAATGCCCCCTACCATTGCTTGGGTGGGATTTACTTGTAAACTGAATGCAGGGCTAAGTTCTTCTGAAGACTCTGTTCAGTTGCCTCTGTTCAGCCCACAGGGGACCTCTCCTCTTTGTGGCGGATGCCAGCCTGAACGGGACCTCGCCTGTTTGGGGCACACGGATGGCGGGCGCTGTCGCCGAAAGGCAAAGCAGGGTCATAGCAGAGTGTTCCATTTCTGGGGATGGGCTCAGCCATCCCCTGCACAAATTTCTCCTATGTAGCAATGGGGATGGTAGCTTTCTTCTGTTTTCTTGAAGAACAAGAGGATGCTGGAGCACGTGACAAGAGCACGATCTTTTTCTCTTCCTTTGGCAGTAGAGGCACCCAAGGCCAGCCTGCATTCAAGGAACAGCATGGGGATATCTGTGTCGAGCCTTAGCAGAGGAAGGAAGCTCCTTTTGGAGGCTGAGGCGACGAAGCAGAGTCCTTAATTGTTCTGTTTGATTTTCAACAGGGGTGCGGGGAGGGCCTGGGACATGCAAAATGTGGTCCCGGACAGGGGAGCTGTCTATTACATGGGAGGCTGAGAGCGCTATCGTGGACGCCACTGGACTGGCATCCTGTAAGGATGCTTTCACATATTTTCTTGTTTAGAGGCCAACCTCGGCTTTGGGCTGTAAACTAAAGTCTGCCAGGCCGGTGCCAGCTTGGCGGCAGCATCTGCCCGTGGCAGCGCCAGCTTGGTGGTGGTGTGTGCCCATGCCTGTGCCAGGTTGCTGGCTGTGTCTGGCTTGTGAGGCTTGGGGTAATTGGCCCCCTGTTCCCCAGGGGCTCCAGCTGTGGCCCGGGGCAGCACAGGTGGGACCCATGAGGTGAGGATGGGGCTGGGCCCAGGGTTTCAAAAGGGCTGAGGATGGGGCTGGCCCTGCTGTATCCGCCATTATTTTAGTCAGATCCTGCATTCCGCTCAGTTAAAGGCTCACGAGAATTACTTAACATTTGCCTTTGGAAGTCATGCTTCAAACAATGAATTTGCAACAAAATGTTTTTGACACTAGTCAATGAACTCCTGTAATACTGCAGCAAAATGACATTTTTAGTGGTGGTTGAATCTCAGAGTGATAACATAGGCATCCCTGTTTGAGCCCTTACCGCAAGCATTGCAATGTTCGTTTACACCCTGCTCGGTTCTTTTGTGAAGGTGTGTAGCGATGGGAGGTGCGTTATTCCCAAGGTGCTACGGCGCCGATGCTCTGGCCGTTGGCAGCAATGGGCAAAGCGGAAGGCTGTGTGGCTAGGGGAGAATGGCGTGGACATGCTGCTGCTCTCTCTGTTGCACCAGAATTTTGACGGCTGGGTTGGGCTGCCAAATCAATGGAAGGACTGGAAGAAATTTCAGAAAAGTGAGTACTCTAGTATCTTTATCTTTGAAAGTCGTTGTCTTTCTACAGACCCCTGTCCATGGCTTAGCTATTTGATTGGCGTGAAGCAGACCCAGAATTTTGCTTTAAGTGGTGTTCTGATTCGCTGAAATTCCCCGTAGGTAGAGAGCAAGAATTACAAATGTTGCTTGGTGGTTGAAGTTCTCGGGGTTTCTGTGAAAGCTAACTTGCCAGAATGTGTAGGAAGCAGCCTGAATTCCAGTAGAGATACTGCAGAAAAGGTCCTCTTCTTGACAGGAAAAGAGCTTCACGAAACGTCGGCGCTGTTTGCCGTAGGGCCTCCGACATACTTGTTCAGTCATCGTGGGCTTTGTGCCATTCCCGCAGGCACGATCTTGAACACATTTTGTACGGCAGCTGGTATCTTAGCTGACTTTCTATCTCGCGCTTGGTTGCTTGTACCTGCTCGAGGCTTACTGTAGTGTCAAATGAACCCCCAGGAAAATGTCCTCAACTCGTGCTGGTAGGGCAAGCCCGCTGCAGTTGATAACATCGGAAAATAGCACGATGTTTTGAAAAATTTGCCTTGCGAGGACAAGGGCTGTCTCCTGGAGGGCAGCTGAACTCTGTGACTGATTCCACCGGTCCGCTCTGGCACTTGAAGGAGGCAGTCCCTAAGCCAACGCAATCTAAAATGGGGGTCGTTTGGGTTTTTTGAATCATTTCTTAGGGATATGAGGCTTGTGTGGGTGTTGAGCTTGTCCTGTTCTTTCTGTTCCTAATTCTGAAGCCACTGACTGGCGTCAAAGAACGGTCGTGTTGTAGTCTGACGGTGTCGTCTCCCAGGAGCTGGTGGAAGGCCAGGGCTTACGTCAAACTGATAAGGAGGATTGAGGCTGGAAAGTGGAACGTCTAAACAAGAATTACTGTCCTTGGGAGAGAAGCACATCCTGAAGAAACAGGTAAGCTAATGGAAATGTTTTGGGAACCGTCCGAAACAACTAGTAGCAGTGTGATAAGAAACACCCTCCCGCAAACTATCCTCCTCATAATCCTAAAAGTCTCAGCCCTCGAGCTGGAGACACCAGCCCGAGCAGAGAGCCCTCGCCTCTGAGCGTGCGCAGCATGTTAAAGTCGCGCTGTAGCTTGAAGTTGAAATAAGAGAAATGTAGACCAATAGAAAACTGCTTTGTGTAATGACTTATGCATATGCATAGCTAGACTGTATCAATACTGTACCTGTAGGAGCGAACTTTGTGCTAGCTTTGTGGAGCTGCCGCCTAGCGCCCATCTCTGCGCAGACGTGACAGAAAAATACCTCTGCCCTGTGTGTATATTGGTGTCCCGCACACGGGGTAAACGACCTCACGCTTGTGGGATAACAGTTTTGACACCCCAGGTGGGACCGAGCTGACAGCCTCGCCCGGTTCGTCTTGCCGCATCCGACAGGGAGAAGAGGCCTGAGCGGGCTCCAGCGCGCACCGACCTGTCGACTGGGGACTCCTTCAGCTCCTCTCCTGCGATCGGGCGGTAAGCGCCAAAACGGTGCAATGCTCCTGACAAGAGGTGTTTTGTGGGGCTAGGAGAAAAGGGGGTGGGGGCAAGATGTCTCGGGAAGCAGGCGGCCTCTGTTCTGTTCTGGGCTCTGCATAAGACGCACCAGGAAAGACAGGTGGCAGTAGCGTAGTTCTGTTTGTTTCTCCACGCTGTCCTGTTCTGAGTAAGGAAGGGAGACGTCCCTCGTTCTGGTTTGTATAGAAATAGTGGGTTTTTCGGTACCGATATGGGCTCTGCTGCTTCCCAGGAGGCAGCCCTTTGCTCTCCTCTAGGATGCATCCTGAAGCATTGCAATAAACCTGGGGGAGATGCCATGACTAAAAATCAGCTAAAACGATATCGTAATCAAGGGTGGCCACAATATCAATGGGAAGATGGTGAAAAATGGCCTGAGAACGGATCCTTGAAATATAACACTGTATCGGAATTAATGTTGTGTTGTCGGGGAACTGAAAAATGGGATGAAATGCCTTCTGTGGATATGCTTTTTTCATTAAGGCGCGACTGTGATATTAGAAAGAAAGGTGGTTTAGTGGATTCTAAACATCGGATTGGAATATATGTGTTAAAAGAGAAAAAGGGAAAACCTCGTTGTATTGAATGGGAAAATTCGGAAGAGGATATTCAGCTGTCGGTAGCTCCCCCCAAACAGCCCAAATCTGATAGCTCAAGTGGTAATGGAGTTGTGAGTGCTATCTCTAAAAGAACAAGGGGAGAGAAACCCATAGTTGGAGCTCCCCTCAGACAGGCTGCAGGGCCTGAAGGAACACCGGTATCCGTAGACGTACCTTTTACTGCTTGTGATTTATTAAACTGCAAACAGGCAGTCGGATCCTATCGAAACAATCCAGAAGGAATGTATAGTACTGTTAATCACGACTCCTAGTCCTAACTGGGGAGGTGTACAGGCTCTCCTAGAATATTTGTTTCCCACTGAGGAGAGGAGAAGAATTTTAGAGAAGGCCAGAGAGGGACTGATCCAACAAGGCGCGGGGGTGCCTAATACCGATATGTACCTCCCGAAAGAGGATCCGGAGTGGGATCCAGACACAAGTGTGAGGGATTAGAGAGGGTAAAGGAATATCAGAAGTGAATTTTGTATGGGATTCAACATGGAGTGCAAAAGCCCAAGAATTTATCTAAACTATCTGAAGTAAGGCAGGGGCATAAGGAAACCCCGTCAGCCTTCTCTGAGAGATTGTGTGAAGTAGCTCGAAAATGGACAGATCTGGATCCGGAAGATGATAGCAATTCAAAGTTATTTAACAGGCTGTTTATTGGTCAAGCAGCAGCAGATATAAGAAAGAGATGACAAGAGGTAGAGGGCGAGGATGGCATGACAATCTCACAGCTCTTCTCAATGGCATGTAAGGTACGTAATAATCGGGAGGAAATAGAAGAGAAGGAGAAGCGGGGACGAGTAACGCTGCAAGCTTCTTTTGTTGGCTGCCTGGAGGGAAGACCAGGAAAAAGGGAGAGAAAATACAGGAGGTGAATTTTGTGGGTGAGGAAGGGGCTGTAGAAATAATAGTAGAAATGGTTATGACATTCCCCTGGGAATGAATCGGCGTGCAAATTGTAAGCAAGAGGGCCGTTGGAAAAAAATTGTCCATGCCGTCTGAGTACTGGGGAAAGAGAGACAGAAGAAGCCGTTGGAGCCATGCCGGAGATTGGGTTGGAGTGAAGGGGGCCGGAGGAATCTCTTAAAATTTCCCCAGACGATCCTCTGGTTCCAGTCAAGCTGGGGAATGAAATAGGAGATTTTTTATTTTTCATTATTGATAGTGGAGCCACACTTGCTGCAGTAAGTAGTTGTAGGGGACCCTTAAGTAGAAGTAAAAGAAGCGTTGTTGGTGCAAGAGGGAAAAAGACTTTAAGGCTGTTTTCACAGCCTATGGAATGTTCCATGGGAAACACTAAATTAACTACTGAATTCCTTTAGATGCCAGAATGCCCCCTACCATTGCTTGGGTGGGATTTACTTGTAAACTGAATGCAGGGCTAAGTTCTTCTGAAGACTCTGTTCAGTTGCCTCTGTTCAGCCCACAGGGGACCTCTCCTCTTTGTGGCGGATGCCAGCCTGAACGGGACCTCGCCTGTTTGGGGCACACGGATGGCGGGCGCTGTCGCCGAAAGGCAAAGCAGGGTCATAGCAGAGTGTTCCATTTCTGGGGATGGGCTCAGCCATCCCCTGCACAAATTTCTCCTATGTAGCAATGGGGATGGTAGCTTTCTTCTGTTTTCTTGAAGAACAAGAGGATGCTGGAGCACGTGACAAGAGCACGATCTTTTTCTCTTCCTTTGGCAGTAGAGGCACCCAAGGCCAGCCTGCATTCAAGGAACAGCATGGGGATATCTGTGTCGAGCCTTAGCAGAGGAAGGAAGCTCCTTTTGGAGGCTGAGGCGACGAAGCAGAGTCCTTAATTGTTCTGTTTGATTTTCAACAGGGGTGCGGGGAGGGCCTGGGACATGCAAAATGTGGTCCCGGACAGGGGAGCTGTCTATTACATGGGAGGCTGAGAGCGCTATCGTGGACGCCACTGGACTGGCATCCTGTAAGGATGCTTTCACATATTTTCTTGTTTAGAGGCCAACCTCGGCTTTGGGCTGTAAACTAAAGTCTGCCAGGCCGGTGCCAGCTTGGCGGCAGCATCTGCCCGTGGCAGCGCCAGCTTGGTGGTGGTGTGTGCCCATGCCTGTGCCAGGTTGCTGGCTGTGTCTGGCTTGTGAGGCTTGGGGTAATTGGCCCCCTGTTCCCCAGGGGCTCCAGCTGTGGCCCGGGGCAGCACAGGTGGGACCCATGAGGTGAGGATGGGGCTGGGCCCAGGGTTTCAAAAGGGCTGAGGATGGGGCTGGCCCTGCTGTATCCGCCATTATTTTAGTCAGATCCTGCATTCCGCTCAGTTAAAGGCTCACGAGAATTACTTAACATTTGCCTTTGGAAGTCATGCTTCAAACAATGAATTTGCAACAAAATGTTTTTGACACTAGTCAATGAACTCCTGTAATACTGCAGCAAAATGACATTTTTAGTGGTGGTTGAATCTCAGAGTGATAACATAGGCATCCCTGTTTGAGCCCTTACCGCAAGCATTGCAATGTTCGTTTACACCCTGCTCGGTTCTTTTGTGAAGGTGTGTAGCGATGGGAGGTGCGTTATTCCCAAGGTGCTACGGCGCCGATGCTCTGGCCGTTGGCAGCAATGGGCAAAGCGGAAGGCTGTGTGGCTAGGGGAGAATGGCGTGGACATGCTGCTGCTCTCTCTGTTGCACCAGAATTTTGACGGCTGGGTTGGGCTGCCAAATCAATGGAAGGACTGGAAGAAATTTCAGAAAAGTGAGTACTCTAGTATCTTTATCTTTGAAAGTCGTTGTCTTTCTACAGACCCCTGTCCATGGCTTAGCTATTTGATTGGCGTGAAGCAGACCCAGAATTTTGCTTTAAGTGGTGTTCTGATTCGCTGAAATTCCCCGTAGGTAGAGAGCAAGAATTACAAATGTTGCTTGGTGGTTGAAGTTCTCGGGGTTTCTGTGAAAGCTAACTTGCCAGAATGTGTAGGAAGCAGCCTGAATTCCAGTAGAGATACTGCAGAAAAGGTCCTCTTCTTGACAGGAAAAGAGCTTCACGAAACGTCGGCGCTGTTTGCCGTAGGGCCTCCGACATACTTGTTCAGTCATCGTGGGCTTTGTGCCATTCCCGCAGGCACGATCTTGAACACATTTTGTACGGCAGCTGGTATCTTAGCTGACTTTCTATCTCGCGCTTGGTTGCTTGTACCTGCTCGAGGCTTACTGTAGTGTCAAATGAACCCCCAGGAAAATGTCCTCAACTCGTGCTGGTAGGGCAAGCCCGCTGCAGTTGATAACATCGGAAAATAGCACGATGTTTTGAAAAATTTGCCTTGCGAGGACAAGGGCTGTCTCCTGGAGGGCAGCTGAACTCTGTGACTGATTCCACGGTCCGCTCTGGCACTTGAAGGAGGCAGTCCCTAAGCCAACGCAATCTAAAATGGGGGTCGTTTGGGTTTTTTGAATCATTTCTTAGGGATATGAGGCTTGTGTGGGTGTTGAGCTTGTCCTGTTCTTTCTGTTCCTAATTCTGAGCCACTGACTGGCGTCAAAGAACGGTCGTGTTGTAGTCTGACGGTGTCGTCTCCCAGGAGCTGGTGGAAGGCCAGGGCTTACGTCAAACTGATAAGGGAGGATTGAGGCTGGAAAGTGGAACGTCTAAACAAGAATTACTGTCCTTGGGAGAGAAGCACATCCTGAAGAAATAGGTAAGCTAAGGGAAATGTTTTGGGAACCGTCCGAAACAACTAGTAGCAGTGTGATAAGAAACACCCTCCCGGCAAACTATCCTCCTCATAATCCTAAAAGTCTCAGCCCTCGAGCTGGAGACACCAGCCCGAGCAGAGAGCCCTCGCCTCTGAGCGTGCGCAGCATGTTAAAGTCGCGCTGTAGCTTGAAGTTGAAATAAGAGAAATGTAGACCAATAGAAAACTGCTTTGTGTAATGACTTATGCATATGCATAGCTAGACTGTATCAATACTGTACCTGTAGGAGCGAACTTTGTGCTAGCTTTGTGGAGCTGCCGCCTAGCGCCCATCTCTGCGCAGACGTGACAGAAAAATACCTCTGCCCTGTGTGTATATTGGTGTCCCGCACACGGGGTAAACGACCTCACGCTTGTGGGATAACAGTTTTGACACCCCAGGTGGGACCGAGCTGACAGCCTCGCCCGGTTCGTCTTGCCGCATCCGACAGGGAGAAGAGGCCTGAGCGGGCTCCAGCGCGCACCGACCTGTCGACTGGGGACTCCTTCAGCTCCTCTCCTGCGATCGGGCGGTAAGCGCCAAAACGGTGCAATGCTCCTGACAAGAGGTGTTTTGTGGGGCTAGGAGAAAAGGGGGTGGGGGCAAGATGTCTCGGGAAGCAGGCGGCCTCTGTTCTGTTCTGGGCTCTGCATAAGACGCACCAGGAAAGACAGGTGGCAGTAGCGTAGTTCTGTTTGTTTCTCCACGCTGTCCTGTTCTGAGTAAGGAAGGGAGACGTCCCTCGTTCTGGTTTGTATAGAAATAGTGGGTTTTTCGGTACCGATATGGGCTCTGCTGCTTCCCAGGAGGCAGCCCTTTGCTCTCCTCTAGGATGCATCCTGAAGCATTGCAATAAACCTGGGGGAGATGCCATGACTAAAAATCAGCTAAAACGATATCGTAATCAAGGGTGGCCACAATATCAATGGGAAGATGGTGAAAAATGGCCTGAGAACGGATCCTTGAAATATAACACTGTATCGGAATTAATGTTGTGTTGTCGGGGAACTGAAAAATGGGATGAAATGCCTTCTGTGGATATGCTTTTTTCATTAAGGCGCGACTGTGATATTAGAAAGAAAGGTGGTTTAGTGGATTCTAAACATCGGATTGGAATATATGTGTTAAAAGAGAAAAAGGGAAAACCTCGTTGTATTGAATGGGAAAATTTGGAAGAGGATATTCAGCTGTCGGTAGCTCCCCCCAAACAGCCCAAATCTGATAGCTCAAGTGGTAATGGAGTTGTGAGTGCTATCTCTAAAAGAACAAGGGGAGAGAAACCCATAGTTGGAGCTCCCCTCAGACAGGCTGCAGGGCCTGAAGGAACACCGGTATCCGTAGACGTACCTTTTACTGCTTGTGATTTATTAAACTGCAAACAGGCAGTCGGATCCTATCGAAACAATCCAGAAGGAATGTATAGTACTGTTAATCACGACTCCTAGTCCTAACTGGGGAGGTGTACAGGCTCTCCTAGAATATTTGTTTCCCACTGAGGAGAGGAGAAGAATTTTAGAGAAGGCCAGAGAGGGACTGATCCAACAAGGCGCGGGGGTGCCTAATACCGATATGTACCTCCCGAAAGAGGATCCGGAGTGGGATCCAGACACAAGTGTGAGGGATTAGAGAGGGTAAAGGAATATCAGAAGTGAATTTTGTATGGGATTCAACATGGAGTGCAAAAGCCCAAGAATTTATCTAAACTATCTGAAGTAAGGCAGGGAGATAAGGAAACCCCGTCAGCCTTCTCTGAGAGATTGTGTGAAGTAGCTCGAAAATGGACAGATCTGGATCCGGAAGATGATAGCAATTCAAAGTTATTTAACAGGCTGTTTATTGGTCAAGCAGCAGCAGATATAAGAAAGAGATGACAAGAGGTAGAGGGCGAGGATGGCATGACAATCTCACAGCTCTTCTCAATGGCATGTAAGGTACGTAATAATCGGGAGGAAATAGAAGAGAAGGAGAAGCGGGGACGAGTAACGCTGCAAGCTTCTTTTGTTGGCTGCCTGGAGGGAAGACCAGGAAAAAGGGAGAGAAAATACAGGAGGTGAATTTTGTGGGTGAGGAAGGGGCTGTAGAAATAATAGTAGAAATGGTTATGACATTCCCCTGGGAATGAATCGGCGTGCAAATTGTAAGCAAGAGGGCCGTTGGAAAAAAATTGTCCATGCCGTCTGAGTACTGGGGAAAGAGAGACAGAAGAAGCCGTTGGAGCCATGCCGGAGATTGGGTTGGAGTGAAGGGGGCCGGAGGAATCTCTTAAAATTTCCCCAGACGATCCTCTGGTTCCAGTCAAGCTGGGGAATGAAATAGGAGATTTTTTATTTTTCATTATTGATAGTGGAGCCACACTTGCTGCAGTAAGTAGTTGTAGGGGACCCTTAAGTAGAAGTAAAAGAAGCGTTGTTGGTGCAAGAGGGAAAAAGACTTTAAGGCTGTTTTCACAGCCTATGGAATGTTCCATGGGAAACACTAAATTAACTACTGAATTCCTTTAGATGCCAGAATGCCCCCTACCATTGCTTGGGTGGGATTTACTTGTAAACTGAATGCAGGGCTAAGTTCTTCTGAAGACTCTGTTCAGTTGCCTCTGTTCAGCCCACAGGGGACCTCTCCTCTTTGTGGCGGATGCCAGCCTGAACGGGACCTCGCCTGTTTGGGGCACACGGATGGCGGGCGCTGTCGCCGAAAGGCAAAGCAGGGTCATAGCAGAGTGTTCCATTTCTGGGGATGGGCTCAGCCATCCCCTGCACAAATTTCTCCTATGTAGCAATGGGGATGGTAGCTTTCTTCTGTTTTCTTGAAGAACAAGAGGATGCTGGAGCACGTGACAAGAGCACGATCTTTTTCTCTTCCTTTGGCAGTAGAGGCACCCAAGGCCAGCCTGCATTCAAGGAACAGCATGGGGATATCTGTGTCGAGCCTTAGCAGAGGAAGGAAGCTCCTTTTGGAGGCTGAGGCGACGAAGCAGAGTCCTTAATTGTTCTGTTTGATTTTCAACAGGGGTGCGGGGAGGGCCTGGGACATGCAAAATGTGGTCCCGGACAGGGGAGCTGTCTATTACATGGGAGGCTGAGAGCGCTATCGTGGACGCCACTGGACTGGCATCCTGTAAGGATGCTTTCACATATTTTCTTGTTTAGAGGCCAACCTCGGCTTTGGGCTGTAAACTAAAGTCTGCCAGGCCGGTGCCAGCTTGGCGGCAGCATCTGTCCGTGGCAGCGCCAGCTTGGTGGTGGTGTGTGCCCATGCCTGTGCCAGGTTGCTGGCTGTGTCTGGCTTGTGAGGCTTGGGGTAATTGGCCCCCTGTTCCCCAGGGGCTCCAGCTGTGGCCCGGGGCAGCACAGGTGGGACCCATGAGGTGAGGATGGGGCTGGGCCCAGGGTTTCAAAAGGGCTGAGGATGGGGCTGGCCCTGCTGTATCCGCCATTATTTTAGTCAGATCCTGCATTCCGCTCAGTTAAAGGCTCACGAGAATTACTTAACATTTGCCTTTGGAAGTCATGCTTCAAACAATGAATTTGCAACAAAATGTTTTTGACACTAGTCAATGAACTCCTGTAATACTGCAGCAAAATGACATTTTTAGTGGTTCTTGAATCTCAGAGTGATAACATAGGCATCCCTGTTTGAGCCCTTACCGCAAGCATTGCAATGTTCGTTTACACCCTGCTCGGTTCTTTTGTGAAGGTGTGTAGCGATGGGAGGTGCGTTATTCCCAAGGTGCTACGGCGCCGATGCTCTGGCCGTTGGCAGCAATGGGCAAAGCGGAAGGCTGTGTGGCTAGGGGAGAATGGCGTGGACATGCTGCTGCTCTCTCTGTTGCACCAGAATTTTGACGGCTGGGTTGGGCTGCCAAATCAATGGAAGGACTGGAAGAAATTTCAGAAAAGTGAGTACTCTAGTATCTTTATCTTTGAAAGTCGTTGTCTTTCTACAGACCCCTGTCCATGGCTTAGCTATTTGATTGGCGTGAAGCAGACCCAGAATTTTGCTTTAAGTGGTGTTCTGATTCGCTGAAATTCCCCGTAGGTAGAGAGCAAGAATTACAAATGTTGCTTGGTGGTTGAAGTTCTCGGGGTTTCTGTGAAAGCTAACTTGCCAGAATGTGTAGGAAGCAGCCTGAATTCCAGTAGAGATACTGCAGAAAAGGTCCTCTTCTTGACAGGAAAAGAGCTTCACGAAACGTCGGCGCTGTTTGCCGTAGGGCCTCCGACATACTTGTTCAGTCATCGTGGGCTTTGTGCCATTCCCGCAGGCACGATCTTGAACACATTTTGTACGGCAGCTGGTATCTTAGCTGACTTTCTATCTCGCGCTTGGTTGCTTGTACCTGCTCGAGGCTTACTGTAGTGTCAAATGAACCCCCAGGAAAATGTCCTCAACTCGTGCTGGTAGGGCAAGCCCGCTGCAGTTGATAACATCGGAAAATAGCACGATGTTTTGAAAAATTTGCCTTGCGAGGACAAGGGCTGTCTCCTGGAGGGCAGCTGAACTCTGTGACTGATTCCACCGGTCCGCTCTGGCACTTGAAGGAGGCAGTCCCTAAGCCAACGCAATCTAAAATGGGGGTCGTTTGGGTTTTTTGAATCATTTCTTAGGGATATGAGGCTTGTGTGGGTGTTGAGCTTGTCCTGTTCTTTCTGTTCCTAATTCTGAACCCACTGACTGGCGTCAAAGAACGGTCGTGTTGTAGTCTGACGGTGTCGTCTCCCAGGAGCTGGTGGAAGGCCAGGGCTTACGTCAAACTGATAAGGAGGATTGAGGCTGGAAAGTGGAACGTCTAAACAAGAATTACTGTCCTTGGGAGAGAAGCACATCCTGAAGAAATAGGTAAGCTAAGGGAAATGTTTTGGGAACCGTCCGAAACAACTAGTAGCAGTGTGATAAGAAACACCCTCCCGCAAACTATCCTCCTCATAATCCTAAAAGTCTCAGCCCTCGAGCTGGAGACACCAGCCCGAGCAGAGAGCCCTCGCCTCTGAGCGTGCGCAGCATGTTAAAGTCGCGCTGTAGCTTGAAGTTGAAATAAGAGAAATGTAGACCAATAGAAAACTGCTTTGTGTAATGACTTATGCATATGCATAGCTAGACTGTATCAATACTGTACCTGTAGGAGCGAACTTTGTGCTAGCTTTGTGGAGCTGCCGCCTAGCGCCCATCTCTGCGCAGACGTGACAGAAAAATACCTCTGCCCTGTGTGTATATTGGTGTCCCGCACACGGGGTAAACGACCTCACGCTTGTGGGATAACAGTTTTGACACCCCAGGTGGGACCGAGCTGACAGCCTCGCCCGGTTCGTCTTGCCGCATCCGACAGGGAGAAGAGGCCTGAGCGGGCTCCAGCGCGCACCGACCTGTCGACTGGGGACTCCTTCAGCTCCTCTCCTGCGATCGGGCGGTAAGCGCCAAAACGGTGCAATGCTCCTGACAAGAGGTGTTTTGTGGGGCTAGGAGAAAAGGGGGTGGGGGCAAGATGTCTCGGGAAGCAGGCGGCCTCTGTTCTGTTCTGGGCTCTGCATAAGACGCACCAGGAAAGACAGGTGGCAGTAGCGTAGTTCTGTTTGTTTCTCCACGCTGTCCTGTTCTGAGTAAGGAAGGGAGACGTCCCTCGTTCTGGTTTGTATAGAAATAGTGGGTTTTTCGGTACCGATATGGGCTCTGCTGCTTCCCAGGAGGCAGCCCTTTGCTCTCCTCTAGGATGCATCCTGAAGCATTGCAATAAACCTGGGGGAGATGCCATGACTAAAAATCAGCTAAAACGATATCGTAATCAAGGGTGGCCACAATATCAATGGGAAGATGGTGAAAAATGGCCTGAGAACGGATCCTTGAAATATAACACTGTATCGGAATTAATGTTGTGTTGTCGGGGAACTGAAAAATGGGATGAAATGCCTTCTGTGGATATGCTTTTTTCATTAAGGCGCGACTGTGATATTAGAAAGAAAGGTGGTTTAGTGGATTCTAAACATCGGATTGGAATATATGTGTTAAAAGAGAAAAAGGGAAAACCTCGTTGTATTGAATGGGAAAATTTGGAAGAGGATATTCAGCTGTCGGTAGCTCCCCCCAAACAGCCCAAATCTGATAGCTCAAGTGGTAATGGAGTTGTGAGTGCTATCTCTAAAAGAACAAGGGGAGAGAAACCCATAGTTGGAGCTCCCCTCAGACAGGCTGCAGGGCCTGAAGGAACACCGGTATCCGTAGACGTACCTTTTACTGCTTGTGATTTATTAAACTGCAAACAGGCAGTCGGATCCTATCGAAACAATCCAGAAGGAATGTATAGTACTGTTAATCACGACTCCTAGTCCTAACTGGGGAGGTGTACAGGCTCTCCTAGAATATTTGTTTCCCACTGAGGAGAGGAGAAGAATTTTAGAGAAGGCCAGAGAGGGACTGATCCAACAAGGCGCGGGGGTGCCTAATACCGATATGTACCTCCCGAAAGAGGATCCGGAGTGGGATCCAGACACAAGTGTGAGGGATTAGAGAGGGTAAAGGAATATCAGAAGTGAATTTTGTATGGGATTCAACATGGAGTGCAAAAGCCCAAGAATTTATCTAAACTATCTGAAGTAAGGCAGGGAGATAAGGAAACCCCGTCAGCCTTCTCTGAGAGATTGTGTGAAGTAGCTCGAAAATGGACAGATCTGGATCCGGAAGATGATAGCAATTCAAAGTTATTTAACAGGCTGTTTATTGGTCAAGCAGCAGCAGATATAAGAAAGAGATGACAAGAGGTAGAGGGCGAGGATGGCATGACAATCTCACAGCTCTTCTCAATGGCATGTAAGGTACGTAATAATCGGGAGGAAATAGAAGAGAAGGAGAAGCGGGGACGAGTAACGCTGCAAGCTTCTTTTGTTGGCTGCCTGGAGGGAAGACCAGGAAAAAGGGAGAGAAAATACAGGAGGTGAATTTTGTGGGTGAGGAAGGGGCTGTAGAAATAATAGTAGAAATGGTTATGACATTCCCCTGGGAATGAATCGGCGTGCAAATTGTAAGCAAGAGGGCCGTTGGAAAAAAATTGTCCATGCCGTCTGAGTACTGGGGAAAGAGAGACAGAAGAAGCCGTTGGAGCCATGCCGGAGATTGGGTTGGAGTGAAGGGGGCCGGAGGAATCTCTTAAAATTTCCCCAGACGATCCTCTGGTTCCAGTCAAGCTGGGGAATGAAATAGGAGATTTTTTATTTTTCATTATTGATAGTGGAGCCACACTTGCTGCAGTAAGTAGTTGTAGGGGACCCTTAAGTAGAAGTAAAAGAAGCGTTGTTGGTGCAAGAGGGAAAAAGACTTTAAGGCTGTTTTCACAGCCTATGGAATGTTCCATGGGAAACACTAAATTAACTACTGAATTCCTTTAGATGCCAGAATGCCCCCTACCATTGCTTGGGTGGGATTTACTTGTAAACTGAATGCAGGGCTAAGTTCTTCTGAAGACTCTGTTCAGTTGCCTCTGTTCAGCCCACAGGGGACCTCTCCTCTTTGTGGCGGATGCCAGCCTGAACGGGACCTCGCCTGTTTGGGGCACACGGATGGCGGGCGCTGTCGCCGAAAGGCAAAGCAGGGTCATAGCAGAGTGTTCCATTTCTGGGGATGGGCTCAGCCATCCCCTGCACAAATTTCTCCTATGTAGCAATGGGGATGGTAGCTTTCTTCTGTTTTCTTGAAGAACAAGAGGATGCTGGAGCACGTGACAAGAGCACGATCTTTTTCTCTTCCTTTGGCAGTAGAGGCACCCAAGGCCAGCCTGCATTCAAGGAACAGCATGGGGATATCTGTGTCGAGCCTTAGCAGAGGAAGGAAGCTCCTTTTGGAGGCTGAGGCGACGAAGCAGAGTCCTTAATTGTTCTGTTTGATTTTCAACAGGGGTGCGGGGAGGGCCTGGGACATGCAAAATGTGGTCCCGGACAGGGGAGCTGTCTATTACATGGGAGGCTGAGAGCGCTATCGTGGACGCCACTGGACTGGCATCCTGTAAGGATGCTTTCACATATTTTCTTGTTTAGAGGCCAACCTCGGCTTTGGGCTGTAAACTAAAGTCTGCCAGGCCGGTGCCAGCTTGGCGGCAGCATCTGTCCGTGGCAGCGCCAGCTTGGTGGTGGTGTGTGCCCATGCCTGTGCCAGGTTGCTGGCTGTGTCTGGCTTGTGAGGCTTGGGGTAATTGGCCCCCTGTTCCCCAGGGGCTCCAGCTGTGGCCCGGGGCAGCACAGGTGGGACCCATGAGGTGAGGATGGGGCTGGGCCCAGGGTTTCAAAAGGGCTGAGGATGGGGCTGGCCCTGCTGTATCCGCCATTATTTTAGTCAGATCCTGCATTCCGCTCAGTTAAAGGCTCACGAGAATTACTTAACATTTGCCTTTGGAAGTCATGCTTCAAACAATGAATTTGCAACAAAATGTTTTTGACACTAGTCAATGAACTCCTGTAATACTGCAGCAAAATGACATTTTTAGTGGTGGTTGAATCTCAGAGTGATAACATAGGCATCCCTGTTTGAGCCCTTACCGCAAGCATTGCAATGTTCGTTTACACCCTGCTCGGTTCTTTTGTGAAGGTGTGTAGCGATGGGAGGTGCGTTATTCCCAAGGTGCTACGGCGCCGATGCTCTGGCCGTTGGCAGCAATGGGCAAAGCGGAAGGCTGTGTGGCTAGGGGAGAATGGCGTGGACATGCTGCTGCTCTCTCTGTTGCACCAGAATTTTGACGGCTGGGTTGGGCTGCCAAATCAATGGAAGGACTGGAAGAAATTTCAGAAAAGTGAGTACTCTAGTATCTTTATCTTTGAAAGTCGTTGTCTTTCTACAGACCCCTGTCCATGGCTTAGCTATTTGATTGGCGTGAAGCAGACCCAGAATTTTGCTTTAAGTGGTGTTCTGATTCGCTGAAATTCCCCGTAGGTAGAGAGCAAGAATTACAAATGTTGCTTGGTGGTTGAAGTTCTCGGGGTTTCTGTGAAAGCTAACTTGCCAGAATGTGTAGGAAGCAGCCTGAATTCCAGTAGAGATACTGCAGAAAAGGTCCTCTTCTTGACAGGAAAAGAGCTTCACGAAACGTCGGCGCTGTTTGCCGTAGGGCCTCCGACATACTTGTTCAGTCATCGTGGGCTTTGTGCCATTCCCGCAGGCACGATCTTGAACACATTTTGTACGGCAGCTGGTATCTTAGCTGACTTTCTATCTCGCGCTTGGTTGCTTGTACCTGCTCGAGGCTTACTGTAGTGTCAAATGAACCCCCAGGAAAATGTCCTCAACTCGTGCTGGTAGGGCAAGCCCGCTGCAGTTGATAACATCGGAAAATAGCACGATGTTTTGAAAAATTTGCCTTGCGAGGACAAGGGCTGTCTCCTGGAGGGCAGCTGAACTCTGTGACTGATTCCACCGGTCCGCTCTGGCACTTGAAGGAGGCAGTCCCTAAGCCAACGCAATCTAAAATGGGGGTCGTTTGGGTTTTTTGAATCATTTCTTAGGGATATGAGGCTTGTGTGGGTGTTGAGCTTGTCCTGTTCTTTCTGTTCCTAATTCTGAAGCCACTGACTGGCGTCAAAGAACGGTCGTGTTGTAGTCTGACGGTGTCGTCTCCCAGGAGCTGGTGGAAGGCCAGGGCTTACGTCAAACTGATAAGGAGGATTGAGGCTGGAAAGTGGAACGTCTAAACAAGAATTACTGTCCTTGGGAGAGAAGCACATCCTGAAGAAATAGGTAAGCTAAGGGAAATGTTTTGGGAACCGTCCGAAACAACTAGTAGCAGTGTGATAAGAAACACCCTCCCGCAAACTATCCTCCTCATAATCCTAAAAGTCTCAGCCCTCGAGCTGGAGACACCAGCCCGAGCAGAGAGCCCTCGCCTCTGAGCGTGCGCAGCATGTTAAAGTCGCGCTGTAGCTTGAAGTTGAAATAAGAGAAATGTAGACCAATAGAAAACTGCTTTGTGTAATGACTTATGCATATGCATAGCTAGACTGTATCAATACTGTACCTGTAGGAGCGAACTTTGTGCTAGCTTTGTGGAGCTGCCGCCTAGCGCCCATCTCTGCGCAGACGTGACAGAAAAATACCTCTGCCCTGTGTGTATATTGGTGTCCCGCACACGGGGTAAACGACCTCACGCTTGTGGGATAACAGTTTTGACACCCCAGGTGGGACCGAGCTGACAGCCTCGCCCGGTTCGTCTTGCCGCATCCGACAGGGAGAAGAGGCCTGAGCGGGCTCCAGCGCGCACCGACCTGTCGACTGGGGACTCCTTCAGCTCCTCTCCTGCGATCGGGCGGTAAGCGCCAAAACGGTGCAATGCTCCTGACAAGAGGTGTTTTGTGGGGCTAGGAGAAAAGGGGGTGGGGGCAAGATGTCTCGGGAAGCAGGCGGCCTCTGTTCTGTTCTGGGCTCTGCATAAGACGCACCAGGAAGGACAGGTGGCAGTAGCGTAGTTCTGTTTGTTTCTCCACGCTGTCCTGTTCTGAGTAAGGAAGGGAGACGTCCCTCGTTCTGGTTTGTATAGAAATAGTGGGTTTTTCGGTACCGATATGGGCTCTGCTGCTTCCCAGGAGGCAGCCCTTTGCTCTCCTCTAGGATGCATCCTGAAGCATTGCAATAAACCTGGGGGAGATGCCATGACTAAAAATCAGCTAAAACGATATCGTAATCAAGGGTGGCCACAATATCAATGGGAAGATGGTGAAAAATGGCCTGAGAACGGATCCTTGAAATATAACACTGTATCGGAATTAATGTTGTGTTGTCGGGGAACTGAAAAATGGGATGAAATGCCTTCTGTGGATATGCTTTTTTCGTTAAGGCGCGACTGTGATATTAGAAAGAAAGGTGGTTTAGTGGATTCTAAACATCGGATTGGAATATATGTGTTAAAAGAGAAAAAGGGAAAACCTCGTTGTATTGAATGGGAAAATTTGGAAGAGGATATTCAGCTGTCGGTAGCTCCCCCCAAACAGCCCAAATCTGATAGCTCAAGTGGTAATGGAGTTGTGAGTGCTATCTCTAAAAGAACAAGGGGAGAGAAACCCATAGTTGGAGCTCCCCTCAGACAGGCTGCAGGGCCTGAAGGAACACGGGTATCCGTAGACGTACCTTTTACTGCTTGTGATTTATTAAACTGCAAACAGGCAGTCGGATCCTATCGAAACAATCCAGAAGGAATGTATAGTACTGTTAATCACGACTCCTAGTCCTAACTGGGGAGGTGTACAGGCTCTCCTAGAGTATTTGTTTCCCACTGAGGAGAGGAGAAGAATTTTAGAGAAGGCCAGAGAGGGACTGATCCAACAAGGCGCGGGGGTGCCTAATACCGATATGTACCTCCCGAAAGAGGATCCGGAGTGGGATCCAGACACAAGTGTGAGGGATTAGAGAGGGTAAAGGAATATCAGAAGTGAATTTTGTATGGGATTCAACATGGAGTGCAAAAGCCCAAGAATTTATCTAAACTATCTGAAGTAAGGCAGGGAGATAAGGAAACCCCGTCAGCCTTCTCTGAGAGATTGTGTGAAGTAGCTCGAAAATGGACAGATCTGGATCCGGAAGATGATAGCAATTCAAAGTTATTTAACAGGCTGTTTATTGGTCAAGCAGCAGCAGATATAAGAAAGAGATGACAAGAGGTAGAGGGCGAGGATGGCATGACAATCTCACAGCTCTTCTCAATGGCATGTAAGGTACGTAATAATCGGGAGGAAATAGAAGAGAAGGAGAAGCGGGGACGAGTAACGCTGCAAGCTTCTTTTGTTGGCTGCCTGGAGGGAAGACCAGGAAAAAGGGAGAGAAAATACAGGAGGTGAATTTTGTGGGTGAGGAAGGGGCTGTAGAAATAATAGTAGAAATGGTTATGACATTCCCCTGGGAATGAATCGGCGTGCAAATTGTAAGCAAGAGGGCCGTTGGAAAAAAATTGTCCATGCCGTCTGAGTACTGGGGAAAGAGAGACAGAAGAAGCCGTTGGAGTCATGCCGGAGATTGGGTTGGAGTGAAGGGGGCCGGAGGAATCTCTTAAAATTTCCCCAGACGATCCTCTGGTTCCAGTCAAGCTGGGGAATGAAATAGGAGGTTTTTTATTTTTCATTATTGATAGTGGAGCCACACTTGCTGCAGTAAGTAGTTGTAGGGGACCCTTAGGTAGAAGTAAAAGAAGCGTTGTTGGTGCAAGAGGGAAAAAGACTTTAAGGCTGTTTTCACAGCCTATGGAATGTTCCATTGGAAACACTAAATTAACTCCTGAATTCCTTTAGATGCCAGAATGCCCCCTACCATTGCTTGGGTGGGATTTACTTGTAAACTGAATGCAGGGCTAAGTTCTTCTGAAGACTCTGTTCAGTTGCCTCTGTTCAGCCCACAGGGGACCTCTCCTCTTTGTGGCGGATGCCAGCCTGAACGGGACCTCGCCTGTTTGGGGCACACGGATGGCGGGCGCTGTCGCCGAAAGGCAAAGCAGGGTCATAGCAGAGTGTTCCATTTCTGGGGATGGGCTCAGCCATCCCCTGCACAAATTTCTCCTATGTAGCAATGGGGATGGTAGCTTTCTTCTGTTTTCTTGAAGAACAAGAGGATGCTGGAGCACGTGACAAGAGCACGATCTTTTTCTCTTCCTTTGGCAGTAGAGGCACCCAAGGCCAGCCTGCATTCAAGGAACAGCATGGGGATATCTGTGTCGAGCCTTAGCAGAGGAAGGAAGCTCCTTTTGGAGGCTGAGGCGACGAAGCAGAGTCCTTAATTGTTCTGTTTGATTTTCAACAGGGGTGCGGGGAGGGCCTGGGACATGCAAAATGTGGTCCCGGACAGGGGAGCTGTCTATTACATGGGAGGCTGAGAGCGCTATCGTGGACGCCACTGGACTGGCATCCTGTAAGGATGCTTTCACATATTTTCTTGTTTAGAGGCCAACCTCGGCTTTGGGCTGTAAACTAAAGTCTGCCAGGCCGGTGCCAGCTTGGCGGCAGCATCTGTCCGTGGCAGCGCCAGCTTGGTGGTGGTGTGTGCCCATGCCTGTGCCAGGTTGCTGGCTGTGTCTGGCTTGTGAGGCTTGGGGTAATTGGCCCCCTGTTCCCCAGGGGCTCCAGCTGTGGCCCGGGGCAGCACAGGTGGGACCCATGAGGTGAGGATGGGGCTGGGCCCAGGGTTTCAAAAGGGCTGAGGATGGGGCTGGCCCTGCTGTATCCGCCATTATTTTAGTCAGATCCTGCATTCCGCTCAGTTAAAGGCTCACGAGAATTACTTAACATTTGCCTTTGGAAGTCATGCTTCAAACAATGAATTTGCAACAAAATGTTTTTGACACTAGTCAATGAACTCCTGTAATACTGCAGCAAAATGACATTTTTAGTGGTGGTTGAATCTCAGAGTGATAACATAGGCATCCCTGTTTGAGCCCTTACCGCAAGCATTGCAATGTTCGTTTACACCCTGCTCGGTTCTTTTGTGAAGGTGTGTAGCGATGGGAGGTGCGTTATTCCCAAGGTGCTACGGCGCCGATGCTCTGGCCGTTGGCAGCAATGGGCAAAGCGGAAGGCTGTGTGGCTAGGGGAGAATGGCGTGGACATGCTGCTGCTCTCTCTGTTGCACCAGAATTTTGACGGCTGGGTTGGGCTGCCAAATCAATGGAAGGACTGGAAGAAATTTCAGAAAAGTGAGTACTCTAGTATCTTTATCTTTGAAAGTCGTTGTCTTTCTACAGACCCCTGTCCATGGCTTAGCTATTTGATTGGCGTGAAGCAGACCCAGAATTTTGCTTTAAGTGGTGTTCTGATTCGCTGAAATTCCCCGTAGGTAGAGAGCAAGAATTACAAATGTTGCTTGGTGGTTGAAGTTCTCGGGGTTTCTGTGAAAGCTAACTTGCCAGAATGTGTAGGAAGCAGCCTGAATTCCAGTAGAGATACTGCAGAAAAGGTCCTCTTCTTGACAGGAAAAGAGCTTCACGAAACGTCGGCGCTGTTTGCCGTAGGGCCTCCGACATACTTGTTCAGTCATCGTGGGCTTTGTGCCATTCCCGCAGGCACGATCTTGAACACATTTTGTACGGCAGCTGGTATCTTAGCTGACTTTCTATCTCGCGCTTGGTTGCTTGTACCTGCTCGAGGCTTACTGTAGTGTCAAATGAACCCCCAGGAAAATGTCCTCAACTCGTGCTGGTAGGGCAAGCCCGCTGCAGTTGATAACATCGGAAAATAGCACGATGTTTTGAAAAATTTGCCTTGCGAGGACAAGGGCTGTCTCCTGGAGGGCAGCTGAACTCTGTGACTGATTCCACCGGTCCGCTCTGGCACTTGAAGGAGGCAGTCCCTAAGCCAACGCAATCTAAAATGGGGGTCGTTTGGGTTTTTTGAATCATTTCTTAGGGATATGAGGCTTGTGTGGGTGTTGAGCTTGTCCTGTTCTTTCTGTTCCTAATTCTGAACCCACTGACTGGCGTCAAAGAACGGTCGTGTTGTAGTCTGACGGTGTCGTCTCCCAGGAGCTGGTGGAAGGCCAGGGCTTACGTCAAACTGATAAGGAGGATTGAGGCTGGAAAGTGGAACGTCTAAACAAGAATTACTGTCCTTGGGAGAGAAGCACATCCTGAAGAAATAGGTAAGCTAAGGGAAATGTTTTGGGAACCGTCCGAAACAACTAGTAGCAGTGTGATAAGAAACACCCTCCCGCAAACTATCCTCCTCATAATCCTAAAAGTCTCAGCCCTCGAGCTGGAGACACCAGCCCGAGCAGAGAGCCCTCGCCTCTGAGCGTGCGCAGCATGTTAAAGTCGCGCTGTAGCTTGAAGTTGAAATAAGAGAAATGTAGACCAATAGAAAACTGCTTTGTGTAATGACTTATGCATATGCATAGCTAGACTGTATCAATACTGTACCTGTAGGAGCGAACTTTGTGCTAGCTTTGTGGAGCTGCCGCCTAGCGCCCATCTCTGCGCAGACGTGACAGAAAAATACCTCTGCCCTGTGTGTATATTGGTGTCCCGCACACGGGGTAAACGACCTCACGCTTGTGGGATAACAGTTTTGACACCCCAGGTGGGACCGAGCTGACAGCCTCGCCCGGTTCGTCTTGCCGCATCCGACAGGGAGAAGAGGCCTGAGCGGGCTCCAGCGCGCACCGACCTGTCGACTGGGGACTCCTTCAGCTCCTCTCCTGCGATCGGGCGGTAAGCGCCAAAACGGTGCAATGCTCCTGACAAGAGGTGTTTTGTGGGGCTAGGAGAAAAGGGGGTGGGGGCAAGATGTCTCGGGAAGCAGGCGGCCTCTGTTCTGTTCTGGGCTCTGCATAAGACGCACCAGGAAAGACAGGTGGCAGTAGCGTAGTTCTGTTTGTTTCTCCACGCTGTCCTGTTCTGAGTAAGGAAGGGAGACGTCCCTCGTTCTGGTTTGTATAGAAATAGTGGGTTTTTTGGTACCGATATGGGCTCTGCTGCTTCCCAGGAGGCAGCCCTTTGCTCTCCTCTAGGATGCATCCTGAAGCATTGCAATAAACCTGGGGGAGATGCCATGACTAAAAATCAGCTAAAACGATATCGTAATCAAGGGTGGCCACAATATCAATGGGAAGATGGTGAAAAATGGCCTGAGAACGGATCCTTGAAATATAACACTGTATCGGAATTAATGTTGTGTTGTCGGGGAACTGAAAAATGGGATGAAATGCCTTCTGTGGATATGCTTTTTTCATTAAGGCGCGACTGTGATATTAGAAAGAAAGGTGGTTTAGTGGATTCTAAACATCGGATTGGAATATATGTGTTAAAAGAGAAAAAGGGAAAACCTCGTTGTATTGAATGGGAAAATTTGGAAGAGGATATTCAGCTGTCGGTAGCTCCCCCCAAACAGCCCAAATCTGATAGCTCAAGTGGTAATGGAGTTGTGAGTGCTATCTCTAAAAGAACAAGGGGAGAGAAACCCATAGTTGGAGCTCCCCTCAGACAGGCTGCAGGGCCTGAAGGAACACCGGTATCCGTAGACGTACCTTTTACTGCTTGTGATTTATTAAACTGCAAACAGGCAGTCGGATCCTATCGAAACAATCCAGAAGGAATGTATAGTACTGTTAATCACGACTCCTAGTCCTAACTGGGGAGGTGTACAGGCTCTCCTAGAATATTTGTTTCCCACTGAGGAGAGGAGAAGAATTTTAGAGAAGGCCAGAGAGGGACTGATCCAACAAGGCGCGGGGGTGCCTAATACCGATATGTACCTCCCGAAAGAGGATCCGGAGTGGGATCCAGACACAAGTGTGAGGGATTAGAGAGGGTAAAGGAATATCAGAAGTGAATTTTGTATGGGATTCAACATGGAGTGCAAAAGCCCAAGAATTTATCTAAACTATCTGAAGTAAGGCAGGGAGATAAGGAAACCCCGTCAGCCTTCTCTGAGAGATTGTGTGAAGTAGCTCGAAAATGGACAGATCTGGATCCGGAAGATGATAGCAATTCAAAGTTATTTAACAGGCTGTTTATTGGTCAAGCAGCAGCAGATATAAGAAAGAGATGACAAGAGGTAGAGGGTGAGGATGGCATGACAATCTCACCGTTCTTCTCAATGGCATGTAAGGTACGTAATAATCGGGAGGAAATAGAAGAGAAGGAGAAGCGGGGACGAGTAACGCTGCAAGCTTCTTTTGTTGGCTGCCTGGAGGGAAGACCAGGAAAAAGGGAGAGAAAATACAGGAGGTGAATTTTGTGGGTGAGGAAGGGGCTGTAGAAATAATAGTAGAAATGGTTATGACATTCCCCTGGGAATGAATCGGCGTGCAAATTGTAAGCAAGAGGGCCGTTGGAAAAAAATTGTCCATGCCGTCTGAGTACTGGGGAAAGAGAGACAGAAGAAGCCGTTGGAATCATGCCGGAGATTGGGTTGGAGTGAAGGGGGCCGGAGGAATCTCTTAAAATTTCCCCAGACGATCCTCTGGTTCCAGTCAAGCTGGGGAATGAAATAGGAGGTTTTTTATTTTTCATTATTGATAGTGGAGCCACACTTGCTGCAGTAAGTAGTTGTAGGGGACCCTTAGGTAGAAGTAAAAGAAGCGTTGTTGGTGCAAGAGGGAAAAAGACTTTAAGGCTGTTTTCACAGCCTATGGAATGTTCCATTGGAAACACTAAATTAACTCCTGAATTCCTTTAGATGCCAGAATGCCCCCTACCATTGCTTGGGTGGGATTTACTTGTAAACTGAATGCAGGGCTAAGTTCTTCTGAAGACTCTGTTCAGTTGCCTCTGTTCAGCCCACAGGGGACCTCTCCTCTTTGTGGCGGATGCCAGCCTGAACGGGACCTCGCCTGTTTGGGGCACACGGATGGCGGGCGCTGTCGCCGAAAGGCAAAGCAGGGTCATAGCAGAGTGTTCCATTTCTGGGGATGGGCTCAGCCATCCCCTGCACAAATTTCTCCTATGTAGCAATGGGGATGGTAGCTTTCTTCTGTTTTCTTGAAGAACAAGAGGATGCTGGAGCACGTGACAAGAGCACGATCTTTTTCTCTTCCTTTGGCAGTAGAGGCACCCAAGGCCAGCCTGCATTCAAGGAACAGCATGGGGATATCTGTGTCGAGCCTTAGCAGAGGAAGGAAGCTCCTTTTGGAGGCTGAGGCGACGAAGCAGAGTCCTTAATTGTTCTGTTTGATTTTCAACAGGGGTGCGGGGAGGGCCTGGGACATGCAAAATGTGGTCCCGGACAGGGGAGCTGTCTATTACATGGGAGGCTGAGAGCGCTATCGTGGACGCCACTGGACTGGCATCCTGTAAGGATGCTTTCACATATTTTCTTGTTTAGAGGCCAACCTCGGCTTTGGGCTGTAAACTAAAGTCTGCCAGGCCGGTGCCAGCTTGGCGGCAGCATCTGCCCGTGGCAGCGCCAGCTTGGTGGTGGTGTGTGCCCATGCCTGTGCCAGGTTGCTGGCTGTGTCTGGCTTGTGAGGCTTGGGGTAATTGGCCCCCTGTTCCCCAGGGGCTCCAGCTGTGGCCCGGGGCAGCACAGGTGGGACCCATGAGGTGAGGATGGGGCTGGGCCCAGGGTTTCAAAAGGGCTGAGGATGGGGCTGGCCCTGCTGTATCCGCCATTATTTTAGTCAGATCCTGCATTCCGCTCAGTTAAAGGCTCACGAGAATTACTTAACATTTGCCTTTGGAAGTCATGCTTCAAACAATGAATTTGCAACAAAATGTTTTTGACACTAGTCAATGAACTCCTGTAATACTGCAGCAAAATGACATTTTTAGTGGTGGTTGAATCTCAGAGTGATAACATAGGCATCCCTGTTTGAGCCCTTACCGCAAGCATTGCAATGTTCGTTTACACCCTGCTCGGTTCTTTTGTGAAGGTGTGTAGCGATGGGAGGTGCGTTATTCCCAAGGTGCTACGGCGCCGATGCTCTGGCCGTTGGCAGCAATGGGCAAAGCGGAAGGCTGTGTGGCTAGGGGAGAATGGCGTGGACATGCTGCTGCTCTCTCTGTTGCACCAGAATTTTGACGGCTGGGTTGGGCTGCCAAATCAATGGAAGGACTGGAAGAAATTTCAGAAAAGTGAGTACTCTAGTATCTTTATCTTTGAAAGTCGTTGTCTTTCTACAGACCCCTGTCCATGGCTTAGCTATTTGATTGGCGTGAAGCAGACCCAGAATTTTGCTTTAAGTGGTGTTCTGATTCGCTGAAATTCCCCGTAGGTAGAGAGCAAGAATTACAAATGTTGCTTGGTGGTTGAAGTTCTCGGGGTTTCTGTGAAAGCTAACTTGCCAGAATGTGTAGGAAGCAGCCTGAATTCCAGTAGAGATACTGCAGAAAAGGTCCTCTTCTTGACAGGAAAAGAGCTTCACGAAACGTCGGCGCTGTTTGCCGTAGGGCCTCCGACATACTTGTTCAGTCATCGTGGGCTTTGTGCCATTCCCGCAGGCACGATCTTGAACACATTTTGTACGGCAGCTGGTATCTTAGCTGACTTTCTATCTCGCGCTTGGTTGCTTGTACCTGCTCGAGGCTTACTGTAGTGTCAAATGAACCCCCAGGAAAATGTCCTCAACTCGTGCTGGTAGGGCAAGCCCGCTGCAGTTGATAACATCGGAAAATAGCACGATGTTTTGAAAAATTTGCCTTGCGAGGACAAGGGCTGTCTCCTGGAGGGCAGCTGAACTCTGTGACTGATTCCACCGGTCCGCTCTGGCACTTGAAGGAGGCAGTCCCTAAGCCAACGCAATCTAAAATGGGGGTCGTTTGGGTTTTTTGAATCATTTCTTAGGGATATGAGGCTTGTGTGGGTGTTGAGCTTGTCCTGTTCTTTCTGTTCCTAATTCTGAAGCCACTGACTGGCGTCAAAGAACGGTCGTGTTGTAGTCTGACGGTGTCGTCTCCCAGGAGCTGGTGGAAGGCCAGGGCTTACGTCAAACTGATAAGGAGGATTGAGGCTGGAAAGTGGAACGTCTAAACAAGAATTACTGTCCTTGGGAGAGAAGCACATCCTGAAGAAATAGGTAAGCTAAGGGAAATGTTTTGGGAACCGTCCGAAACAACTAGTAGCAGTGTGATAAGAAACACCCTCCCGCAAACTATCCTCCTCATAATCCTAAAAGTCTCAGCCCTCGAGCTGGAGACACCAGCCCGAGCAGAGAGCCCTCGCCTCTGAGCGTGCGCAGCATGTTAAAGTCGCGCTGTAGCTTGAAGTTGAAATAAGAGAAATGTAGACCAATAGAAAACTGCTTTGTGTAATGACTTATGCATATGCATAGCTAGACTGTATCAATACTGTACCTGTAGGAGCGAACTTTGTGCTAGCTTTGTGGAGCTGCCGCCTAGCGCCCATCTCTGCGCAGACGTGACAGAAAAATACCTCTGCCCTGTGTGTATATTGGTGTCCCGCACACGGGGTAAACGACCTCACGCTTGTGGGATAACAGTTTTGACACCCCAGGTGGGACCGAGCTGACAGCCTCGCCCGGTTCGTCTTGCCGCATCCGACAGGGAGAAGAGGCCTGAGCGGGCTCCAGCGCGCACCGACCTGTCGACTGGGGACTCCTTCAGCTCCTCTCCTGCGGTCGGGCGGTAAGCGCCAAAACGGTGCAATGCTCCTGACAAGAGGTGTTTTGTGGGGCTAGGAGAAAAGGGGGTGGGGGCAAGATGTCTCGGGAAGCAGGCGGCCTCTGTTCTGTTCTGGGCTCTGCATAAGACGCACCAGGAAAGACAGGTGGCAGTAGCGTAGTTCTGTTTGTTTCTCCACGCTGTCCTGTTCTGAGTAAGGAAGGGAGACGTCCCTCGTTCTGGTTTGTATAGAAATAGTGGGTTTTTCGGTACCGATATGGGCTCTGCTGCTTCCCAGGAGGCAGCCCTTTGCTCTCCTCTAGGATGCATCCTGAAGCATTGCAATAAACCTGGGGGAGATGCCATGACTAAAAATCAGCTAAAACGATATCGTAATCAAGGGTGGCCACAATATCAATGGGAAGATGGTGAAAAATGGCCTGAGAACGGATCCTTGAAATATAACACTGTATCGGAATTAATGTTGTGTTGTCGGGGAACTGAAAAATGGGATGAAATGCCTTCTGTGGATATGCTTTTTTCATTAAGGCGCGACTGTGATATTAGAAAGAAAGGTGGTTTAGTGGATTCTAAACATCGGATTGGAATATATGTGTTAAAAGAGAAAAAGGGAAAACCTCGTTGTATTGAATGGGAAAATTTGGAAGAGGATATTCAGCTGTCGGTAGCTCCCCCCAAACAGCCCAAATCTGATAGCTCAAGTGGTAATGGAGTTGTGAGTGCTATCTCTAAAAGAACAAGGGGAGAGAAACCCATAGTTGGAGCTCCCCTCAGACAGGCTGCAGGGCCTGAAGGAACACCGGTATCCGTAGACGTACCTTTTACTGCTTGTGATTTATTAAACTGCAAACAGGCAGTCGGATCCTATCGAAACAATCCAGAAGGAATGTATAGTACTGTTAATCACGACTCCTAGTCCTAACTGGGGAGGTGTACAGGCTCTCCTAGAATATTTGTTTCCCACTGAGGAGAGGAGAAGAATTTTAGAGAAGGCCAGAGAGGGACTGATCCAACAAGGCGCGGGGGTGCCTAATACCGATATGTACCTCCCGAAAGAGGATCCGGAGTGGGATCCAGACACAAGTGTGAGGGATTAGAGAGGGTAAAGGAATATCAGAAGTGAATTTTGTATGGGATTCAACATGGAGTGCAAAAGCCCAAGAATTTATCTAAACTATCTGAAGTAAGGCAGGGAGATAAGGAAACCCCGTCAGCCTTCTCTGAGAGATTGTGTGAAGTAGCTCGAAAATGGACAGATCTGGATCCGGAAGATGATAGCAATTCAAAGTTATTTAACAGGCTGTTTATTGGTCAAGCAGCAGCAGATATAAGAAAGAGATGACAAGAGGTAGAGGGTGAGGATGGCATGACAATCTCACCGTTCTTCTCAATGGCATGTAAGGTACGTAATAATCGGGAGGAAATAGAAGAGAAGGAGAAGCGGGGACGAGTAACGCTGCAAGCTTCTTTTGTTGGCTGCCTGGAGGGAAGACCAGGAAAAAGGGAGAGAAAATACAGGAGGTGAATTTTGTGGGTGAGGAAGGGGCTGTAGAAATAATAGTAGAAATGGTTATGACATTCCCCTGGGAATGAATCGGCGTGCAAATTGTAAGCAAGAGGGCCGTTGGAAAAAAATTGTCCATGCCGTCTGAGTACTGGGGAAAGAGAGACAGAAGAAGCCGTTGGAATCATGCCGGAGATTGGGTTGGAGTGAAGGGGGCCGGAGGAATCTCTTAAAATTTCCCCAGACGATCCTCTGGTTCCAGTCAAGCTGGGGAATGAAATAGGAGGTTTTTTATTTTTCATTATTGATAGTGGAGCCACACTTGCTGCAGTAAGTAGTTGTAGGGGACCCTTAGGTAGAAGTAAAAGAAGCGTTGTTGGTGCAAGAGGGAAAAAGACTTTAAGGCTGTTTTCACAGCCTATGGAATGTTCCATTGGAAACACTAAATTAACTCCTGAATTCCTTTAGATGCCAGAATGCCCCCTACCATTGCTTGGGTGGGATTTACTTGTAAACTGAATGCAGGGCTAAGTTCTTCTGAAGACTCTGTTCAGTTGCCTCTGTTCAGCCCACAGGGGACCTCTCCTCTTTGTGGCGGATGCCAGCCTGAACGGGACCTCGCCTGTTTGGGGCACACGGATGGCGGGCGCTGTCGCCGAAAGGCAAAGCAGGGTCATAGCAGAGTGTTCCATTTCTGGGGATGGGCTCAGCCATCCCCTGCACAAATTTCTCCTATGTAGCAATGGGGATGGTAGCTTTCTTCTGTTTTCTTGAAGAACAAGAGGATGCTGGAGCACGTGACAAGAGCACGATCTTTTTCTCTTCCTTTGGCAGTAGAGGCACCCAAGGCCAGCCTGCATTCAAGGAACAGCATGGGGATATCTGTGTCGAGCCTTAGCAGAGGAAGGAAGCTCCTTTTGGAGGCTGAGGCGACGAAGCAGAGTCCTTAATTGTTCTGTTTGATTTTCAACAGGGGTGCGGGGAGGGCCTGGGACATGCAAAATGTGGTCCCGGACAGGGGAGCTGTCTATTACATGGGAGGCTGAGAGCGCTATCGTGGACGCCACTGGACTGGCATCCTGTAAGGATGCTTTCACATATTTTCTTGTTTAGAGGCCAACCTCGGCTTTGGGCTGTAAACTAAAGTCTGCCAGGCCGGTGCCAGCTTGGCGGCAGCATCTGTCCGTGGCAGCGCCAGCTTGGTGGTGGTGTGTGCCCATGCCTGTGCCAGGTTGCTGGCTGTGTCTGGCTTGTGAGGCTTGGGGTAATTGGCCCCCTGTTCCCCAGGGGCTCCAGCTGTGGCCCGGGGCAGCACAGGTGGGACCCATGAGGTGAGGATGGGGCTGGGCCCAGGGTTTCAAAAGGGCTGAGGATGGGGCTGGCCCTGCTGTATCCGCCATTATTTTAGTCAGATCCTGCATTCCGCTCAGTTAAAGGCTCACGAGAATTACTTAACATTTGCCTTTGGAAGTCATGCTTCAAACAATGAATTTGCAACAAAATGTTTTTGACACTAGTCAATGAACTCCTGTAATACTGCAGCAAAATGACATTTTTAGTGGTGGTTGAATCTCAGAGTGATAACATAGGCATCCCTGTTTGAGCCCTTACCGCAAGCATTGCAATGTTCGTTTACACCCTGCTCGGTTCTTTTGTGAAGGTGTGTAGCGATGGGAGGTGCGTTATTCCCAAGGTGCTACGGCGCCGATGCTCTGGCCGTTGGCAGCAATGGGCAAAGCGGAAGGCTGTGTGGCTAGGGGAGAATGGCGTGGACATGCTGCTGCTCTCTCTGTTGCACCAGAATTTTGACGGCTGGGTTGGGCTGCCAAATCAATGGAAGGACTGGAAGAAATTTCAGAAAAGTGAGTACTCTAGTATCTTTATCTTTGAAAGTCGTTGTCTTTCTACAGACCCCTGTCCATGGCTTAGCTATTTGATTGGCGTGAAGCAGACCCAGAATTTTGCTTTAAGTGGTGTTCTGATTCGCTGAAATTCCCCGTAGGTAGAGAGCAAGAATTACAAATGTTGCTTGGTGGTTGAAGTTCTCGGGGTTTCTGTGAAAGCTAACTTGCCAGAATGTGTAGGAAGCAGCCTGAATTCCAGTAGAGATACTGCAGAAAAGGTCCTCTTCTTGACAGGAAAAGAGCTTCACGAAACGTCGGCGCTGTTTGCCGTAGGGCCTCCGACATACTTGTTCAGTCATCGTGGGCTTTGTGCCATTCCCGCAGGCACGATCTTGAACACATTTTGTACGGCAGCTGGTATCTTAGCTGACTTTCTATCTCGCGCTTGGTTGCTTGTACCTGCTCGAGGCTTACTGTAGTGTCAAATGAACCCCCAGGAAAATGTCCTCAACTCGTGCTGGTAGGGCAAGCCCGCTGCAGTTGATAACATCGGAAAATAGCACGATGTTTTGAAAAATTTGCCTTGCGAGGACAAGGGCTGTCTCCTGGAGGGCAGCTGAACTCTGTGACTGATTCCACCGGTCCGCTCTGGCACTTGAAGGAGGCAGTCCCTAAGCCAACGCAATCTAAAATGGGGGTCGTTTGGGTTTTTTGAATCATTTCTTAGGGATATGAGGCTTGTGTGGGTGTTGAGCTTGTCCTGTTCTTTCTGTTCCTAATTCTGAAGCCACTGACTGGCGTCAAAGAACGGTCGTGTTGTAGTCTGACGGTGTCGTCTCCCAGGAGCTGGTGGAAGGCCAGGGCTTACGTCAAACTGATAAGGAGGATTGAGGCTGGAAAGTGGAACGTCTAAACAAGAATTACTGTCCTTGGGAGAGAAGCACATCCTGAAGAAATAGGTAAGCTAAGGGAAATGTTTTGGGAACCGTCCGAAACAACTAGTAGCAGTGTGATAAGAAACACCCTCCCGCAAACTATCCTCCTCATAATCCTAAAAGTCTCAGCCCTCGAGCTGGAGACACCAGCCCGAGCAGAGAGCCCTCGCCTCTGAGCGTGCGCAGCATGTTAAAGTCGCGCTGTAGCTTGAAGTTGAAATAAGAGAAATGTAGACCAATAGAAAACTGCTTTGTGTAATGACTTATGCATATGCATAGCTAGACTGTATCAATACTGTACCTGTAGGAGCGAACTTTGTGCTAGCTTTGTGGAGCTGCCGCCTAGCGCCCATCTCTGCGCAGACGTGACAGAAAAATACCTCTGCCCTGTGTGTATATTGGTGTCCCGCACACGGGGTAAACGACCTCACGCTTGTGGGATAACAGTTTTGACACCCCAGGTGGGACCGAGCTGACAGCCTCGCCCGGTTCGTCTTGCCGCATCCGACAGGGAGAAGAGGCCTGAGCGGGCTCCAGCGCGCACCGACCTGTCGACTGGGGACTCCTTCAGCTCCTCTCCTGCGATCGGGCGGTAAGCGCCAAAACGGTGCAATGCTCCTGACAAGAGGTGTTTTGTGGGGCTAGGAGAAAAGGGGGTGGGGGCAAGATGTCTCGGGAAGCAGGCGGCCTCTGTTCTGTTCTGGGCTCTGCATAAGACGCACCAGGAAGGACAGGTGGCAGTAGCGTAGTTCTGTTTGTTTCTCCACGCTGTCCTGTTCTGAGTAAGGAAGGGAGACGTCCCTCGTTCTGGTTTGTATAGAAATAGTGGGTTTTTCGGTACCGATATGGGCTCTGCTGCTTCCCAGGAGGCAGCCCTTTGCTCTCCTCTAGGATGCATCCTGAAGCATTGCAATAAACCTGGGGGAGATGCCATGACTAAAAATCAGCTAAAACGATATCGTAATCAAGGGTGGCCACAATATCAATGGGAAGATGGTGAAAAATGGCCTGAGAACGGATCCTTGAAATATAACACTGTATCGGAATTAATGTTGTGTTGTCGGGGAACTGAAAAATGGGATGAAATGCCTTCTGTGGATATGCTTTTTTCGTTAAGGCGCGACTGTGATATTAGAAAGAAAGGTGGTTTAGTGGATTCTAAACATCGGATTGGAATATATGTGTTAAAAGAGAAAAAGGGAAAACCTCGTTGTATTGAATGGGAAAATTTGGAAGAGGATATTCAGCTGTCGGTAGCTCCCCCCAAACAGCCCAAATCTGATAGCTCAAGTGGTAATGGAGTTGTGAGTGCTATCTCTAAAAGAACAAGGGGAGAGAAACCCATAGTTGGAGCTCCCCTCAGACAGGCTGCAGGGCCTGAAGGAACACGGGTATCCGTAGACGTACCTTTTACTGCTTGTGATTTATTAAACTGCAAACAGGCAGTCGGATCCTATCGAAACAATCCAGAAGGAATGTATAGTACTGTTAATCACGACTCCTAGTCCTAACTGGGGAGGTGTACAGGCTCTCCTAGAGTATTTGTTTCCCACTGAGGAGAGGAGAAGAATTTTAGAGAAGGCCAGAGAGGGACTGATCCAACAAGGCGCGGGGGTGCCTAATACCGATATGTACCTCCCGAAAGAGGATCCGGAGTGGGATCCAGACACAAGTGTGAGGGATTAGAGAGGGTAAAGGAATATCAGAAGTGAATTTTGTATGGGATTCAACATGGAGTGCAAAAGCCCAAGAATTTATCTAAACTATCTGAAGTAAGGCAGGGAGATAAGGAAACCCCGTCAGCCTTCTCTGAGAGATTGTGTGAAGTAGCTCGAAAATGGACAGATCTGGATCCGGAAGATGATAGCAATTCAAAGTTATTTAACAGGCTGTTTATTGGTCAAGCAGCAGCAGATATAAGAAAGAGATGACAAGAGGTAGAGGGCGAGGATGGCATGACAATCTCACAGCTCTTCTCAATGGCATGTAAGGTACGTAATAATCGGGAGGAAATAGAAGAGAAGGAGAAGCGGGGACGAGTAACGCTGCAAGCTTCTTTTGTTGGCTGCCTGGAGGGAAGACCAGGAAAAAGGGAGAGAAAATACAGGAGGTGAATTTTGTGGGTGAGGAAGGGGCTGTAGAAATAATAGTAGAAATGGTTATGACATTCCCCTGGGAATGAATCGGCGTGCAAATTGTAAGCAAGAGGGCCGTTGGAAAAAAATTGTCCATGCCGTCTGAGTACTGGGGAAAGAGAGACAGAAGAAGCCGTTGGAGTCATGCCGGAGATTGGGTTGGAGTGAAGGGGGCCGGAGGAATCTCTTAAAATTTCCCCAGACGATCCTCTGGTTCCAGTCAAGCTGGGGAATGAAATAGGAGGTTTTTTATTTTTCATTATTGATAGTGGAGCCACACTTGCTGCAGTAAGTAGTTGTAGGGGACCCTTAGGTAGAAGTAAAAGAAGCGTTGTTGGTGCAAGAGGGAAAAAGACTTTAAGGCTGTTTTCACAGCCTATGGAATGTTCCATTGGAAACACTAAATTAACTCCTGAATTCCTTTAGATGCCAGAATGCCCCCTACCATTGCTTGGGTGGGATTTACTTGTAAACTGAATGCAGGGCTAAGTTCTTCTGAAGACTCTGTTCAGTTGCCTCTGTTCAGCCCACAGGGGACCTCTCCTCTTTGTGGCGGATGCCAGCCTGAACGGGACCTCGCCTGTTTGGGGCACACGGATGGCGGGCGCTGTCGCCGAAAGGCAAAGCAGGGTCATAGCAGAGTGTTCCATTTCTGGGGATGGGCTCAGCCATCCCCTGCACAAATTTCTCCTATGTAGCAATGGGGATGGTAGCTTTCTTCTGTTTTCTTGAAGAACAAGAGGATGCTGGAGCACGTGACAAGAGCACGATCTTTTTCTCTTCCTTTGGCAGTAGAGGCACCCAAGGCCAGCCTGCATTCAAGGAACAGCATGGGGATATCTGTGTCGAGCCTTAGCAGAGGAAGGAAGCTCCTTTTGGAGGCTGAGGCGACGAAGCAGAGTCCTTAATTGTTCTGTTTGATTTTCAACAGGGGTGCGGGGAGGGCCTGGGACATGCAAAATGTGGTCCCGGACAGGGGAGCTGTCTATTACATGGGAGGCTGAGAGCGCTATCGTGGACGCCACTGGACTGGCATCCTGTAAGGATGCTTTCACATATTTTCTTGTTTAGAGGCCAACCTCGGCTTTGGGCTGTAAACTAAAGTCTGCCAGGCCGGTGCCAGCTTGGCGGCAGCATCTGCCCGTGGCAGCGCCAGCTTGGTGGTGGTGTGTGCCCATGCCTGTGCCAGGTTGCTGGCTGTGTCTGGCTTGTGAGGCTTGGGGTAATTGGCCCCCTGTTCCCCAGGGGCTCCAGGTGTGGCCCGGGGCAGCACAGGTGGGACCCATGAGGTGAGGATGGGGCTGGGCCCAGGGTTTCAAAAGGGCTGAGGATGGGGCTGGCCCTGCTGTATCCGCCATTATTTTAGTCAGATCCTGCATTCCGCTCAGTTAAAGGCTCACGAGAATTACTTAACATTTGCCTTTGGAAGTCATGCTTCAAACAATGAATTTGCAACAAAATGTTTTTGACACTAGTCAATGAACTCCTGTAATACTGCAGCAAAATGACATTTTTAGTGGTGGTTGAATCTCAGAGTGATAACATAGGCATCCCTGTTTGAGCCCTTACCGCAAGCATTGCAATGTTCGTTTACACCCTGCTCGGTTCTTTTGTGAAGGTGTGTAGCGATGGGAGGTGCGTTATTCCCAAGGTGCTACGGCGCCGATGCTCTGGCCGTTGGCAGCAATGGGCAAAGCGGAAGGCTGTGTGGCTAGGGGAGAATGGCGTGGACATGCTGCTGCTCTCTCTGTTGCACCAGAATTTTGACGGCTGGGTTGGGCTGCCAAATCAATGGAAGGACTGGAAGAAATTTCAGAAAAGTGAGTACTCTAGTATCTTTATCTTTGAAAGTCGTTGTCTTTCTACAGACCCCTGTCCATGGCTTAGCTATTTGATTGGCGTGAAGCAGACCCAGAATTTTGCTTTAAGTGGTGTTCTGATTCGCTGAAATTCCCCGTAGGTAGAGAGCAAGAATTACAAATGTTGCTTGGTGGTTGAAGTTCTCGGGGTTTCTGTGAAAGCTAACTTGCCAGAATGTGTAGGAAGCAGCCTGAATTCCAGTAGAGATACTGCAGAAAAGGTCCTCTTCTTGACAGGAAAAGAGCTTCACGAAACGTCGGCGCTGTTTGCCGTAGGGCCTCCGACATACTTGTTCAGTCATCGTGGGCTTTGTGCCATTCCCGCAGGCACGATCTTGAACACATTTTGTACGGCAGCTGGTATCTTAGCTGACTTTCTATCTCGCGCTTGGTTGCTTGTACCTGCTCGAGGCTTACTGTAGTGTCAAATGAACCCCCAGGAAAATGTCCTCAACTCGTGCTGGTAGGGCAAGCCCGCTGCAGTTGATAACATCGGAAAATAGCACGATGTTTTGAAAAATTTGCCTTGCGAGGACAAGGGCTGTCTCCTGGAGGGCAGCTGAACTCTGTGACTGATTCCACCGGTCCGCTCTGGCACTTGAAGGAGGCAGTCCCTAAGCCAACGCAATCTAAAATGGGGGTCGTTTGGGTTTTTTGAATCATTTCTTAGGGATATGAGGCTTGTGTGGGTGTTGAGCTTGTCCTGTTCTTTCTGTTCCTAATTCTGAAGCCACTGACTGGCGTCAAAGAACGGTCGTGTTGTAGTCTGACGGTGTCGTCTCCCAGGAGCTGGTGGAAGGCCAGGGCTTACGTCAAACTGATAAGGAGGATTGAGGCTGGAAAGTGGAACGTCTAAACAAGAATTACTGTCCTTGGGAGAGAAGCACATCCTGAAGAAATAGGTAAGCTAAGGGAAATGTTTTGGGAACCGTCCGAAACAACTAGTAGCAGTGTGATAAGAAACACCCTCCCGCAAACTATCCTCCTCATAATCCTAAAAGTCTCAGCCCTCGAGCTGGAGACACCAGCCCGAGCAGAGAGCCCTCGCCTCTGAGCGTGCGCAGCATGTTAAAGTCGCGCTGTAGCTTGAAGTTGAAATAAGAGAAATGTAGACCAATAGAAAACTGCTTTGTGTAATGACTTATGCATATGCATAGCTAGACTGTATCAATACTGTACCTGTAGGAGCGAACTTTGTGCTAGCTTTGTGGAGCTGCCGCCTAGCGCCCATCTCTGCGCAGACGTGACAGAAAAATACCTCTGCCCTGTGTGTATATTGGTGTCCCGCACACGGGGTAAACGACCTCACGCTTGTGGGATAACAGTTTTGACACCCCAGGTGGGACCGAGCTGACAGCCTCGCCCGGTTCGTCTTGCCGCATCCGACAGGGAGAAGAGGCCTGAGCGGGCTCCAGCGCGCACCGACCTGTCGACTGGGGACTCCTTCAGCTCCTCTCCTGCGATCGGGCGGTAAGCGCCAAAACGGTGCAATGCTCCTGACAAGAGGTGTTTTGTGGGGCTAGGAGAAAAGGGGGTGGGGGCAAGATGTCTCGGGAAGCAGGCGGCCTCTGTTCTGTTCTGGGCTCTGCATAAGACGCACCAGGAAGGACAGGTGGCAGTAGCGTAGTTCTGTTTGTTTCTCCACGCTGTCCTGTTCTGAGTAAGGAAGGGAGACGTCCCTCGTTCTGGTTTGTATAGAAATAGTGGGTTTTTCGGTACCGATATGGGCTCTGCTGCTTCCCAGGAGGCAGCCCTTTGCTCTCCTCTAGGATGCATCCTGAAGCATTGCAATAAACCTGGGGGAGATGCCATGACTAAAAATCAGCTAAAACGATATCGTAATCAAGGGTGGCCACAATATCAATGGGAAGATGGTGAAAAATGGCCTGAGAACGGATCCTTGAAATATAACACTGTATCGGAATTAATGTTGTGTTGTCGGGGAACTGAAAAATGGGATGAAATGCCTTCTGTGGATATGCTTTTTTCGTTAAGGCGCAACTGTGATATTAGAAAGAAAGGTGGTTTAGTGGATTCTAAACATCGGATTGGAATATATGTGTTAAAAGAGAAAAAGGGAAAACCTCGTTGTATTGAATGGGAAAATTTGGAAGAGGATATTCAGCTGTCGGTAGCTCCCCCCAAACAGCCCAAATCTGATAGCTCAAGTGGTAATGGAGTTGTGAGTGCTATCTCTAAAAGAACAAGGGGAGAGAAACCCATAGTTGGAGCTCCCCTCAGACAGGCTGCAGGGCCTGAAGGAACACGGGTATCCGTAGACGTACCTTTTACTGCTTGTGATTTATTAAACTGCAAACAGGCAGTCGGATCCTATCGAAACAATCCAGAAGGAATGTATAGTACTGTTAATCACGACTCCTAGTCCTAACTGGGGAGGTGTACAGGCTCTCCTAGAGTATTTGTTTCCCACTGAGGAGAGGAGAAGAATTTTAGAGAAGGCCAGAGAGGGACTGATCCAACAAGGCGCGGGGGTGCCTAATACCGATATGTACCTCCCGAAAGAGGATCCGGAGTGGGATCCAGACACAAGTGTGAGGGATTAGAGAGGGTAAAGGAATATCAGAAGTGAATTTTGTATGGGATTCAACATGGAGTGCAAAAGCCCAAGAATTTATCTAAACTATCTGAAGTAAGGCAGGGAGATAAGGAAACCCCGTCAGCCTTCTCTGAGAGATTGTGTGAAGTAGCTCGAAAATGGACAGATCTGGATCCGGAAGATGATAGCAATTCAAAGTTATTTAACAGGCTGTTTATTGGTCAAGCAGCAGCAGATATAAGAAAGAGATGACAAGAGGTAGAGGGCGAGGATGGCATGACAATCTCACAGCTCTTCTCAATGGCATGTAAGGTACGTAATAATCGGGAGGAAATAGAAGAGAAGGAGAAGCGGGGACGAGTAACGCTGCAAGCTTCTTTTGTTGGCTGCCTGGAGGGAAGACCAGGAAAAAGGGAGAGAAAATACAGGAGGTGAATTTTGTGGGTGAGGAAGGGGCTGTAGAAATAATAGTAGAAATGGTTATGACATTCCCCTGGGAATGAATCGGCGTGCAAATTGTAAGCAAGAGGGCCGTTGGAAAAAAATTGTCCATGCCGTCTGAGTACTGGGGAAAGAGAGACAGAAGAAGCCGTTGGAGTCATGCCGGAGATTGGGTTGGAGTGAAGGGGGCCGGAGGAATCTCTTAAAATTTCCCCAGACGATCCTCTGGTTCCAGTCAAGCTGGGGAATGAAATAGGAGGTTTTTTATTTTTCATTATTGATAGTGGAGCCACACTTGCTGCAGTAAGTAGTTGTAGGGGACCCTTAGGTAGAAGTAAAAGAAGCGTTGTTGGTGCAAGAGGGAAAAAGACTTTAAGGCTGTTTTCACAGCCTATGGAATGTTCCATTGGAAACACTAAATTAACTCCTGAATTCCTTTAGATGCCAGAATGCCCCCTACCATTGCTTGGGTGGGATTTACTTGTAAACTGAATGCAGGGCTAAGTTCTTCTGAAGACTCTGTTCAGTTGCCTCTGTTCAGCCCACAGGGGACCTCTCCTCTTTGTGGCGGATGCCAGCCTGAACGGGACCTCGCCTGTTTGGGGCACACGGATGGCGGGCGCTGTCGCCGAAAGGCAAAGCAGGGTCATAGCAGAGTGTTCCATTTCTGGGGATGGGCTCAGCCATCCCCTGCACAAATTTCTCCTATGTAGCAATGGGGATGGTAGCTTTCTTCTGTTTTCTTGAAGAACAAGAGGATGCTGGAGCACGTGACAAGAGCACGATCTTTTTCTCTTCCTTTGGCAGTAGAGGCACCCAAGGCCAGCCTGCATTCAAGGAACAGCATGGGGATATCTGTGTCGAGCCTTAGCAGAGGAAGGAAGCTCCTTTTGGAGGCTGAGGCGACGAAGCAGAGTCCTTAATTGTTCTGTTTGATTTTCAACAGGGGTGCGGGGAGGGCCTGGGACATGCAAAATGTGGTCCCGGACAGGGGAGCTGTCTATTACATGGGAGGCTGAGAGCGCTATCGTGGACGCCACTGGACTGGCATCCTGTAAGGATGCTTTCACATATTTTCTTGTTTAGAGGCCAACCTCGGCTTTGGGCTGTAAACTAAAGTCTGCCAGGCCGGTGCCAGCTTGGCGGCAGCATCTGCCCGTGGCAGCGCCAGCTTGGTGGTGGTGTGTGCCCATGCCTGTGCCAGGTTGCTGGCTGTGTCTGGCTTGTGAGGCTTGGGGTAATTGGCCCCCTGTTCCCCAGGGGCTCCAGGTGTGGCCCGGGGCAGCACAGGTGGGACCCATGAGGTGAGGATGGGGCTGGGCCCAGGGTTTCAAAAGGGCTGAGGATGGGGCTGGCCCTGCTGTATCCGCCATTATTTTAGTCAGATCCTGCATTCCGCTCAGTTAAAGGCTCACGAGAATTACTTAACATTTGCCTTTGGAAGTCATGCTTCAAACAATGAATTTGCAACAAAATGTTTTTGACACTAGTCAATGAACTCCTGTAATACTGCAGCAAAATGACATTTTTAGTGGTGGTTGAATCTCAGAGTGATAACATAGGCATCCCTGTTTGAGCCCTTACCGCAAGCATTGCAATGTTCGTTTACACCCTGCTCGGTTCTTTTGTGAAGGTGTGTAGCGATGGGAGGTGCGTTATTCCCAAGGTGCTACGGCGCCGATGCTCTGGCCGTTGGCAGCAATGGGCAAAGCGGAAGGCTGTGTGGCTAGGGGAGAATGGCGTGGACATGCTGCTGCTCTCTCTGTTGCACCAGAATTTTGACGGCTGGGTTGGGCTGCCAAATCAATGGAAGGACTGGAAGAAATTTCAGAAAAGTGAGTACTCTAGTATCTTTATCTTTGAAAGTCGTTGTCTTTCTACAGACCCCTGTCCATGGCTTAGCTATTTGATTGGCGTGAAGCAGACCCAGAATTTTGCTTTAAGTGGTGTTCTGATTCGCTGAAATTCCCCGTAGGTAGAGAGCAAGAATTACAAATGTTGCTTGGTGGTTGAAGTTCTCGGGGTTTCTGTGAAAGCTAACTTGCCAGAATGTGTAGGAAGCAGCCTGAATTCCAGTAGAGATACTGCAGAAAAGGTCCTCTTCTTGACAGGAAAAGAGCTTCACGAAACGTCGGCGCTGTTTGCCGTAGGGCCTCCGACATACTTGTTCAGTCATCGTGGGCTTTGTGCCATTCCCGCAGGCACGATCTTGAACACATTTTGTACGGCAGCTGGTATCTTAGCTGACTTTCTATCTCGCGCTTGGTTGCTTGTACCTGCTCGAGGCTTACTGTAGTGTCAAATGAACCCCCAGGAAAATGTCCTCAACTCGTGCTGGTAGGGCAAGCCCGCTGCAGTTGATAACATCGGAAAATAGCACGATGTTTTGAAAAATTTGCCTTGCGAGGACAAGGGCTGTCTCCTGGAGGGCAGCTGAACTCTGTGACTGATTCCACCGGTCCGCTCTGGCACTTGAAGGAGGCAGTCCCTAAGCCAACGCAATCTAAAATGGGGGTCGTTTGGGTTTTTTGAATCATTTCTTAGGGATATGAGGCTTGTGTGGGTGTTGAGCTTGTCCTGTTCTTTCTGTTCCTAATTCTGAACCCACTGACTGGCGTCAAAGAACGGTCGTGTTGTAGTCTGACGGTGTCGTCTCCCAGGAGCTGGTGGAAGGCCAGGGCTTACGTCAAACTGATAAGGAGGATTGAGGCTGGAAAGTGGAACGTCTAAACAAGAATTACTGTCCTTGGGAGAGAAGCACATCCTGAAGAAATAGGTAAGCTAAGGGAAATGTTTTGGGAACCGTCCGAAACAACTAGTAGCAGTGTGATAAGAAACACCCTCCCGCAAACTATCCTCCTCATAATCCTAAAAGTCTCAGCCCTCGAGCTGGAGACACCAGCCCGAGCAGAGAGCCCTCGCCTCTGAGCGTGCGCAGCATGTTAAAGTCGCGCTGTAGCTTGAAGTTGAAATAAGAGAAATGTAGACCAATAGAAAACTGCTTTGTGTAATGACTTATGCATATGCATAGCTAGACTGTATCAATACTGTACCTGTAGGAGCGAACTTTGTGCTAGCTTTGTGGAGCTGCCGCCTAGCGCCCATCTCTGCGCAGACGTGACAGAAAAATACCTCTGCCCTGTGTGTATATTGGTGTCCCGCACACGGGGTAAACGACCTCACGCTTGTGGGATAACAGTTTTGACACCCCAGGTGGGACCGAGCTGACAGCCTCGCCCGGTTCGTCTTGCCGCATCCGACAGGGAGAAGAGGCCTGAGCGGGCTCCAGCGCGCACCGACCTGTCGACTGGGGACTCCTTCAGCTCCTCTCCTGCGATCGGGCGGTAAGCGCCAAAACGGTGCAATGCTCCTGACAAGAGGTGTTTTGTGGGGCTAGGAGAAAAGGGGGTGGGGGCAAGATGTCTCGGGAAGCAGGCGGCCTCTGTTCTGTTCTGGGCTCTGCATAAGACGCACCAGGAAGGACAGGTGGCAGTAGCGTAGTTCTGTTTGTTTCTCCACGCTGTCCTGTTCTGAGTAAGGAAGGGAGACGTCCCTCGTTCTGGTTTGTATAGAAATAGTGGGTTTTTCGGTACCGATATGGGCTCTGCTGCTTCCCAGGAGGCAGCCCTTTGCTCTCCTCTAGGATGCATCCTGAAGCATTGCAATAAACCTGGGGGAGATGCCATGACTAAAAATCAGCTAAAACGATATCGTAATCAAGGGTGGCCACAATATCAATGGGAAGATGGTGAAAAATGGCCTGAGAACGGATCCTTGAAATATAACACTGTATCGGAATTAATGTTGTGTTGTCGGGGAACTGAAAAATGGGATGAAATGCCTTCTGTGGATATGCTTTTTTCGTTAAGGCGCAACTGTGATATTAGAAAGAAAGGTGGTTTAGTGGATTCTAAACATCGGATTGGAATATATGTGTTAAAAGAGAAAAAGGGAAAACCTCGTTGTATTGAATGGGAAAATTTGGAAGAGGATATTCAGCTGTCGGTAGCTCCCCCCAAACAGCCCAAATCTGATAGCTCAAGTGGTAATGGAGTTGTGAGTGCTATCTCTAAAAGAACAAGGGGAGAGAAACCCATAGTTGGAGCTCCCCTCAGACAGGCTGCAGGGCCTGAAGGAACACGGGTATCCGTAGACGTACCTTTTACTGCTTGTGATTTATTAAACTGCAAACAGGCAGTCGGATCCTATCGAAACAATCCAGAAGGAATGTATAGTACTGTTAATCACGACTCCTAGTCCTAACTGGGGAGGTGTACAGGCTCTCCTAGAGTATTTGTTTCCCACTGAGGAGAGGAGAAGAATTTTAGAGAAGGCCAGAGAGGGACTGATCCAACAAGGCGCGGGGGTGCCTAATACCGATATGTACCTCCCGAAAGAGGATCCGGAGTGGGATCCAGACACAAGTGTGAGGGATTAGAGAGGGTAAAGGAATATCAGAAGTGAATTTTGTACGGGATTCAAGACGGAGTGCAAAAGCCCAAGAATTTATCTAAACTATCTGAAGTAAGGCAGGGAGATAAGGAAACCCCGTCAGCCTTCTCTGAGAGATTGTGTGAAGTAGCTCGAAAATGGACAGATCTGGATCCGGAAGGTGATAGCAATTCAAAGTTATTTAACAGGCTGTTTATTGGTCAAGCAGCAGCAGATATAAGAAAGAGATGACAAGAGGTAGAGGGCGAGGATGGCATGACAATCTCACAGCTCTTCTCAATGGCATGTAAGGTACGTAATAATCGGGAGGAAATAGAAGAGAAGGAGAAGCGGGGACGAGTAACGCTGCAAGCTTCTTTTGTTGGCTGCCTTGAGGGAAGACCAGGAAAAAGGGAGAGAAAATACAGGAGGTGAATTTTGTGGGTGAGGAAGGGGCTGTAGAAATAATAGTAGAAATGGTTATGACATTCCCCTGGGAATGAATCGGCGTGCAAATTGTAAGCAAGAGGGACGTTGGAAAAAAATTGTCCATGCCGTCTGAGTACTGGGGAAAGAGAGACAGAAGAAGCCGTTGGAGTCATGCCGGAGATTGGGTTGGAGTGAAGGGGGCCGGAGGAATCTCTTAAAATTTCCCCAGACGATCCTCTGGTTCCAGTCAAGCTGGGGAATGAAATAGGAGGTTTTTTATTTTTCATTATTGATAGTGGAGCCACACTTGCTGCAGTAAGTAGTTGTAGGGGACCCTTAGGTAGAAGTAAAAGAAGCGTTGTTGGTGCAAGAGGGAAAAAGACTTTAAGGCTGTTTTCACAGCCTATGGAATGTTCCATGGGAAACACTAAATTAACTCCTGAATTCCTTTAGATGCCAGAATGCCCCCTACCATTGCTTGGGTGGGATTTACTTGTAAACTGAATGCAGGGCTAAGTTCTTCTGAAGACTCTGTTCAGTTGCCTCTGTTCAGCCCACAGGGGACCTCTCCTCTTTGTGGCGGATGCCAGCCTGAACGGGACCTCGCCTGTTTGGGGCACACGGATGGCGGGCGCTGTCGCCGAAAGGCAAAGCAGGGTCATAGCAGAGTGTTCCATTTCTGGGGATGGGCTCAGCCATCCCCTGCACAAATTTCTCCTATGTAGCAATGGGGATGGTAGCTTTCTTCTGTTTTCTTGAAGAACAAGAGGATGCTGGAGCACGTGACAAGAGCACGATCTTTTTCTCTTCCTTTGGCAGTAGAGGCACCCAAGGCCAGCCTGCATTCAAGGAACAGCATGGGGATATCTGTGTCGAGCCTTAGCAGAGGAAGGAAGCTTCTTTTGGAGGCTGAGGCGACGAAGCAGAGTCCTTAATTGTTCTGTTTGATTTTCAACAGGGGTGCGGGGAGGGCCCGGGACATGCAAAATGTGGTCCCGGACAGGGGAGCTGTCTATTACATGGGAAGCTGAGAGCGCTATCGTGGACGCCACTGGACTGGCATCCTGTAAGGATGCTTTCACATGTTTTCTTGTTTAGAGGCCAACCTCGGCTTTGGGCTGTAAACTAAAGTCTGCCAGGCCGGTGCCAGCTTGGCGGCAGCATCTGTCCGTGGCAGCGCCAGCTTGGTGGTGGTGTGTGCCCATGCCTGTGCCAGGTTGCTGGCTGTGTCTGGCTTGTGAGGCTTGGGGTAATTGGCCCCCTGTTCCCCAGGGGCTCCAGGTGTGGCCCGGGGCAGCACAGGTGGGACCCATGAGGTGAGGATGGGGCTGGGCCCAGGGTTTCAAAAGGGCTGAGGATGGGGCTGGCCCTGCTGTATCCGCCATTATTTTAGTCAGATCCTGCATTCCGCTCAGTTAAAGGCTCACGAGAATTACTTAACATTTGCCTTTGGAAGTCATGCTTCAAACAATGAATTTGCAACAAAATGTTTTTGACACTAGTCAATGAACTCCTGTAATACTGCAGCAAAATGATATTTTTAGTGGTTGCTGAATCTCAGAGTGATAACATAGGCATCCCTGTTTGAGCCCTTACCGCAAGCATTGCAATGTTCGTTTACACCCTGCTCGGTTCTTTTGTGAAGGTGTGTAGCGATGGGAGGTGCGTTATTCCCAAGGTGCTACGGCGCCGATGCTCTGGCCGTTGGCAGCAATGGGCAAAGCGGAAGGCTGTGTGGCTAGGGGAGAATGGCATGGACATGCTGCTGCTCTCTCTGTTGCACCAGAATTTTGACGGCTGGGTTGGGCTGCCAAATCAATGGAAGGACTGGAAGAAATTTCAGAAAAGTGAGTACTCTAGTATCTTTATCTTTGAAAGTCGTTGTCTTTCTACAGACCCCTGTCCATGGCTTAGCTATTTGATTGGCGTGAAGCAGACCCAGAATTTTGCTTTAAGTGGTGTTCTGATTCGCTGAAATTCCCCGTAGGTAGAGAGCAAGAATTACAAATGTTGCTTGGTGGTTGAAGTTCTCGGGGTTTCTGTGAAAGCTAACTTGCCAGAATGTGTAGGAAGCAGCCTGAATTCCAGTAGAGATACTGCAGAAAAGGTCCTCTTCTTGACAGGAAAAGAGCTTCACGAAACGTCGGCGCTGTTTGCCGTAGGGCCTCCGACATACTTGTTCAGTCATCGTGGGCTTTGTGCCATTCCCGCAGGCACAATCTTGAACACATTTTGTACGGCAGCTGGTATCTTAGCTGACTTTCTATCTCGCGCTTGGTTGCTTGTACCTGCTCGAGGCTTACTGTAGTGTCAAATGAACCCCCAGGAAAATGTCCTCAACTCGTGCTGGTAGGGCAAGCCCGCTGCAGTTGATAACATCGGAAAATAGCACGATGTTTTGAAAAATTTGCCTTGCGAGGACAAGGGCTGTCTCCTGGAGGGCAGCTGAACTCTGTGACTGATTCCACCGGTCCGCTCTGGCACTTGAAGGAGGCAGTCCCTAAGCCAACGCAATCTAAAATGGGGGTCGTTTGGGTTTTTTGAATCATTTCTTAGGGATATGAGGCTTGTGTGGGTGTTGAGCTTGTCCTGTTCTTTCTGTTCCTAATTCTGAACCCACTGACTGGCGTCAAAGAACGGTCGTGTTGTAGTCTGACGGTGTCGTCTCCCAGGAGCTGGTGGAAGGCCAGGGCTTACGTCAAACTGATAAGGAGGATTGAGGCTGGAAAGTGGAACGTCTAAACAAGAATTACTGTCCTTGGGAGAGAAGCACATCCTGAAGAAATAGGTAAGCTAAGGGAAATGTTTTGGGAACCGTCCGAAACAACTAGTAGCAGTGTGATAAGAAACACCCTCCCGCAAACTATCCTCCTTATAATCCTAAAAGTCTCAGCCCTCGAGCTGGAGACACCAGCCCAAGCAGAGAGCCCTCGCCTCTGAGCGTGCGCAGCATGTTAAAGTCGCGCTGTAGCTTGAAGTTGAAATAAGAGAAATGTAGACCAATAGAAAACTGCTTTGTGTAATGACTTATGCATATGCATAGCTAGACTGTATCAATACTGTACCTGTAGGAGCGAACTTTGTGCTAGCTTTGTGGAGCTGCCGCCTAGCGCCCATCTCTGCGCAGACGTGACAGAAAAATACCTCTGCCCTGTGTGTATATTGGTGTCCCGCACACGGGGTAAACGACCTCACGCTTGTGGGATAACAGTTTTGACACCCCAGGTGGGACCGAGCTGACAGCCTCGCCCGGTTCGTCTTGCCGCATCCGACAGGGAGAAGGGGCCTGAGCGGACTCCAGCGCGCACCGACCTGTCGACTGGGGACTCCTTCAGCTCCTCTCCTGCGGTCGGGCGGTAAGCGCCAAAACGGTGCTATGCTCCTGACAAGAGGTGTTTTGTGGGGCTAGGAGAAAAGGGGGTGGGGGCAAGATGTCTCGGGAAGCAGGCGGCCTCTGTTCTGTTCTGGGCTCTGCATAAGACGCACCAGGAAAGACAGGTGGCAGTAGCGTAGTTCTGTTTGTTTCTCCACGCTGTCCTGTTCTGAGTAAGGAAGGGAGACGTCCCTCGTTCTGGTTTGTATAGAAATAGTGGGTTTTTCGGTACCGATATGGGCTCTGCTGCTTCCCAGGAGGCAGCCCTTTGCTCTCCTCTAGGATGCATCCTGAAGCATTGCAATAAACCTGGGGGAGATGCCATGACTAAAAATCAGCTAAAACGATATCGTAATCAAGGGTGGCCACAATATCAATGGGAAGATGATGAGAAATGGCCTGAGAACGGATCCTTGAAATATAACACTGTATCGGAATTAATGTTGTGTTGTCGGGGAACTGAAAAATGGGATGAAATGCCTTCTGTGGATATGTGTTTTTCGTTAAGACGCGACTGGGATATTAGGAAGAAAGGTGGTTTAGTGGATTCTAAACATCGGATTGGAATATATGTGTTAAAAGAGAAAAAGGGAAAACCTCGTTGTATTGAATGGGAAAATTCGGAAGAGGATATTCAGCTGTCGGTAGCTCCCCCCAAACAGCCCAAATCTGATAGCTCAAGTGGTAATGGAGTTGTGAGTGCTATCTCTAAAAGAACAAGGGGAGAGAAACCCATAGTTGGAGCTCCCCTCAGACAGGCTGCAGGGCCTGAAGGAACACCGGTATCCGTACGCGTACCTTTTAATGCTTGTGATTTATTAAACTGCAAACAGGCAGTCGGATCCTATCGAAACAATCCAGAAGGAATGTATAGTACTGTTAATCACGACTCCTAGTCCTAACTGGGGAGGTGTACAGGCTCTCCTAGAGTATTTGTTTCCCACTGAGGAGAGGAGAAGAATTTTAGAGAAGGCCAGAGAGGGACTGATCCAACAAGGCGGGGGGGGGGGGGGGGTGGGGGGTGCCTAATACCGATATGTACCTCCCGAAAGAGGATCCGGAGTGGGATCCAGACACAAGTGTGAGGGATTAGAGAGGGTAAAGGAATATCAGAAGTGAATTTTGTACGGGATTCAAGACGGAGTGCAAAAGCCCAAGAATTTATCTAAACTATCTGAAGTAAGGCAGGGAGATAAGGAAACCCCGTCAGCCTTCTCTGAGAGATTGTGTGAAGTAGCTCGAAAATGGACAGATCTGGATCCGGAAGGTGATAGCAATTCAAAGTTATTTAACAGGCTGTTTATTGGTCAAGCAGCAGCAGATATAAGAAAGAGATGACAAGAGGTAGAGGGCGAGGATGGCATGACAATCTCACAGCTCTTCTCAATGGCATGTAAGGTACGTAATAATCGGGAGGAAATAGAAGAGAAGGAGAAGCGGGGACGAGTAACGCTGCAAGCTTCTTTTGTTGGCTGCCTTGAGGGAAGACCAGGAAAAAGGGAGAGAAAATACAGGAGGTGAATTTTGTGGGTGAGGAAGGGGCTGTAGAAATAATAGTAGAAATGGTTATGACATTCCCCTGGGAATGAATCGGCGTGCAAATTGTAAGCAAGAGGGCCGTTGGAAAAAAATTGTCCATGCCGTCTGAGTACTGGGGAAAGAGAGACAGAAGAAGCCGTTGGAGTCATGCCGGAGATTGGGTTGGAGTGAAGGGGGCCGGAGGAATCTCTTAAAATTTCCCCAGACGATCCTCTGGTTCCAGTCAAGCTGGGGAATGAAATAGGAGGTTTTTTATTTTTCATTATTGATAGTGGAGCCACACTTGCTGCAGTAAGTAGTTGTAGGGGACCCTTAGGTAGAACTAAAAGAAGCGTTGTTGGTGCAAGAGGGAAAAAGACTTTAAGGCTGTTTTCACAGCCTATGGAATGTTCCATGGGAAACACTAAATTAACTCCTGAATTCCTTTAGATGCCAGAATGCCCCCTACCATTGCTTGGGTGGGATTTACTTGTAAACTGAATGCAGGGCTAAGTTCTTCTGAAGACTCTGTTCAGTTGCCTCTGTTCAGCCCACAGGGGACCTCTCCTCTTTGTGGCGGATGCCAGCCTGAACGGGACCTCGCCTGTTTGGGGCACACGGATGGCGGGCGCTGTCGCCGAAAGGCAAAGCAGGGTCATAGCAGAGTGTTCCATTTCTGGGGATGGGCTCAGCCATCCCCTGCACAAATTTCTCCTATGTAGCAATGGGGATGGTAGCTTTCTTCTGTTTTCTTGAAGAACAAGAGGATGCTGGAGCACGTGACAAGAGCACGATCTTTTTCTCTTCCTTTGGCAGTAGAGGCACCCAAGGCCAGCCTGCATTCAAGGAACAGCATGGGGATATCTGTGTCGAGCCTTAGCAGAGGAAGGAAGCTCCTTTTGGAGGCTGAGGCGACGAAGCAGAGTCCTTAATTGTTCTGTTTGATTTTCAACAGGGGTGCGGGGAGGGCCTGGGACATGCAAAATGTGGTCCCGGACAGGGGAGCTGTCTATTACATGGGAGGCTGAGAGCGCTATCGTGGACGCCACTGGACTGGCATCCTGTAAGGATGCTTTCACATATTTTCTTGTTTAGAGGCCAACCTCGGCTTTGGGCTGTAAACTAAAGTCTGCCAGGCCGGTGCCAGCTTGGCGGCAGCATCTGTCCGTGGCAGCGCCAGCTTGGTGGTGGTGTGTGCCCATGCCTGTGCCAGGTTGCTGGCTGTGTCTGGCTTGTGAGGCTTGGGGTAATTGGCCCCCTGTTCCCCAGGGGCTCCAGGTGTGGCCCGGGGCAGCACAGGTGGGACCCATGAGGTGAGGATGGGGCTGGGCCCAGGGTTTCAAAAGGGCTGAGGATGGGGCTGGCCCTGCTGTATCCGCCATTATTTTAGTCAGATCCTGCATTCCGCTCAGTTAAAGGCTCACGAGAATTACTTAACATTTGCCTTTGGAAGTCATGCTTCAAACAATGAATTTGCAACAAAATGTTTTTGACACTAGTCAATGAACTCCTGTAATACTGCAGCAAAATGACATTTTTAGTGGTGGTTGAATCTCAGAGTGATAACATAGGCATCCCTGTTTGAGCCCTTACCGCAAGCATTGCAATGTTCGTTTACACCCTGCTCGGTTCTTTTGTGAAGGTGTGTAGCGATGGGAGGTGCGTTATTCCCAAGGTGCTACGGCGCCGATGCTCTGGCCGTTGGCAGCAATGGGCAAAGCGGAAGGCTGTGTGGCTAGGGGAGAATGGCGTGGACATGCTGCTGCTCTCTCTGTTGCACCAGAATTTTGACGGCTGGGTTGGGCTGCCAAATCAATGGAAGGACTGGAAGAAATTTCAGAAAAGTGAGTACTCTAGTATCTTTATCTTTGAAAGTCGTTGTCTTTCTACAGACCCCTGTCCATGGCTTAGCTATTTGATTGGCGTGAAGCAGACCCAGAATTTTGCTTTAAGTGGTGTTCTGATTCGCTGAAATTCCCCGTAGGTAGAGAGCAAGAATTACAAATGTTGCTTGGTGGTTGAAGTTCTCGGGGTTTCTGTGAAAGCTAACTTGCCAGAATGTGTAGGAAGCAGCCTGAATTCCAGTAGAGATACTGCAGAAAAGGTCCTCTTCTTGACAGGAAAAGAGCTTCACGAAACGTCGGCGCTGTTTGCCGTAGGGCCTCCGACATACTTGTTCAGTCATCGTGGGCTTTGTGCCATTCCCGCAGGCACGATCTTGAACACATTTTGTACGGCAGCTGGTATCTTAGCTGACTTTCTATCTCGCGCTTGGTTGCTTGTACCTGCTCGAGGCTTACTGTAGTGTCAAATGAACCCCCAGGAAAATGTCCTCAACTCGTGCTGGTAGGGCAAGCCCGCTGCAGTTGATAACATCGGAAAATAGCACGATGTTTTGAAAAATTTGCCTTGCGAGGACAAGGGCTGTCTCCTGGAGGGCAGCTGAACTCTGTGACTGATTCCACCGGTCCGCTCTGGCACTTGAAGGAGGCAGTCCCTAAGCCAACGCAATCTAAAATGGGGGTCGTTTGGGTTTTTTGAATCATTTCTTAGGGATATGAGGCTTGTGTGGGTGTTGAGCTTGTCCTGTTCTTTCTGTTCCTAATTCTGAACCCACTGACTGGCGTCAAAGAACGGTCGTGTTGTAGTCTGACGGTGTCGTCTCCCAGGAGCTGGTGGAAGGCCAGGGCTTACGTCAAACTGATAAGGAGGATTGAGGCTGGAAAGTGGAACGTCTAAACAAGAATTACTGTCCTTGGGAGAGAAGCACATCCTGAAGAAATAGGTAAGCTAAGGGAAATGTTTTGGGAACCGTCCGAAACAACTAGTAGCAGTGTGATAAGAAACACCCTCCCGCAAACTATCCTCCTCATAATCCTAAAAGTCTCAGCCCTCGAGCTGGAGACACCAGCCCGAGCAGAGAGCCCTCGCCTCTGAGCGTGCGCAGCATGTTAAAGTCGCGCTGTAGCTTGAAGTTGAAATAAGAGAAATGTAGACCAATAGAAAACTGCTTTGTGTAATGACTTATGCATATGCATAGCTAGACTGTATCAATACTGTACCTGTAGGAGCGAACTTTGTGCTAGCTTTGTGGAGCTGCCGCCTAGCGCCCATCTCTGCGCAGACGTGACAGAAAAATACCTCTGCCCTGTGTGTATATTGGTGTCCCGCACACGGGGTAAACGACCTCACGCTTGTGGGATAACAGTTTTGACACCCCAGGTGGGACCGAGCTGACAGCCTCGCCCGGTTCGTCTTGCCGCATCCGACAGGGAGAAGAGGCCTGAGCGGGCTCCAGCGCGCACCGACCTGTCGACTGGGGACTCCTTCAGCTCCTCTCCTGCGATCGGGCGGTAAGCGCCAAAACGGTGCAATGCTCCTGACAAGAGGTGTTTTGTGGGGCTAGGAGAAAAGGGGGTGGGGGCAAGATGTCTCGGGAAGCAGGCGGCCTCTGTTCTGTTCTGGGCTCTGCATAAGACGCACCAGGAAAGACAGGTGGCAGTAGCGTAGTTCTGTTTGTTTCTCCACGCTGTCCTGTTCTGAGTAAGGAAGGGAGACGTCCCTCGTTCTGGTTTGTATAGAAATAGTGGGTTTTTCGGTACCGATATGGGCTCTGCTGCTTCCCAGGAGGCAGCCCTTTGCTCTCCTCTAGGATGCATCCTGAAGCATTGCAATAAACCTGGGGGAGATGCCATGACTAAAAATCAGCTAAAACGATATCGTAATCAAGGGTGGCCACAATATCAATGGGAAGATGGTGAAAAATGGCCTGAGAACGGATCCTTGAAATATAACACTGTATCGGAATTAATGTTGTGTTGTCGGGGAACTGAAAAATGGGATGAAATGCCTTCTGTGGATATGCTTTTTTCATTAAGGCGCGACTGTGATATTAGAAAGAAAGGTGGTTTAGTGGATTCTAAACATCGGATTGGAATATATGTGTTAAAACAGAAAAAGGGAAAACCTCGTTGTATTGAATGGGAAAATTTGGAAGAGGATATTCAGCTGTCGGTAGCTCCCCCCAAACAGCCCAAATCTGATAGCTCAAGTGGTAATGGAGTTGTGAGTGCTATCTCTAAAAGAACAAGGGGAGAGAAACCCATAGTTGGAGCTCCCCTCAGACAGGCTGCAGGGCCTGAAGGAACACGGGTATCCGTAGACGTACCTTTTACTGCTTGTGATTTATTAAACTGCAAACAGGCAGTCGGATCCTATCGAAACAATCCAGAAGGAATGTATAGTACTGTTAATCACGACTCCTAGTCCTAACTGGGGAGGTGTACAGGCTCTCCTAGAGTATTTGTTTCCCACTGAGGAGAGGAGAAGAATTTTAGAGAAGGCCAGAGAGGGACTGATCCAACAAGGCGCGGGGGTGCCTAATACCGATATGTACCTCCCGAAAGAGGATCCGGAGTGGGATCCAGACACAAGTGTGAGGGATTAGAGAGGGTAAAGGAATATCAGAAGTGAATTTTGTACGGGATTCAAGACGGAGTGCAAAAGCCCAAGAATTTATCTAAACTATCTGAAGTAAGGCAGGGAGATAAGGAAACCCCGTCAGCCTTCTCTGAGAGATTGTGTGAAGTAGCTCGAAAATGGACAGATCTGGATCCGGAAGGTGATAGCAATTCAAAGTTATTTAACAGGCTGTTTATTGGTCAAGCAGCAGCAGATATAAGAAAGAGATGACAAGAGGTAGAGGGCGAGGATGGCATGACAATCTCACAGCTCTTCTCAATGGCATGTAAGGTACGTAATAATCGGGAGGAAATAGAAGAGAAGGAGAAGCGGGGACGAGTAACGCTGCAAGCTTCTTTTGTTGGCTGCCTTGAGGGAAGACCAGGAAAAAGGGAGAGAAAATACAGGAGGTGAATTTTGTGGGTGAGGAAGGGGCTGTAGAAATAATAGTAGAAATGGTTATGACATTCCCCTGGGAATGAATCGGCGTGCAAATTGTAAGCAAGAGGGACGTTGGAAAAAAATTGTCCATGCCGTCTGAGTACTGGGGAAAGAGAGACAGAAGAAGCCGTTGGAGTCATGCCGGAGATTGGGTTGGAGTGAAGGGGGCCGGAGGAATCTCTTAAAATTTCCCCAGACGATCCTCTGGTTCCAGTCAAGCTGGGGAATGAAATAGGAGGTTTTTTATTTTTCATTATTGATAGTGGAGCCACACTTGCTGCAGTAAGTAGTTGTAGGGGACCCTTAGGTAGAAGTAAAAGAAGCGTTGTTGGTGCAAGAGGGAAAAAGACTTTAAGGCTGTTTTCACAGCCTATGGAATGTTCCATGGGAAACACTAAATTAACTCCTGAATTCCTTTAGATGCCAGAATGCCCCCTACCATTGCTTGGGTGGGATTTACTTGTAAACTGAATGCAGGGCTAAGTTCTTCTGAAGACTCTGTTCAGTTGCCTCTGTTCAGCCCACAGGGGACCTCTCCTCTTTGTGGCGGATGCCAGCCTGAACGGGACCTCGCCTGTTTGGGGCACACGGATGGCGGGCGCTGTCGCCGAAAGGCAAAGCAGGGTCATAGCAGAGTGTTCCATTTCTGGGGATGGGCTCAGCCATCCCCTGCACAAATTTCTCCTATGTAGCAATGGGGATGGTAGCTTTCTTCTGTTTTCTTGAAGAACAAGAGGATGCTGGAGCACGTGACAAGAGCACGATCTTTTTCTCTTCCTTTGGCAGTAGAGGCACCCAAGGCCAGCCTGCATTCAAGGAACAGCATGGGGATATCTGTGTCGAGCCTTAGCAGAGGAAGGAAGCTTCTTTTGGAGGCTGAGGCGACGAAGCAGAGTCCTTAATTGTTCTGTTTGATTTTCAACAGGGGTGCGGGGAGGGCCCGGGACATGCAAAATGTGGTCCCGGACAGGGGAGCTGTCTATTACATGGGAAGCTGAGAGCGCTATCGTGGACGCCACTGGACTGGCATCCTGTAAGGATGCTTTCACATGTTTTCTTGTTTAGAGGCCAACCTCGGCTTTGGGCTGTAAACTAAAGTCTGCCAGGCCGGTGCCAGCTTGGCGGCAGCATCTGTCCGTGGCAGCGCCAGCTTGGTGGTGGTGTGTGCCCATGCCTGTGCCAGGTTGCTGGCTGTGTCTGGCTTGTGAGGCTTGGGGTAATTGGCCCCCTGTTCCCCAGGGGCTCCAGCTGTGGCCCGGGGCAGCACAGGTGGGACCCATGAGGTGAGGATGGGGCTGGGCCCAGGGTTTCAAAAGGGCTGAGGATGGGGCTGGCCCTGCTGTATCCGCCATTATTTTAGTCAGATCCTGCATTCCGCTCAGTTAAAGGCTCACGAGAATTACTTAACATTTGCCTTTGGAAGTCATGCTTCAAACAATGAATTTGCAACAAAATGTTTTTGACACTAGTCAATGAACTCCTGTAATACTGCAGCAAAATGACATTTTTAGTGGTGGTTGAATCTCAGAGTGATAACATAGGCATCCCTGTTTGAGCCCTTACCGCAAGCATTGCAATGTTCGTTTACACCCTGCTCGGTTCTTTTGTGAAGGTGTGTAGCGATGGGAGGTGCGTTATTCCCAAGGTGCTACGGCGCCGATGCTCTGGCCGTTGGCAGCAATGGGCAAAGCGGAAGGCTGTGTGGCTAGGGGAGAATGGCGTGGACATGCTGCTGCTCTCTCTGTTGCACCAGAATTTTGACGGCTGGGTTGGGCTGCCAAATCAATGGAAGGACTGGAAGAAATTTCAGAAAAGTGAGTACTCTAGTATCTTTATCTTTGAAAGTCGTTGTCTTTCTACAGACCCCTGTCCATGGCTTAGCTATTTGATTGGCGTGAAGCAGACCCAGAATTTTGCTTTAAGTGGTGTTCTGATTCGCTGAAATTCCCCGTAGGTAGAGAGCAAGAATTACAAATGTTGCTTGGTGGTTGAAGTTCTCGGGGTTTCTGTGAAAGCTAACTTGCCAGAATGTGTAGGAAGCAGCCTGAATTCCAGTAGAGATACTGCAGAAAAGGTCCTCTTCTTGACAGGAAAAGAGCTTCACGAAACGTCGGCGCTGTTTCCCGTAGGGCCTCCGACATACTTGTTCAGTCATCGTGGGCTTTGTGCCATTCCCGCAGGCATGATGTTGAACACATTTTGTACGGCAGCTGGTATCTTAGCTGACTTTCTATCTCGCGCTTGGTTGCTTGTACCTGCTCGAGGCTTACTGTAGTGTCAAATGAACCCCCAGGAAAATGTCCTCAACTCGTGCTGGTAGGGCAAGCCCGCTGCAGTTGATAACATCGGAAAATAGCACGATGTTTTGAAAAATTTGCCTTGCGAGGACAAGGGCTGTCTCCTGGAGGGCAGCTGAACTCTGTGACTGATTCCACCGGTCCGCTCTGGCACTTGAAGGAGGCAGTCCCTAAGCCAACGCAATCTAAAATGGGGGTCGTTTGGGTTTTTTTGAATCATTTCTTAGGGATATGAGGCTTGTGTGGGTGTTGAGCTTGTCCTGTTCTTTCTGTTCCTAATTCTGAACCCACTGACTGGCGTCAAAGAACGGTCGTGTTGTAGTCTGACGGTGTCGTCTCCCAGGAGCTGGTGGAAGGCCAGGGCTTACGTCAAACTGATAAGGAGGATTGAGGCTGGAAAGTGGAACGTCTAAACAAGAATTACTGTCCTTGGGAGAGAAGCACATCCTGAAGAAATAGGTAAGCTAAGGGAAATGTTTTGGGAACCGTCCGAAACAACTAGTAGCAGTGTGATAAGAAACACCCTCCCGCAAACTATCCTCCTTATAATCCTAAAAGTCTCAGCCCTCGAGCTGGAGACACCAGCCCAAGCAGAGAGCCCTCGCCTCTGAGCGTGCGCAGCATGTTAAAGTCGCGCTGTAGCTTGAAGTTGAAATAAGAGAAATGTAGACCAATAGAAAACTGCTTTGTGTAATGACTTATGCATATGCATAGCTAGACTGTATCAATACTGTACCTGTAGGAGCGAACTTTGTGCTAGCTTTGTGGAGCTGCCGCCTAGCGCCCATCTCTGCGCAGACGTGACAGAAAAATACCTCTGCCCTGTGTGTATATTGGTGTCCCGCACACGGGGTAAACGACCTCACGCTTGTGGGATAACAGTTTTGACACCCCAGGTGGGACCGAGCTGACAGCCTCGCCCGGTTCGTCTTGCCGCATCCGACAGGGAGAAGGGGCCTGAGCGGACTCCAGCGCGCACCGACCTGTCGACTGGGGACTCCTTCAGCTCCTCTCCTGCGGTCGGGCGGTAAGCGCCAAAACGGTGCTATGCTCCTGACAAGAGGTGTTTTGTGGGGCTAGGAGAAAAGGGGGTGGGGGCAAGATGTCTCGGGAAGCAGGCGGCCTCTGTTCTGTTCTGGGCTCTGCATAAGACGCACCAGGAAAGACAGGTGGCAGTAGCGTAGTTCTGTTTGTTTCTCCACGCTGTCCTGTTCTGAGTAAGGAAGGGAGACGTCCCTCGTTCTGGTTTGTATAGAAATAGTGGGTTTTTCGGTACCGATATGGGCTCTGCTGCTTCCCAGGAGGCAGCCCTTTGCTCTCCTCTAGGATGCATCCTGAAGCATTGCAATAAACCTGGGGGAGATGCCATGACTAAAAATCAGCTAAAACGATATCGTAATCAAGGGTGGCCACAATATCAATGGGAAGAAGGTGAAAAATGGCCTGAGAACGGATCCTTGAAATATAACACTGTATCGGAATTAACGTTGTGTTGTCGGGGAACTGAAAAATGGGATGAAATGCCTTCTGTGGATATGTGTTTTTCGTTAAGACGCGACTGGGATATTAGGAAGAAAGGTGGTTTAGTGGATTCTAAACATCGGATTGGAATATATGTGTTAAAAGAGAAAAAGGGAAAACCTCGTTGTATTGAATGGGAAAATTCGGAAGAGGATATTCAGCTGTCGGTAGCTCCCCCCAAACAGCCCAAATCTGATAGCTCAAGTGGTAATGGAGTTGTGAGTGCTATCTCTAAAAGAACAAGGGGAGAGAAACCCATAGTTGGAGCTCCCCTCAGACAGGCTGCAGGGCCTGAAGGAACACCGGTATCCGTACGCGTACCTTTTAATGCTTGTGATTTATTAAACTGCAAACAGGCAGTCGGATCCTATCGAAACAATCCAGAAGGAATGTATAGTACTGTTAATCACGACTCCTAGTCCTAACTGGGGAGGTGTACAGGCTCTCCTAGAGTATTTGTTTCCCACTGAGGAGAGGAGAAGAATTTTAGAGAAGGCCAGAGAGGGACTGATCCAACAAGGCGGGGGGGGGGGGGGGGTGGGGGGTGCCTAATACCGATATGTACCTCCCGAAAGAGGATCCGGAGTGGGATCCAGACACAAGTGTGAGGGATTAGAGAGGGTAAAGGAATATCAGAAGTGAATTTTGTACGGGATTCAAGACGGAGTGCAAAAGCCCAAGAATTTATCTAAACTATCTGAAGTAAGGCAGGGAGATAAGGAAACCCCGTCAGCCTTCTCTGAGAGATTGTGTGAAGTAGCTCGAAAATGGACAGATCTGGATCCGGAAGGTGATAGCAATTCAAAGTTATTTAACAGGCTGTTTATTGGTCAAGCAGCAGCAGATATAAGAAAGAGATGACAAGAGGTAGAGGGCGAGGATGGCATGACAATCTCACAGCTCTTCTCAATGGCATGTAAGGTACGTAATAATCGGGAGGAAATAGAAGAGAAGGAGAAGCGGGGACGAGTAACGCTGCAAGCTTCTTTTGTTGGCTGCCTTGAGGGAAGACCAGGAAAAAGGGAGAGAAAATACAGGAGGTGAATTTTGTGGGTGAGGAAGGGGCTGTAGAAATAATAGTAGAAATGGTTATGACATTCCCCTGGGAATGAATCGGCGTGCAAATTGTAAGCAAGAGGGCCGTTGGAAAAAAATTGTCCATGCCGTCTGAGTACTGGGGAAAGAGAGACAGAAGAAGCCGTTGGAGTCATGCCGGAGATTGGGTTGGAGTGAAGGGGGCCGGAGGAATCTCTTAAAATTTCCCCAGACGATCCTCTGGTTCCAGTCAAGCTGGGGAATGAAATAGGAGGTTTTTTATTTTTCATTATTGATAGTGGAGCCACACTTGCTGCAGTAAGTAGTTGTAGGGGACCCTTAGGTAGAACTAAAAGAAGCGTTGTTGGTGCAAGAGGGAAAAAGACTTTAAGGCTGTTTTCACAGCCTATGGAATGTTCCATGGGAAACACTAAATTAACTCCTGAATTCCTTTAGATGCCAGAATGCCCCCTACCATTGCTTGGGTGGGATTTACTTGTAAACTGAATGCAGGGCTAAGTTCTTCTGAAGACTCTGTTCAGTTGCCTCTGTTCAGCCCACAGGGGACCTCTCCTCTTTGTGGCGGATGCCAGCCTGAACGGGACCTCGCCTGTTTGGGGCACACGGATGGCGGGCGCTGTCGCCGAAAGGCAAAGCAGGGTCATAGCAGAGTGTTCCATTTCTGGGGATGGGCTCAGCCATCCCCTGCACAAATTTCTCCTATGTAGCAATGGGGATGGTAGCTTTCTTCTGTTTTCTTGAAGAACAAGAGGATGCTGGAGCACGTGACAAGAGCACGATCTTTTTCTCTTCCTTTGGCAGTAGAGGCACCCAAGGCCAGCCTGCATTCAAGGAACAGCATGGGGATATCTGTGTCGAGCCTTAGCAGAGGAAGGAAGCTCCTTTTGGAGGCTGAGGCGACGAAGCAGAGTCCTTAATTGTTCTGTTTGATTTTCAACAGGGGTGCGGGGAGGGCCTGGGACATGCAAAATGTGGTCCCGGACAGGGGAGCTGTCTATTACATGGGAGGCTGAGAGCGCTATCGTGGACGCCACTGGACTGGCATCCTGTAAGGATGCTTTCACATATTTTCTTGTTTAGAGGCCAACCTCGGCTTTGGGCTGTAAACTAAAGTCTGCCAGGCCGGTGCCAGCTTGGCGGCAGCATCTGTCCGTGGCAGCGCCAGCTTGGTGGTGGTGTGTGCCCATGCCTGTGCCAGGTTGCTGGCTGTGTCTGGCTTGTGAGGCTTGGGGTAATTGGCCCCCTGTTCCCCAGGGGCTCCAGCTGTGGCCCGGGGCAGCACAGGTGGGACCCATGAGGTGAGGATGGGGCTGGGCCCAGGGTTTCAAAAGGGCTGAGGATGGGGCTGGCCCTGCTGTATCCGCCATTATTTTAGTCAGATCCTGCATTCCGCTCAGTTAAAGGCTCACGAGAATTACTTAACATTTGCCTTTGGAAGTCATGCTTCAAACAATGAATTTGCAACAAAATGTTTTTGACACTAGTCAATGAACTCCTGTAATACTGCAGCAAAATGATATTTTTAGTGGTTGCTGAATCTCAGAGTGATAACATAGGCATCCCTGTTTGAGCCCTTACCGCAAGCATTGCAATGTTCGTTTACACCCTGCTCGGTTCTTTTGTGAAGGTGTGTAGCGATGGGAGGTGCGTTATTCCCAAGGTGCTACGGCGCCGATGCTCTGGCCGTTGGCAGCAATGGGCAAAGCGGAAGGCTGTGTGGCTAGGGGAGAATGGCGTGGACATGCTACTGCTCTCTCTGTTGCACCAGAATTTTGACGGCTGGGTTGGGCTGCCAAATCAATGGAAGGACTGGAAGAAATTTCAGAAAAGTGAGTACTCTAGTATCTTTATCTTTGAAAGTCGTTGTCTTTCTACAGACCCCTGTCCATGGCTTAGCTATTTGATTGGCGTGAAGCAGACCCAGAATTTTGCTTTAAGTGGTGTTCTGATTCGCTGAAATTCCCCGTAGGTAGAGAGCAAGAATTACAAATGTTGCTTGGTGGTTGAAGTTCTCGGGGTTTCTGTGAAAGCTAACTTGCCAGAATGTGTAGGAAGCAGCCTGAATTCCAGTAGAGATACTGCAGAAAAGGTCCTCTTCTTGACAGGAAAAGAGCTTCACGAAACGTCGGCGCTGTTTGCCGTAGGGCCTCCGACATACTTGTTCAGTCATCGTGGGCTTTGTGCCATTCCCGCAGGCACAATCTTGAACACATTTTGTACGGCAGCTGGTATCTTAGCTGACTTTCTATCTCGCGCTTGGTTGCTTGTACCTGCTCGAGGCTTACTGTAGTGTCAAATGAACCCCCAGGAAAATGTCCTCAACTCGTGCTGGTAGGGCAAGCCCGCTGCAGTTGATAACATCGGAAAATAGCACGATGTTTTGAAAAATTTGCCTTGCGAGGACAAGGGCTGTCTCCTGGAGGGCAGCTGAACTCTGTGACTGATTCCACCGGTCCGCTCTGGCACTTGAAGGAGGCAGTCCCTTTAGCCAACGCAATCTAAAATGGGGGTCGTTTGGGTTTTTTGAATCATTTCTTAGGGATATGAGGCTTGTGTGGGTGTTGAGCTTGTCCTGTTCTTTCTGTTCCTAATTCTGAAGCCACTGACTGGCGTCAAAGAACGGTCGTGTTGTAGTCTGACGGTGTCGTCTCCCAGGAGCTGGTGGAAGGCCAGGGCTTACGTCAAACTGATAAGGAGGATTGAGGCTGGAAAGTGGAACGTCTAAACAAGAATTACTGTCCTTGGGAGAGAAGCACATCCTGAAGAAATAGGTAAGCTAAGGGAAATGTTTTGGGAACCGTCCGAAACAACTAGTAGCAGTGTGATAAGAAACACCCTCCCGCAAACTATCCTCCTTATAATCCTAAAAGTCACAGCCCTGGAGCTGGAGACACCAGCCCAAACAGAGAGCCCTCGCCTCTGAGCGTGCGCAGCATGTTAAAGTCGCGCTGTAGCTTGAAGTTGAAATAAGAGAAATGTAGACCAATAGAAAACTGCTTTGTGTAATGACTTATGCATATGCATAGCTAGACTGTATCAATACTGTACCTGTAGGAGCGAACTTTGTGCTAGCTTTGTGGAGCTGCCGCCTAGCGCCCATCTCTGCGCAGACGTGACAGAAAAATACCTCTGCCCTGTGTGTATATTGGTGTCCCGCACACGGGGTAAACGACCTCACGCTTGTGGGATAACAGTTTTGACACCCCAGGTGGGACCGAGCTGACAGCCTCGCCCGGTTCGTCTTGCCGCATCCGACAGGGAGAAGAGGCCTGAGCGGGCTCCAGCGCGCACCGACCTGTCGACTGGGGACTCCTTCAGCTCCTCTCCTGCGATCGGGCGGTAAGCGCCAAAACGGTGCAATGCTCCTGACAAGAGGTGTTTTGTGGGGCTAGGAGAAAAGGGGGTGGGGGCAAGATGTCTCGGGAAGCAGGCGGCCTCTGTTCTGTTCTGGGCTCTGCATAAGACGCACCAGGAAAGACAGGTGGCAGTAGCGTAGTTCTGTTTGTTTCTCCACGCTGTCCTGTTCTGAGTAAGGAAGGGAGACGTCCCTCGTTCTGGTTTGTATAGAAATAGTGGGTTTTTCGGTACCGATATGGGCTCTGCTGCTTCCCAGGAGGCAGCCCTTTGCTCTCCTCTAGGATGCATCCTGAAGCATTGCAATAAACCTGGGGGAGATGCCATGACTAAAAATCAGCTAAAACGATATCGTAATCAAGGGTGGCCACAATATCAATGGGAAGATGGTGAAAAATGGCCTGAGAACGGATCCTTGAAATATAACACTGTATCGGAATTAATGTTGTGTTGTCGGGGAACTGAAAAATGGGATGAAATGCCTTCTGTGGATATGCTTTTTTCATTAAGGCGCGACTGTGATATTAGAAAGAAAGGTGGTTTAGTGGATTCTAAACATCGGATTGGAATATATGTGTTAAAACAGAAAAAGGGAAAACCTCGTTGTATTGAATGGGAAAATTTGGAAGAGGATATTCAGCTGTCGGTAGCTCCCCCCAAACAGCCCAAATCTGATAGCTCAAGTGGTAATGGAGTTGTGAGTGCTATCTCTAAAAGAACAAGGGGAGAGAAACCCATAGTTGGAGCTCCCCTCAGACAGGCTGCAGGGCCTGAAGGAACACGGGTATCCGTAGACGTACCTTTTACTGCTTGTGATTTATTAAACTGCAAACAGGCAGTCGGATCCTATCGAAACAATCCAGAAGGAATGTATAGTACTGTTAATCACGACTCCTAGTCCTAACTGGGGAGGTGTACAGGCTCTCCTAGAATATTTGTTTCCCACTGAGGAGAGGAGAAGAATTTTAGAGAAGGCCAGAGAGGGACTGATCCAACAAGGCGCGGGGGTGCCTAATACCGATATGTACCTCCCGAAAGAGGATCCGGAGTGGGATCCAGACACAAGTGTGAGGGATTAGAGAGGGTAAAGGAATATCAGAAGTGAATTTTGTATGGGATTCAAGACGGAGTGCAAAAGCCCAAGAATTTATCTAAACTATCTGAAGTAAGGCAGGGAGATAAGGAAACCCCGTCAGCCTTCTCTGAGAGATTGTGTGAAGTAGCTCGAAAATGGACAGATCTGGATCCGGAAGATGATAGCAATTCAAAGTTATTTAACAGGCTGTTTATTGGTCAAGCAGCAGCAGATATAAGAAAGAGATGACAAGAGGTAGAGGGCGAGGATGGCATGACAATCTCACAGCTCTTCTCAATGGCATGTAAGGTACGTAATAATCGGGAGGAAATAGAAGAGAAGGAGAAGCGGGGACGAGTAACGCTGCAAGCTTCTTTTGTTGGCTGCCTGGAGGGAAGACCAGGAAAAAGGGAGAGAAAATACAGGAGGTGAATTTTGTGGGTGAGGAAGGGGCTGTAGAAATAATAGTAGAAATGGTTATGACATTCCCCTGGGAATGAATCGGCGTGCAAATTGTAAGCAAGAGGGCCGTTGGAAAAAAATTGTCCATGCCGTCTGAGTACTGGGGAAAGAGAGACAGAAGAAGCCGTTGGAGTCATGCCGGAGATTGGGTTGGAGTGAAGGGGGCCGGAGGAATCTCTTAAAATTTCCCCAGACGATCCTCTGGTTCCAGTCAAGCTGGGGAATGAAATAGGAGGTTTTTTATTTTTCATTATTGATAGTGGAGCCACACTTGCTGCAGTAAGTAGTTGTAGGGGACCCTTAGGTAGAAGTAAAAGAAGCGTTGTTGGTGCAAGAGGGAAAAAGACTTTAAGGCTGTTTTCACAGCCTATGGAATGTTCCATTGGAAACACTAAATTAACTCCTGAATTCCTTTAGATGCCAGAATGCCCCCTACCATTGCTTGGGTGGGATTTACTTGTAAACTGAATGCAGGGCTAAGTTCTTCTGAAGACTCTGTTCAGTTGCCTCTGTTCAGCCCACAGGGGACCTCTCCTCTTTGTGGCGGATGCCAGCCTGAACGGGACCTCGCCTGTTTGGGGCACACGGATGGCGGGCGCTGTCGCCGAAAGGCAAAGCAGGGTCATAGCAGAGTGTTCCATTTCTGGGGATGGGCTCAGCCATCCCCTGCACAAATTTCTCCTATGTAGCAATGGGGATGGTAGCTTTCTTCTGTTTTCTTGAAGAACAAGAGGATGCTGGAGCACGTGACAAGAGCACGATCTTTTTCTCTTCCTTTGGCAGTAGAGGCACCCAAGGCCAGCCTGCATTCAAGGAACAGCATGGGGATATCTGTGTCGAGCCTTAGCAGAGGAAGGAAGCTCCTTTTGGAGGCTGAGGCGACGAAGCAGAGTCCTTAATTGTTCTGTTTGATTTTCAACAGGGGTGCGGGGAGGGCCTGGGACATGCAAAATGTGGTCCCGGACAGGGGAGCTGTCTATTACATGGGAGGCTGAGAGCGCTATCGTGGACGCCACTGGACTGGCATCCTGTAAGGATGCTTTCACATATTTTCTTGTTTAGAGGCCAACCTCGGCTTTGGGCTGTAAACTAAAGTCTGCCAGGCCGGTGCCAGCTTGGCGGCAGCATCTGCCCGTGGCAGCGCCAGCTTGGTGGTGGTGTGTGCCCATGCCTGTGCCAGGTTGCTGGCTGTGTCTGGCTTGTGAGGCTTGGGGTAATTGGCCCCCTGTTCCCCAGGGGCTCCAGCTGTGGCCCGGGGCAGCACAGGTGGGACCCATGAGGTGAGGATGGGGCTGGGCCCAGGGTTTCAAAAGGGCTGAGGATGGGGCTGGCCCTGCTGTATCCGCCATTATTTTAGTCAGATCCTGCATTCCGCTCAGTTAAAGGCTCACGAGAATTACTTAACATTTGCCTTTGGAAGTCATGCTTCAAACAATGAATTTGCAACAAAATGTTTTTGACACTAGTCAATGAACTCCTGTAATACTGCAGCAAAATGACATTTTTAGTGGTGGTTGAATCTCAGAGTGATAACATAGGCATCCCTGTTTGAGCCCTTACCGCAAGCATTGCAATGTTCGTTTACACCCTGCTCGGTTCTTTTGTGAAGGTGTGTAGCGATGGGAGGTGCGTTATTCCCAAGGTGCTACGGCGCCGATGCTCTGGCCGTTGGCAGCAATGGGCAAAGCGGAAGGCTGTGTGGCTAGGGGAGAATGGCGTGGACATGCTGCTGCTCTCTCTGTTGCACCAGAATTTTGACGGCTGGGTTGGGCTGCCAAATCAATGGAAGGACTGGAAGAAATTTCAGAAAAGTGAGTACTCTAGTATCTTTATCTTTGAAAGTCGTTGTCTTTCTACAGACCCCTGTCCATGGCTTAGCTATTTGATTGGCGTGAAGCAGACCCAGAATTTTGCTTTAAGTGGTGTTCTGATTCGCTGAAATTCCCCGTAGGTAGAGAGCAAGAATTACAAATGTTGCTTGGTGGTTGAAGTTCTCGGGGTTTCTGTGAAAGCTAACTTGCCAGAATGTGTAGGAAGCAGCCTGAATTCCAGTAGAGATACTGCAGAAAAGGTCCTCTTCTTGACAGGAAAAGAGCTTCACGAAACGTCGGCGCTGTTTCCCGTAGGGCCTCCGACATACTTGTTCAGTCATCGTGGGCTTTGTGCCATTCCCGCAGGCATGATGTTGAACACATTTTGTACGGCAGCTGGTATCTTAGCTGACTTTCTATCTCGCGCTTGGTTGCTTGTACCTGCTCGAGGCTTACTGTAGTGTCAAATGAACCCCCAGGAAAATGTCCTCAACTCGTGCTGGTAGGGCAAGCCCGCTGCAGTTGATAACATCGGAAAATAGCACGATGTTTTGAAAAATTTGCCTTGCGAGGACAAGGGCTGTCTCCTGGAGGGCAGCTGAACTCTGTGACTGATTCCACCGGTCCGCTCTGGCACTTGAAGGAGGCAGTCCCTAAGCCAACGCAATCTAAAATGGGGGTCGTTTGGGTTTTTTTGAATCATTTCTTAGGGATATGAGGCTTGTGTGGGTGTTGAGCTTGTCCTGTTCTTTCTGTTCCTAATTCTGAACCCACTGACTGGCGTCAAAGAACGGTCGTGTTGTAGTCTGACGGTGTCGTCTCCCAGGAGCTGGTGGAAGGCCAGGGCTTACGTCAAACTGATAAGGAGGATTGAGGCTGGAAAGTGGAACGTCTAAACAAGAATTACTGTCCTTGGGAGAGAAGCACATCCTGAAGAAATAGGTAAGCTAAGGGAAATGTTTTGGGAACCGTCCGAAACAACTAGTAGCAGTGTGATAAGAAACACCCTCCCGCAAACTATCCTCCTTATAATCCTAAAAGTCTCAGCCCTCGAGCTGGAGACACCAGCCCAAGCAGAGAGCCCTCGCCTCTGAGCGTGCGCAGCATGTTAAAGTCGCGCTGTAGCTTGAAGTTGAAATAAGAGAAATGTAGACCAATAGAAAACTGCTTTGTGTAATGACTTATGCATATGCATAGCTAGACTGTATCAATACTGTACCTGTAGGAGCGAACTTTGTGCTAGCTTTGTGGAGCTGCCGCCTAGCGCCCATCTCTGCGCAGACGTGACAGAAAAATACCTCTGCCCTGTGTGTATATTGGTGTCCCGCACACGGGGTAAACGACCTCACGCTTGTGGGATAACAGTTTTGACACCCCAGGTGGGACCGAGCTGACAGCCTCGCCCGGTTCGTCTTGCCGCATCCGACAGGGAGAAGAGGCCTGAGCGGACTCCAGCGCGCACCGACCTGTCGACTGGGGACTCCTTCAGCTCCTCTCCTGCGATCGGGCGGTAAGCGCCAAAACGGTGCAATGCTCCTGACAAGAGGTGTTTTGTGGGGCTAGGAGAAAAGGGGGTGGGGGCAAGATGTCTCGGGAAGCAGGCGGACTCTGTTCTGTTCTGGGCTCTGCATAAGACGCACCAGGAAAGACAGGTGGCAGTAGCGTAGTTCTGTTTGTTTCTCCACGCTGTCCTGTTCTGAGTAAGGAAGGGAGACGTCCCTCGTTCTGGTTTGTATAGAAATAGTGGGTTTTTCGGTACCGATATGGGCGCTGCTGCTTCCCAGGAGGCAGCCCTTTGCTCTCCTCTAGGATGCATCCTGAAGCATTGCAATAAACCTGGGGGAGATGCCATGACTAAAAATCAGCTAAAACGATATCGTAATCAAGGGTGGCCACAATATCAATGGGAAGAAGGTGAAAAATGGCCTGAGAACGGATCCTTGAAATATAACACTGTATCGGAATTAACGTTGTGTTGTCGGGGAACTGAAAAATGGGATGAAATGCCTTCTGTGGATATGTGTTTTTCGTTAAGACGCGACTGGGATATTAGGAAGAAAGGTGGTTTAGTGGATTCTAAACATCGGATTGGAATATATGTGTTAAAAGAGAAAAAGGGAAAACCTCGTTGTATTGAATGGGAAAATTCGGAAGAGGATATTCAGCTGTCGGTAGCTCCCCCCAAACAGCCCAAATCTGATAGCTCAAGTGGTAATGGAGTTGTGAGTGCTATCTCTAAAAGAACAAGGGGAGAGAAACCCATAGTTGGAGCTCCCCTCAGACAGGCTGCAGGGCCTGAAGGAACACCGGTATCCGTACGCGTACCTTTTACTGCTTGTGATTTATTAAACTGCAAACAGGCAGTCGGATCCTATCGAAACAATCCAGAAGGAATGTATAGTACTGTTAATCACGACTCCTAGTCCTAACTGGGGAGATGTACAGGCTCTCCTAGAATATTTGTTTCCCACTGAGGAGAGGAGAAGAATTTTAGAGAAGGCCAGAGAGGGACTGATCCAACAAGGCGGGGGGGTGGGGGGGTGGGGGGTGCCTAATACCGATATGTACCTCCCAAAAGAGGATCCGGAGTGGGATCCAGACACAAGTGTGAGGGATTAGAGAGGGTAAAGGAATATCAGAAGTGAATTTTGTACGGGATTCAACATGGAGTGCAAAAGCCCAAGAATTTATCTAAACTATCTGAAGTAAGGCAGGGAGATAAGGAAACCCCGTCAGCCTTCTCTGAGAGATTGTGTGAAGTAGCTCGAAAATGGACAGATCTGGATCCGGAAGATGATAGCAATTCAAAGTTATTTAACAGGCTGTTTATTGGTCAAGCAGCAGCAGATATAAGGAAGAGATGACAAGAGGTAGAGGGCGAGGATGGCATGACAATCTCACAGCTCTTCTCAATGGCATGTAAGGTACGTAATAATCGGGAGGAAATAGAAGAGAAGGAGAAGCGGGGACGAGTAACGCTGCAAGCTTCTTTTGTTGGCTGCCTGGAGGGAAGACCAGGAAAAAGGGAGAGAAAATACAGGAGGTGAATTTTGTGGGTGAGGAAGGGGCTGTAGAAATAATAGTAGAAATGGTTATGACATTCCCCTGGGAATGAATCGGCGTGCAAATTGTAAGCAAGAGGGCCGTTGGAAAAAAATTGTCCATGCCGTCTGAGTACTGGGGAAAGTTAGACAGAAGAAGCCGTTGGAGCCATGCCGGAGATTGGGTTGGAGTGAAGGGGGCCGGAGGAATCTCTTAAAATTTCCCCAGACGATCCTCTGGTTCCAGTCAAGCTGGGGAATGAAATAGGAGGTTTTTTATTTTTCATTATTGATAGTGGAGCCACACTTGCTGCAGTAAGTAGTTGTAGGGGACCCTTAGGTAGAAGTAAAAGAAGCGTTGTTGGTGCAAGAGGGAAAAAGACTTTAAGGCTGTTTTCACAGCCTATGGAATGTTCCATGGGAAACACTAAATTAACTCCTGAATTCCTTTAGATGCCAGAATGCCCCCTACCGTTGCTTGGGTGGGATTTACTTGTAAACTGAATGCAGGGCTAAGTTCTTCTGAAGACTCTGTTCAGTTGCCTCTGTTCAGCCCACAGGGGACCTCTCCTCTTTGTGGCGGATGCCAGCCTGAACGGGACCTCGCCTGTTTGGGGCACACGGATGGCGGGCGCTGTCGCCGAAAGGCAAAGCAGGGTCATAGCAGAGTGTTCCATTTCTGGGGATGGGCTCAGCCATCCCCTGCACAAATTTCTCCTATGTAGCAATGGGGATGGTAGCTTTCTTCTGTTTTCTTGAAGAACAAGAGGATGCTGGAGCACGCGACAAGAGCACGATCTTTTTCTCTTCCTTTGGCAGTAGAGGCACCCAAGGCCAGCCTGCATTCAAGGAACAGCATGGGGATATCTGTGTCGAGCCTTAGCAGAGGAAGGAAGCTCCTTTTGGAGGCTGAGGCGACGAAGCAGAGTCCTTAATTGTTCTGTTTGATTTTCAACAGGGGTGCGGGGAGGGCCTGGGACATGCAAAATGTGGTCCTGGACAGGGGAGCTGTCTATTTACATGGGAGGCACGAACGGAAATCAGTTTGGGTTTAATGTTCAGTCTCACGGGAGGATCTGCTGTGATGTTTTATGTTAAATGGAAGAACGAAGTTAAACCTAGAAAAAGGCTGTGGCTGGAAAATCCAGCAAAGTTCTCCTGGTACTTGGGCGTTGTTGTGTTGATGCTGTATATCTGAAACATGGGGAGAAAGGTTACAGAAAATTACTACAGAACTTGTAGCGAGCAATGAGCCAGGCACATTTCAGAGCATAGATCTGGCTTCTCAAGGTAGAAATTGCTGCTTTTGTCGGACGCTTGCAACATGGATCTATGAGATGCGTAGCGACCTGTGCTGCTTTTCAAAGCACAGTAGTGCTGACAGCACTACTGAATTGCCCTGCATTTGCTGAACAGCGAGTGGCTGAAAAACAAAGCAAAACCAAGAAAAGCAACAAGTTTATGCCAGCTCTGATGAAAATCTACATGTATATTTTTCTGCAGGTTGCTGTATCGTCAGGTGTGGGGAGCATCTCCCCGCAGATAGACCTGCATGGTGCTGGCACTGTTATGCTGCTTCTGAGGGTAAGGAGAACGTCTGAAGGAAGGGGATATCTGAACAGTGAGGAAGTCTACATTGTGGGAAGCAAAATGAGCGAAGAGCTCTCGGCAGTCAGTGGGAACGTGCTGTCCAGCTTGCCCCTCTCGAAGAACTGCGCGAGCATTCCCACAAGAGTCTGGCTTGATGACAAGGATTGGAATGGCAACCAATGATTTCTTTAGCAGGAAACAGGGCGGTTTTGCTGAGATGGTTTCATATGCAGTCGTGCGGGGCATTTTCTACGGCCCTTTTCTCGGGCTCCTCAGACTCCTTCTTTAAGCAAGGTATTGGACAATGATAACACCTGCAGACGAGACGCATCCTGATTAGTTGTCACAGTGCTAAGACAGTTGTCCTCTGATAAAGCAGCAGTCCTTATTGCCTCTGGATTTGACTTGGTAGTTAGCTTCTCATAACCACGGTCATAATACAAACAGCTTCATTTCTGAAAGATTGAGTTTGCTTGCAGAGGCCTGAGAAGACAACAGTCAGATGCAGGAAAACAAAGCCCGAGAGTTCACCAAAGGAAACTCTGAGGGATGGGAATGAAGAATCACAGCCAGTCCTGTGGAAATAGTCAGTTCTTGGGGAATTCCTTTGGTATTCCTGCTTCGCTGTCTCTTCTGCACCTATCTGGTCACGTTCGTTCTGATTTCATAAGCACCCAAACAACACATATGCTTTTAAAGGTCTGAAAATACTGTAATGGGATTATCCAGAACTGCTAGAAGCACGTGTGGCAGAGGCGTGCAGACCAAGACAACGGTTCAGGTTGTTTGAACTCTGTAACACAGCGATTCCTTTACAGGAGAACATGCCAGTATTGTGTCGGAAGGGTCAGGGGAGCTCTCGTTCTGGATCCGTGGCTCTAAAACGATTTCTTAAGGAGGCCGATCGTGTAAGTGCCACAGACAAAGCTTCCTTGGGAGTAGCCCTCCTGCAGAAGCAGTGAGTAATTGACACGGTGATTGGGGATTTAATGGATTTTACTCAGAGCACTCAAGCAGTGCTCTCTCTGTTGATGCATTCTTCCTGAGTGTTTTGCTGGGATTAGGAATATTATCATAATCTGTCTTTGTTTTTTCTTTCTGACTGTGGTATCTGCATTCCCCCCACCCGCCTCCTTTTTAATGGGCAAAGTATATGCCCGTGTGTTGCCTGTAGAGCAGAGCAACCTGCTTGTTCCTCCTCCTTGTCGGGTCATTTGCTAGATGTGCCTCAGTTTGTCTGGAGCAGTGAGATTTCCCGAGCAACAGATGGTATCACAGCCTAGAGGTGCCAGCGGCCGCCAAGGATGTGATAGATGTGGTAACACTGCAGGAAGGGCAAATATCCCCTCTCTCCTTTCTTACTTAGCAAGAATGAAGCCTGTACTGGAAAACATAAAATGTATCTGCAAAGAGGAGGAGGAGGTAGGGGACTGCAGGCAGATGGAGGCGGTCCAGGAGGGTCACGCACACTGGCTGGAAACGCTGCCTGCTGCCAACTCCCGGCTGTCAGACGGAGGAGTAAAAAGCACTTAGCTGCACCAGGCAGGACTGACTGAAGCTGCTCTGCAATACGAAGCATCTCTGTAGCTGACATTGCCTGGGGGTGTGTCACTTGCTCTGCAGATTGAGTCCCAAGCTGAAACAGCGTCCTCTCTGGCTCTGGGCAGATCTGCGTTTGCGGAAGCAACCCGCAGTCTGTTGGGCGCACAGCTCCCCCTTTCCTCTAAACAGCCAGGAGCAGCAGGTCCCTGAGGCTTGAGGCGGGGAGAAGATGAGCCGTGAGGAGGGGCAACAAAAACGAAAATAGATCCCTGCTGCACAGCAGAATTTGGATTTCCTACCCCTAGGCCAATGTGTGAGAAAGTAAGACCCTACATCCCTGATGAGATCCCTCTTTCCTTGTTCTGATGTGTAACCTGGGGAGCATCTCTGGTCTGTGACGGAGGGGTACAGCGGACACTGGTGACTGCTGGCTGTATATCTTTGTTAGACCACAGCACTACCCTTGTTCAGCTGCCATCACCGGCTCGACCACTGGATATCCACCCTGAACAGAAAACTGAAATGTAGCCCCGAGAAGAGCAGTTGAGGGAAGGGAAGAGACCCAAGTGGCAGGGAGGGGAAGTGCCAATGTACTGAGAAGTCATTCCAGTTCCAAATCAAACAAGAAATCGGTAGAATTTTCAATATGTTCCTGTTACGCAGGCATTAAATAGAATTATTTTCCTGCCATTTGTAAGCAAAGTTTCTCTGATCCTTCAAATGATGGACTAACAACTTTCTGATGAGAGTGATTTTTTTAAATTTAATTTCAGCTTTGTAACTTTCCAGAAATAACGGCCATTTTCTCTTATTAGAAGCGACACCCATTTTAATTTCATCTAGCTGAAGGAGAACTTTAAAGGAGCACTAAAGGCTGCTCTGGAAGCTCGTCAGGGCTGGTATATGTCAAAGCTTGCCGGCAGCGCTTTCAAAAAATCAATTGTGCGTCCCAGTTCCTGACAAGCTGAGTATGCCCCTGTAACGGCTTGCTAGTGTTTCTTCCTGTAACGGCTTGCTAGTGTCTGCAGATCACGGAAGCTGCTTGACGTCTCTGGGAGCGCTTGAGCGGAGACAATCGGGATTGTGGTACACAGGAGTACAGCTTCGATAGATCCTGGGCATTGCCTAGATGCTGATGTGGGAACACTGTACCTGTCTGTAGCTATAGGTGTAACATATCTATTTCCACTTGCTCAACTCCAGCATCCAGAGCACTTTCTAAAAAAGGTGCACTCGCACAAGCGTGTAAGACTGCACTAGAGCTGTGGAAGCGCTCGCACCTTACCCCTTGGCTAACTTGCTGTGCTCATTGCGTGCTCTCGGTTAAGACACGGTACTGCTTTTCAGGTTGCTCCTGGTCTTGTGCAGTGCGTCAAGCGAAGCATTTCCTCGCTATCCATGTTTTGTCCAAGTCCACAGCACCCAACACGTGATGTTCTATAAGTAAGCAGGCAGATGATTATGAAATTAGTCACAGAGCGGTGTGAAACTATGATGTAAGAGTAAAGGTGGAGGGATGAAATCTAGAAGCAAGGGGAGGGAAAACGAAAGCAGTATCTTCTGCCTCCTTTTCGGTGGCATTACCTGCCGGTATCTGGAACAGTTTGTTGAATTAAGCCCTGCTCATCCTGAGCAGTGGTCTGAACAGCTTTGCCTTAAGGCACCAGTCAAGCACCAGAAACATTAAAAGCTGGCAGGGGAGAGAAGAGGAATTGCTGACACACAAAAGATTGAGCCGTCTCTCAGGATTCAGTACTTAGCTCCTCTGCTTTCTAAAATCCTAGCGGCACTCAAATCACTGTGTCAGCGGCCTGCTCCAGTCTGCCTGGATGTCAGCCTTTACAGTGGAGCATATCATCCTAGTGGAAGCGGGTTCCAAGACAATATTGAACAAATATGCGCAGCCTGCTAGAAATGCTTGTGAGTTGTGCTGGTGTGAGGACAGAATGTGCCACCGAGTGACACGTCTCGGTGCGGTTAGGAGGGGTGTAGTCTTGCTGGGAGCTGGATGGTTGTGCAGCCTGTGAATCTCTTCTGCATTCAGCGTATCTAAGACCAATAGTAAAATGCAGGGGATCTACTTAGAATCCAGAGAGTCGTCGTGAACTTTTGTCATCTCACTGAGTGTGTAATTCATCAAGAAATCGGTGTCCTGTAGGGGGTAGTGTAATTGGTTGAGCAGGAACCTAACTCCTGTTCCTGTCCTGAACAAACAAAAATCCACAGCACTGTTGCTGGTGAGGTTATGTCTGTTCATCGTTACAGTACAGTCCTGCATCTTTAGCTAAAGCTCTGTGTGGGCTGTGGGAATTCCCTGCTCCCTTTCAAGCTGTTTCAAATGTGACTTTTGGATCATGGCAAACGTCCTTTACTTACTCTACATGATTGTGTGTGGTAGGTACACAACAGCCTGTTGACAGAATGTGTTGGAAAGGCCTTCTTCAGAGGATGAAGAAGTTACTAGTCACAGGGCTGCTGAAATACATTCTTTGCTGACTTAAAAAAAAAAAAAAAAAACAAAACCAAAACAAAAAAAACCCCAAAGATTTTTAAAACTATTCAAAAGTTTTCTGTTTTCATGGTCCCAAATATCGATCTTCAGGTAACAGTGCCCCATGTTCTGAGTTGATATTTGTGCTAGCTACCGAAACATGAGGGGAAACAACAGACAAGAATTGCTTTTAAATTTCAAACCTGTCCCCACAGATCACACTGAAATAAACACAAGTGACCCAACCCCCCTGTCTGTAGGTGCTCAGCTTAGTCTAGTAGTGTGGGTCAACCTTTCCTCCTTGTTTTGTGTGTGTTCGGTTTGGTTTGCTGAACTCCTGGTCTCCAGATCAGAAAAGAGTTGTTTCTGTTCCATTTGGCAGTCCTTACTGGTTTCGGATGAGGTGGCTGGCTATTAGCTTGTTCTCCCTGTAGGCACGTAAACATACAGACACCTGTGTATCCACGCGTATCCGTATGTACGGACTGGGGCGTGTATGTATAGACAGTTATATACACAAATAGCTACACAGAGCTAGCAAGAATCCCTGAATGCAATGCATGAAGTGGAAGATAAGATCTCATTACAGTCTTAACCAGTTTTTTTATCTAACAGTGCAGTAGAAGATGCTCTCAAATTTGCTGACGTATGAAGTGAATGTTTCCCGCACGCCGAGGAGTTTGTCGGCGTAAGGCGCTTCTGTTTGCGTGACCTCCTCTAGGGCATAGATAGCTTGTCCTCATGTGTCAAGCATTCACTCCTAGCTCGTGGTGCTCGTTCACTTCCCATCATCTTTTTCTTTCAAGCAAAAAAAGGGGACTGTGGTACCACAGAAGGAAAGCCTTGCATGGTCGTAAGCAATATGCAGTATTGGTGGACTAGGGGAACTGAGCTGAGCAAGAGGAATGAGGGCTGACATAGCAAAACCACAATCACTATGCCAAAAAAAGAAAAAATCCTTTTGTTTGATCCATTTATTCAAGATCTACGTGTGTCAGTACACACAATAATTGCACAGGTGTCTGCATCCTGCAGCTGGATCTGTGGTCTTACAGTCTGAGGAAACTCTGCAGCCTCCTAAAATTCTTCCTGCGTATGTTAAAGCACTTCAAACAGAAGCGCTTTAACCTGCCAGCACGGTGGTGTGCAGTCACGGAGTGCTTGAGGTTGGCAGGGCCCTCTGGAGAGCCCGTAGTCTGACCTTGCTGCTCAAAGCAGGGGCAGCCAGAGCAGGGTGCCCAAGACTAGGCGCAGTCAGGCTTTGAGTACTTCTAAGGATGGAGATGACAGTCTCTGTGGGCAATCTGTTCCAGTGTTCAATCACCCACACAGTAAAAAGATTTCCTTATGTCTAAACCAAATGTCACGTGTTTCAATTTGTGCTCATTTCATGTTGCCTTATGCAGGCTGGCCGTATTCGCAGTCTGTATGTGAGGGGGTGGTAGCTGGCTTTACAGCGATGTTGGGTTTCCTGCGAAGGTGGGTGAGGAGTGAGCGGTTCAGAAATTTGGTGTTGGCTCTTAACATGCTGAACAAAACAGAACAAGGCAGTAAGGGCCCCAAAATACCGTGTCAGGTGGAGCACTGTTGCGGGTCACGTCTTTCCTGGATCTTGTGCTGCCCCAGCTTGCAACGTTCATCCTACGGTAAGGCATCGGTCCGTCCGAGTGAGGGTGGTAGTACCTGTGCTTTTAGGAGAACAAGTTGGCACGCAATAAAAGCATTGAGAGATTAAAGTGTTGGCCTAGTAGAAGCTAGCCTGATGAGCGAACTGACGCCGAGTAAAGCAGCGTTCAGATGTGACTTTATTGTTTTGGGAAAAGATGGCAAATATCTCATATGTCATCAAATGACTGGCTTCTGTTTGGGAATTAAGCAGCAATGTCACTTCTCCCTGTACAGTTCCCCTCCCTCCCCCCCCCCCGCCCCTTTTGTATGCCATAAACTTTATTATCAACTCTGTAGAAAGAGACTGCTCGAGATGCGCTGGAGTCATTCAATCTGTTGATTAATTATAAAGAGAGGCAGTAAATGTGGTGAACTTTGCCCAGCGGTCTTTTGAGTGAGAGATTAACGTCAGAGACTGAATAAAAACAGGGGAATGAGAAGCTGCTTCTCCTACAAGGCAAGAGAGGAGGATTTTTCTGGCAAACGGTGACAGAAAGAAAAGCAGGATCTCTTTCGGTACTTGCTGCGCTCTGAACGACCGCTGCCGGGACTGCAGCGCCATCTCTCGCACCGTCTCTCGCCAAGGAGAGGGGTGGGAGGTGGCGTGTGTGGTGGTGGGACCGTGAGGGGGGCCTGGCAGTCAGGCCGTGGGTGCTACACCTGAACTGTTGCCGATCTGCTGGACGGCCATGGCCGAAGGACTCTCTTTTTGTTCCCCTCCCTTTGTCCCCTCCAGCGCTGGTCTGTCCCCATTGCACAGACAGCAGGGTCCCTGGGGAGGAGGCGTCTCTCTTGAATTTTGGTACGCAGATAAAACTTTGGGCATATTTACAAAGCTCTGAGCAGCAGTGAGGCTGCAAATGCTCTAGGCCTTGTGGGAAGCTGCTATAAGACAAATTAATAATTGGCATCCCTTGCCTTTTGCAGTCTGGAGAATGCTGTTGTATTTTACGGTGTCGCCCCCTCGCAAAGTGCTGATACGACTGACCGTGCTCTGTGCACCGAGGCTCGGTAACTCGGGGACCGTTTGCTGTCTCCTGGTGCAACCAGATGTAACCAAAATGATTAGTTTGTTCTTTTGTAACTAAGCAATATAGAGATAGGAGCGGGGTAGACAATGCCTTAATACTGTGTTTGTACACCTATGGCTATGGATACGCCACTATGCCCAAAGACAATTGGACGAGGAGTAGTACGGTCATGCTGCTACGTTCCCAGTACGGCCCCAGCCCATCTTGACAACGAGTTGAGGGTAGTTAGAATAATTGGTTTGCGTTAAGGGTGCCAAATCATTGTTAGGGACCCTGCACCACGAAGAAGGGAAGCGAGTTACGTAAGCGAGGTGATATTGCGCATGTCCAGAAGAAGGGGTCAACTAAAGGACACACCTGTACGACCACCAAGGACCACCAGAGACCCCCACGGAAGCCCCTCGGAGCTCAAGGACACATGCGTAATGACCATGCAAATATGATAATTAGTTCTGGGAAATAGAATGAATATGCATGATCATGCCAGGAAATTTGATGCATATGCACGTAATCAGACAATGTAAGTTTCGGTTGATGTAACCTGGGGTATGCACGCTAGGTGGAACAATCCCCCGTGCGTCCGGCGCCGTATTAAAGAATGCCTGCTTCTTAATACTACATTGGTGTTAAGGAGTTTGATTCCCGATTTCGGTGACACTGGAACCATACTGACTTTGGCCAGCTCTGTAGCTTGCGATGAACTGTAAAGCAATAAGGTTTGTGTTTCATCTTCCTCTGAGATCGGCCGTTGCTGGAGAAGTTGCACCGAATTAGGAAAGCATTCGTAACCTGGCTGGATTCTGGGAATCCAACTGAGAGAGGACTTGGTAGCAGTGGCTCCCAGGTGTTTCTTTCCATTCTGCAAATAAGGGAATCAGGGAGCCGAGAGCAGCGGTGACGTCTCTCTGCTCGTGTGCCGGGCCCTGCAAAGCATCTATTTTTCAGAGGAGAGCGTGTTGTATATGAACATGACTGGGAAAAATCCTCCCGTTTCCTGGCAAGGCAGCATAGCGATAGCGATCAACATGACTATGACTCGACCAAACACCCAGGTAAGACGGGTGACTCCCTGACGTGCAATAGCTTTATGTGTCTGTCTCGTGCAGGCGCTATTAGCTGATCTTCAGAGCCTGCGAGTCCCAAATTTGAATCTCTGGCCTGATGGGTGCTGTCGTGTGGACGTGGCAGAGCCTTGGGAGGAGAAGTTCAGGATGGACAAGGGTAGGATGGAGTTCTTGCACAGAAGACATTTCCTAGTCAGAGTTTGCCTGTGCGCCGCTACCTGTGAGGTGTCCCTGGACGGCATGTGCCAGGTTTTCTCAAATTGTAAATTCTCATTAGCCTGGAGAAAAGGAGGCCGAGGGGAGACCTTATCGCTTTCTACAACTACCTGAAAGGAGGTTGTAGAGAGGTGGGGGTCGGTCTCTTCTCCCAGGTAACAAGTGATAGGACAAGAGGAAATGGCCTCAAGTTGCACCAGGGGAGGTTTAGACTGGATATTAGGAAATTTTTCTTCACTGAAAGGGTTATCAAGCATTGGAACAGGCTGCCCAGGGAAGCGTTTGAGTCGCCATCCCTGGAGGTATTTAAAAGACGTTTGGATGAGGTGCTTAGGGACATGGTATAGTGGTGGTCTTGGTAGTGTTAGGTTAATGGTTGGACTCGATGATCTTAAAGGTCTTTTCCAACCTATACGATTCTGTGATTCTGTAAAGGAAGGATTCTGTGATTCTGTAAAATCTGTTGCTCGCTGCTGTTCAGAGCAAGGCCTTGCTCAAAGCACGCGTTCTTGCTGTTGCAAGAGTTTGCTGGAAGCATGAGAAATCATTCCTTTACTAGGAAAACAAATCCGGGCAGTCTAAAAATGTGAACTACTGTGCTGGTTTTGCTCCCATTACATTTGGTGACAGTTACAGCCACAGGTAAAGTAGATTTAGACCCGAGCTTAGGACAAGAGTCAGTTTAGAGATCTGCTAATGCAGAGGATTTCTTGTTGCTATAGACAGGAGTAAAAGTTTGGAAACAATGCCAATTTTTATTTGAACACAAGGCCAGTTTAGAATAGCGTTCAGAAGCGTACCTTTGCACGAAGCATTTGTGTAAATTCACATCTGGTTTACTGGAGATCAAGCAAATTTGAAATGTGTTACAGTAAAAAAAATGGGGGGGGAGGGGTCCCTCCTACGTTCATCATACAGCATATTGATTGTAAAATCTGTGTTTTAACATCCGGCCATATAAGAAATTGCCCAAAGTCCCATGCATGGAAACATGTTGCTGGAAACCAGAAACAGTTTATTAAGGAGGAAAGTTTATGTTCTTCCTCTTGGGTTGACCTTGGGCAGTTTAAACCTTGTGGTGGGAGAGAATTTGCGGTCAGACGTAAGAACTCAGAGTCTGAGGAAGAGTGGTTAGCGAGGAGAGGCACCGGAGCAAAATCATTGCAGATGGGCTGTCGGGCAGCTGATGCGCACGGCGACGGCCTCAAATGACGTCGACAGCCCTGGCAAAGGAGTTCGGTCTGCTTAGCTGCCTTTGTTAGAGGCACAAGAGACTTGGCATGAAGTAACGGAATCGGTATTTCCGTCTGCCCCGCGACTGCTGACGTGGCTGAAGCGGAGAAAGCACCCGTGCCTTAGGTGGTCTCCCTTCTGCTTGCTTTCTTGCTGCTCTTGGTGCATCTCCCCCTTTCAGCCCGTGGGTTTTTGTGAGGGAGCTACTGGGGCTATTTGCTGTTTTCAAAAGTATAAAGAGGAACAAGAGAGCTTAAAGTATGCCCTGAAGCCACTGATAATTAACGTGGCTGCGCTCCCTATTCACACATCAGGTACCACACCTTGTATTATTTCAAATGCGGGGACGCCTTTATTTTGAGCCGAGGGAGGGAACAGGTGTGCTGTCTGTGATCCAGATCTCCGGTCTCTGACAAGTACTTGTGTTTCTAAAGCAAACTTTGACAAAGAGCAAAGAGGAGGAAAATGGACTTTTGAGTGTGGTATGACCTCAGAAAAGCTTCAGTACCTTCATCTGACTAAGTATTTCACGTGACGAGATGCTTCTGCTTCAGTAAAAGGGGCAGGCAGCCCCTGAAATCAGTGATGATGCAGCAAGCATAAATTTGATCCTTGTAATCATATTTTCAGATTTTCAATAGTGTTTTACATTTTGACATCAGTAGAGCTTAGATGATTTACATCTGCTGTAGGTCTGGAGCTAAATTTTTCTAATTATGGGTCTGCTCCAAAGATTGTTGATGCCAGGAGGCTCTGCATGAGCTTTAGGCTTTCACAAGTACAACTTTCGGACGAGAAAACACTGTTTCTGGGATTACAGTGGGCGAAAGCAGTAGCATTCTTACTCTGTAATCCCGAGCTGTTTGATTCGTATCTGCAAGGAAGAAGATTATATTTGGTACTGGCATGTGTTTTCTGCTTCAAAATGTGAACTCTGCAGCAGCAAGGCACAGTCTAAAGCCCCGTCTTTTCAAGGTCCTGCTCCTCCCTACTTTGTGGTAATAAATGTCCGATCCCTTTTTTGTCAAGGGACAGCGCTGCAAACGGAAAGGTTAAATTCTGTTGTGCTTTGCGGGCATATTGCTGCCCCAGCAGTCTGCAGATAGGACAGTGGGAACTACAGGCTGTGGGGCTTGTGTATTATGCTTGTACAGTTTTTTCTTTCAGTACGTGCTCTCCAGGAAAGAACGGAAAGTGAGAGCTGAGTTGCCTTAGAGTTATTTCAGCTCCCTCTCCCTTTTGTTGCAAGGAGGCACCGGCACGCTGCTTGCCTCTGTCTGCCGGGGCATCCCTCCCGCACCTTCCTGCTTCTGCAGGCCATCTGCTGGCACTTTCTTCTGCAGAAGCTCGGAGGGTCTCTGGGCAGCTCAGAGGAGTCGAAAACTTAAAGCTGAAACTTAAATGTTTAGGGTAATGTTTGTTTTCTGAAGCATGCGTACGTATACACTTCAGAATATAGTTCGGCTATTTGCGGTACCGAGAAACGAATCAAATTATTCTGGAATTGCCAATCGCAGGGTTCAACAAGCGCCAGCGCTCCTGAGAGCCGTGCCTGGTGCTGAGGCAGGAGGGAGACGCCCAAGTTTGAGAGACCCTTCTGGCTTATTTCATGTTCTCTGGACTTGGCCTATCACTGTGAGAGGCTAGACAAGTATTTTCTTTCCCCAGGTAACATACCTGTTGTCTAGCTGATCTCTAATTTCAGATGCCATCGTAGGCCTTTGGTAGAGCCGTACACAGTGACGCGTAGGTCCCTCTTCTGCATGAATTAAACTCATGTGGCACGTTGACGTGCGGCTTGTTTAAGTTCTCCTTTGCAGTACAGACGTACCTGCGATGAACTTCATTACAAGCATGCTGCCCTGTCCTCTAGCTACCAAATGCCAAGATGCGTCCAGCATCTTGAAGCAAAAGGCAAATATTATAAAGAGGTAAAGCGAGGAAGAAAGACTTCAAAGAAAAGACCAGATGTGCAATGTGAACTACGTTGTCCGGCATTTCCGTTTTTAACTGTCGAAGGCAGCAAACCGGAACAGAATTGTGGCTTTGTTAGAAGGAGTTATACTGGCCAGCACTAAAGCTTCCTCCTTTGTTTACTATCGTCCCGTCATTGTACGTGATCGAGGCACCTTCCAGCGGCATGGTAAAAGGGATTAGCTTAAGCCCTGGCACTTGAGGTTCACCTAGAACAATGTTTTCCTCCATTCGTGAGGCAGACCGACAGGTGCTGTGGGGTAGCTCTGCCAGCCCGATTGCCTCAGATATCAGTATCTTCATAGTGCTTATTAAAATAGGTCATGGATAAGGCAAAAAAGAGACTCCAGGGGAAAGATCTTCCTTAACAGATGTCACAGAAAGGGCTGGTACCTCCTGTGCTGTGGCCTTCTGCACCTGCAAGAGGAGCAGGGAGGGGCGGAGCAGACTTCATCAGGAGCCTGAGCAAGGGACAGCAGGGGATGCCATAAGAATATATAGTAAGGAGATGCCATGCCTGGCATGTGGTGAGGGGGGAAATGCCACGGAGCAAAGGCAAGCTGGGTTGGTGAGGCTGGCAGCCAGCTGCAAAAGCGCAGGTTGAAAGGAAAGGATGGAGTTCTCTCATCTCGATTTCCCAAGGCGATGCTTTTACATCTGTGCTTGTCAGGTGTGCGTTTCTGTGCTTTGGCGAAATCGTTTTGTTTTCTCCTGTCCTCTATTTGATACTGCCGTGAAGGAGAAGATGTGCAGAGAGGAGAAACTGGAAAATGAAATTCTTTCCCTTGTTTGAGCACGGACACACAGAAGGTGCTTTTTTCTGTTCTCAGTGGTCCTGGGCTGGCAGGAGGACTTAGAAAGATCATAGATCAGCTCCAAAGAAGGATTTCAGCTCTCAGGAATTTGCCGAGTAAAGTCAAGTTTCCTTATGAAATAGCGATGCTTGTTTTTATCTCTACATTTTTTTTTGCCTATTTATGATGTTTGATAGGAAGATATTTTTTATCTGCTTGGAGTAAAGGAGTTCCGGGTTTTAGTGGGTCACAGGCTAGGATGAGTCAACATTCTAGTGCTGTTAGAAGGAAAAAAGAAAAAGCCCATGTGAAGCTGTTTCAATAACAGTATGCCTCGTGAGGCACAAGAAGTCATGCTTCTGTTCTCTGTTCTGCTCGTACAGTAATTCGCTTGGAGTGCTGGTCTCTTGTTTTGGAAGCCTCACCTGGAGAAAAGTAAAGAGCGATCTAGTCAGTCTACCCAGTCCAGACAAACTATGAAAATCTCGATTTGAAAATCCTGCCAGGAGAGGTTGAATGAACTGGTTTTATTCGCGTGAAGGCTAGATGTAGGCGATCATGTCTTCGTATTGCAGAACTCGGCTGGAGGGGGCACTGCTGTTCAAGGTATTCCTCGTGCATGGTAAATATTTGATCCTAGGGATTATTTCAGTAGCGCTGCTCTTTGTTTTAAATCCATATCCAATTTTCTCAGTGTCCCTTTTTTAATTTAAAAAATGTAAATGCCATGTGTATCCGTTCAGCAAATCCACAGCTATACATTATGCATAGACTGATTTAGATATTAATTGCATCCATCCTAAGGCGTGAGTTGCCTTGTATATGCCCGTATCAAAGCATACTCTCAAGCTGTTTACACAAGGTGGCAACCTTTTGTAAATATAGAGACAGCCAATTTTCTAATCCCGTCCTTAAAACCCTATCCTCTGAGAGGCAGTGCCTGGTGGAAAGGTTCCTCTGTTATATTGTACCTAAATACAATAAAGTTGACAAATGCCAGCGGCCTGCTGAGAAGGACCTGCTGGGAGACCTGACAAGCATTGGGTTCTCTCCAGGCTCAAGTCTGTAGTTTCCTCGTTGGGGCAGAAATAGACCGTTACATTCCTCAAGGTGAAATCTTTGCTTGCTTAACTTATTCAGGATCAAAGTAGGGTTTCTTTTGTATCTTTCAGAAGTAGTAAAAGGTTGAAAAGTAAATTGTTCAGGTAAAGCTTTTACCTCATTGCTGAAGTTTCTGTCAAATCTAGACTTTCCAAGAGAACAGCTCGGCGCTGCAGTTTGCCGCTTGGCCGCTCAGCCCTGCAGTTCGGCCGTTTGGCCTCTCGGCTGCTCGGCCCTGCAGCTCGGCCTCTCGGCCAGTCGGCCGCTCGGCCCTGCAGCTCGGCCACTATGCCGTCGGCCACTTGGCCCTGCTGCTCGGCCCTGTAGATTGGCCGCTCAGCCCTGCAGCTCGATAGCTCGGCCGCTCGGCCACTATGCCGCTTGGCCGTTCAGCCACTATGCTGCTTGGCTGAGCTGCAGGGCTGAGCGGCCAAGGTGCAGGGCCTAGCAGGTGAGCGGCCGAACTGCAGGTTCTGGCACACACAGGTGAGGTCCCCGTTCAGGCTCACGTCCAGCAAACTTGGGTGAGGTCCCCATTTGGGCTGGTGTCCAGCCTACACAGGCGAGGTCCTGGGATACTGCGCCTGTGCGTGCCAGACGCAAGCCTGAAGGGGTACCTTGCCCGTGCGTGCCAGACACCAGCCCAAAATGGGACCTGGCCTTGCGCGTGACGGACGCCAGCCCGAAGGGGGTCCTGCCTTTTGTTTAGAGTTAGAGGTCTTTTGTTTAGAGGCTAACCTTGGCTTTGGGCTGCAAAATAAAGTCTGCCACCTCTGTGCCAGTTTGGCGGCAGTATCTGCCCATGGTGGCACCATCTCGGTGGTGGCACGTGCCCATGCTGGTGCCAGGTTGCTGGCTGTGTCTGGCTTGTGAGGGTTGGGGTAATTAGCCCCCTGTTCCCGATGGGCTCCAGCTGTGGCCCGGGGCAGCACAGGTGGGACCCATGAGGTGAGGATGGGGCTGGGCCAGGGGTTTAAAAAGGGCTGAGGATGGGGCTGGCCCTGCTGTACTGAGGGGCTCTACATGGGGAGGGTCTGCCTAGGCATGCCTGCCTGTGGGATCTGGCTGAGGAGTGAAATGAAGGGGCCTGCCCAGGCAGCTGCCTCCAGCAAGGAACAGCCGGTCCCCACAGCTGGGAAGGATCCCTCCCAGCCATCCCCTACAGAGCGCACCACCAGCACGTGGTGCCGGGAGCTCGGTTCCCCCATCGGCCGCACGCGTGAGCCACCGTGTCTCTGGGAAGCCTCTTGGGAGAGGAGCATCGAGGCACCTGGGCGGGTGAGGCAGCTGGCACTGTGGAGGAGGAAGGGGCAGAGGCCGAGAGAGAGAAGCCTCGGGGCACCGAAGGTCTCCCGGCGGTGCCGGGAGCTGTGGTGAGTCGCGCGTCCCTCGTGTGCATCCAGGCCTCTCTCTGCCGTGCTTCTCCAGACTTCTGCCTGCCTCCTTGCCTGTACCTGCCTCTGTCTCCCTTTCAGGCTGTTTGGCTCCCCAAAGCTTTTTGCCCTTCTGCTAGCCCTGCCCTCCACACCGTCGCCTTCTCCATTGCCTTTCTATGTCTCTCCCTTTCCAGGTCCCCACCTGCTATTATTTCACTCTTCCCGCACTGCCTTCTTCTGCATCGCTGGGGAAAACGGCATTTCTAGGTCTCCCTCTACGCAGTGACCTGTCTCTCTTTTCAGTGACTCCCTCTGCTCTGCACCATGTCTACTTTTTTCTAGTTAACTGTCCCTATTTTTCAATTTTTTACTCTTATAATTCTTTTCTTTTTGAAATTTTGTTTCTAGGTGTACTGTTGCCTTGTTTTCTGTCTCTTTTTTTATTTTTTCCTGTTTCCTGTATCCTGTTGCTTTTAAAATTTTCATTCTGTGTCTAGTTTTGTCAAGATGTCTCTCCCTGTTTAATTGTTTCCTGTCTGTCTTGTACCCTGTTGCTTTTAAATTGTCTTTCCTCGTCTATCTTTATCCAGTTTGCTGTCCTCATTTTTTAATTCATTCTAGTCTGTCCTGTACCCAGTCGCTTTTAAAAATTTCTTTCTGTGTCTCCATTTATTTAGGTTTTTTGCTCTTTTAGATTTTTTTCTCTCTTGATGTCTTTTGAATTGAAAAAACTTTAGAATTTTTGTTTCTATGTTCACTTTTATGTATTTTTTCTGTGTCTATTATTTAATTTTTTTCTTATCTGTACTGTACATTGTGACTTTTCAAATTTTTTTCTGTCTACTTTTACCCAGATGTCTAACCCTATTTTCTTTATTATTTCCAGACTTTTCTGTGTCATGTTGCTTTTGAATGTTTTTCTCTATCTACTTTTATCCAGTTCACTGTCTGTATTTTCTATTTCATGCTCGTCCGTGCCATACCCTGTCGCTTTTTAGATTTTGTTTCTGTGTCTTTGTTTATTTAGTTTGCTGTCCCCATATTTTATTTTTTCTTCCTTTAAGGCTTTTCTTTTTCATTTTGTTTTCTATGCCTACTTTTATCTAGTTTGCTATCTCTAGTTTTAATTTTTTTTTTCTCTGCCTTCTACCCTTTTGCTTTTTAATTTTTCTTTCTATGTCAACTTTTATCGAGCTGTTTATCCCTGTTTTTTAATTGTTTCTTGTTTGTCACATACCCTGTTGCTTCTTAACTTTTGTAGGTGGGTTGCGTGGAGTTATCGGGCACCAAAGCCAGCTCAGGTGGGGGTCGCTGCTGCACTTGTACTGCTTCTTGTAAGGCTTGTCCTCTGTTGGTTCAGGTGGTTCCGGCTATAGTAATTGCTATAACATGCAACTCAAATCCTGGGTTACAACAATTTAAAGGTATATCCATTACAGTCTCCACCCCTGGTCCCTTTGGGCCAGGTTATAGGGTTTAACATTGCAATGAACTCCTCCCCTTGCTCCTAGCCTGGCTAGCAACAAGGGGTTTCTGCTATAGTAATTCCCATAACGTGCAACTGAAATCCCAGCTTACAACAATTTAAAGGTATTTCCATTACAGTCTCCAGCCCCGTTCCCTTTGGACCAGACCATCGGGTTTAACTTTGCAATGAACTCCTCCCCTTGCCCCTGCTCCGGCTTGGACTTATCCGCAGACTGTAGTCCCTTCAGAAGTAAACTTGCTCCAACATGGCCTCATGCATAGCCACTGATGCTTCGAGGTGTACCTGGTGCAGCATGGACTTCATCCACAGCCACAGATGCTTCGAGGTGCTCCTTATCCAGCGTGGACTTATCCTTGGGCCACAATCCCTTCAGAGGTATACCTGCTGTGGCACAGACGTAACCATGGCCACAGACGTTTCAAGATATACCTGCCGTGGCATGGGCTTATCCATGGGCACGGATGCTTCGGGGTGTCCTGCTCCCACGTGGATTCATCCACAGGTCACAGTCCCTTTGACTCGAGTTCACACTGGAGTTCCAGCCCGTCCAGTCCAGGAGCACAGAAACAGCAGCGACGCCCTGGCTATCTGCCAGCCCAGGCGCGTCGCCATTGCTGTTATCAACATGTTCCCAGGCACAGCAGAGTAAGGTGATAAGCAGTACAGCAGCACGGCAAGCAGCAAAGGTAAAAAAGCAGCCACTAACAAGCCCTAGACTGTAATATACAGTAAGGCAAGCAAGCCCCGTGGCAAGCACAGAAGCCTGCCGATTAATAGCTAAACAGCAATAACAACTATAACTTTGATCTAGCACATTCCAATCAAACCTGTCGTTATCTGGAACCCTTCGAGCCCCACGTTGGGTGCCAAAAAGGACTGTTGTGGTTTAGCCCCAGCCGGCAACTAAGCACCACACGGCCGCTCGCTCACTCCCCCCGCAGTGGGATGGGGGAGAGAATCAGAAGAGTAAAAGGGAGAAAATTCGTGGGTTGAGATAAAGACGGTTTAACAGGTAAAGCAAAAGCCGCGCGCACAAGCAAAGCAAAACAAGGAATTCGTTCGCTCCTTCCCATGGGCAGGCAGGTGTTCAGCCATCTCCAGGAAAGCAGGGCTCCATGATGCGTAATGGTTACTTGGGAAGACAAACGCCATCACTCTGAACGTCCCCCCTTCCTTCTTCTTCCCCAGCTTTATATGCTGAGCATGATGTCCTATGGAATGGAATAGCCCTCTGGTCAGTTTGGATCAACTACCTTGGCTGTGTCCCCTCCCAACTTCTTCTGCACCTGGCAGAGCATAGGAAGCTGAGAAGTCCTTGACTAGTGCAGCAACAACTAAAACATCTCTGTATTATCAACACTGTCTTCAGCACAAATCCAAAACATAGCCCCATACCAGCCACTATAAAGAAAATTAACTCTGTCTCAGTTGAAACCAGGACAGTACCTCTCGGTTTGTAAGAACGTCTCCTCCCTCTTCCTCAGAGCAGTCTTGTTGTCCTCTCCTCCATCTCACTTGCTTCTAGTGGGTCAGTGTCTCCCTCGTGACCTCCGTACTCTGTTCAAATCCCCTCCCCAGTGCCTTTGTGCCCTCAAGCCGCCTTCTGTCTCTCTGGCCATCTCGGCACCCCTCTGTTTCTGTCGCGATGCTTCCTGCGAGCACCCTTGTGTTCCACGGCCATCCTGTAGTTCTGCAGCAGGCTTTGTATCTTTCTCACTCAGAGACAACTCTTCCCCAGGCTTTCATTTTCCCTCAGAGCACTTTTACCTTTGCTCCGCCACGTCGGATGCCTCTGTTTGCCATGTCAGATGCCTCTGTTCAGTCCCCGGTTCCCTCAGGACATCTCTACTCTGTTCAGATTCCCTCCCGAGTACCTCATTGTGTCACCAATCCTTTGTTTGTCTCTTTGTCCACGTTTCCCCCGCCCACCGGAGCCCCCTCGTTCCTGTCATGACGCCTCCCGAGACTGTCCTCGTGCCCCACGGCACCCTTTGAGCTCTGCAGCCCTCTTTGTGTCTCTCTCTTATTTGGACAGAACCCCTCCTCGGGCTTTTGTTGTGCCCCACAGCTCTCTTACCTTATTCACTGCCATCTAGGATGTCTCCATTCGGTCGCTCACCCCCTGAGGACATTGCTGGGACACCCTCTTGAGTTTTGCGTTGCATGCCAGAGCTGCCTTCTGTCTGTCTCTCTCGCTCTCGGCACCCTTCCTCTGCCGTCACCGTGCCTCCTGAGGCCGTCCTCGTGCCTCACGGCCCTCTGTGGCTCTGTAGCGCAATTTGCACCCTTCTTGCTCCCGAGAACCATTCCCGATGTCATCTTTCATCTCCAGGACACTCATGTTGTCCTCTGTGCTAGCTAGGACACCTCTGTTCAGTCCCTGGTCCCCTGAGGACATCTGTAGTCTGTTCAAATCCCCTCTGGACTTCTTCATTGTGTCCTCGAGCCTTCTTGTGTCTGTCCCTCTCGGAAGCCCTCTGCTACTGTCACAATGCCTTCCGAGCAGCACGCTTTTAGCTCCGTGAGCCCCCTTTGGACTCGCTTTGTTGCAATTGCACCCCTCCTAAGATCTCTTAAGTTCCCAAAAAAGAGTGCTCTTGTTCTTTTCTGTGCCATCTAGGATGCCTCCGGAGGCTTTCCTTGTGCTCCACAGCATTTTGTTTGCACTTTACCTCCCTTTTAGGGGTCTCTCTCATGACCCCTCTGGTGCCAGTCACCGTGCTTCCCGAGACCTTCTTTGTGTCTCGCAGTCCTGTTTTTGCTCCGTAGCGGACTTTGATCCTCTCTCGTTACCTCCGAACCCCGTCCTCCGGTTGGTTTGTGACTGGAGCGCTTTTATCATCCTGTCTGCCGTCTAGGGTGCCTCTATTTGGTCCCAGGCCTCCTGAGGCCGTATCTACTCTGTTCGCATCCCCTCCATACTTCCTCCTCGTGTCCCTGAGCTGCCTTTGGTCTCTCTGGCCCATTTGGGACCCCTCTGATGGTGTCACGGTGCCTATCGATGCCTTCAAGGTTGCCCTTAGCACACTTTTAGCTTTGTAGGAACAAGCTTCTTGTTCCCTCAGAAGGCTTCCTGAGTCCGTATCTGTGATGCAGCCCAGGCATTCTGTCCTCTTTTCCCTCTAGCTGTGCCTCTATTTGTTCCCTGGCCCTCTGATGACACGTTTACTTGATTCAGATCCCCTCTGGATTTAATCGTCATGTCCCCAGTCCTTTTTCTGTCTCTCTGGCTCCCTCAGGACATTTTTTCTCCCAGTCACGATGCCTCCCGAGACCTTCCTTGTGCTCCATATCCATCTTGTAGCAATTTGAGCTGTAGAGCACTCATTTGTTCCTCTACGCTATCTAGGATCCCTGTGTTCAGTGCCTGGCCACCTGAGACCATCTGTACTCCGTTCAGATGATCACCCGAGTTCCTCCTTGTTGTCCCAAGCCGCCTTTTGTCCGTCAGCCCCCCTCAACATCCCTTTCCTCACAGTCACAATGCCTCCCGAGCCCTTCTTCGTTCTCCACAGCACCTTGTAGCATATTATCTCGCTTTCTATCGTTCTTGTTCCGTCAGAGCCTCCCATCTTTCTTTGCTACGCAGCGCTCCTTTATCTTTCTCTCTGCCATCGAGGGTGTCTGTTTGGTCCCTCTCTCGCTCAGTCATCTCTAGTTTGCCTAGATGCCCTCCTGAGACACCTCACTGCGTCTCTAAGCCTTCTTTCCTTACCCCGCCCGCTCCAGGCCATCGCCTGTTTGGGGCGGGCATCCGCCTGCCCGGAGCGTTGCCCATTTGCCCTATGTGGGTCCACAGTGTGAGTATCTATGATGTGCGTGCGCTAATCCCTTTCAGAGTGTGTCAGAGGGTCAGGATTTTGTTCTGCTTGGTGTCACGTTGTTCTGTTTTGTGCATTTGTTGAAGATTTGAGTTTCGTGCGGGAGGAAGCCAGCTATCCTAGTGGTTTTGGGATGAGGTGGGGTACACGTGTTTTAAGGTCATACCTTCTTTGCCAGGTGTTTTGAACTAATTGTATCTGATTTTCCTAGCGACTCACAAAGGGGTTTGAGGCACACCGATGGCGGGTGCTGTCGCCAAAAGGCAAAGCAGGGTCATAGCAGTCTTCCGTTTCTGGAGGTCCGGCTCAGCCATCTCCTGCATAAATTTCTGTTATGTAGCAATGGGAACGGTAGCTTTCTTTTGATTTCTTGAAGAACAAGAGGCTGATGGAGCACGTTATAATGTGCATAGCACGTTAAATATAAGAGCATAATCGTTTTCTCTTCCTTTGGCAGTACAGGCACGCAAGGCCAGCCCGCGTTCAAGGAACAGCACGAGGATATCCGTGTCGACCATCAGCGGAGGAAGGAAGTTTCTTTTGGAGGCCGAGGCGATGAAGCAGAGTCCTTATGTGTTCTGTTTGATCTTCAGCGTGGGTGAGGGGAGGGCCTGGGACGTGCAAAACGTGGTCCCGGACAGGGGAGCTGTCTATTACATGGGAGGCTGCGAGAGATATCCTGGACACCGCTGGGCTGGCATTAGAACCCGGTGCTTGGCTTGACTGACCTGGCAGAACCATCCTGCCGTCTGAAGTAATGAATACTTCTGCACTGAGCTTTTACTAGCTCGGTCTGCATCACCTTTGGCTTTTCCTCATTGAGCTTGTATTTTGGCAAGAAGCATCTCTCATCCAGCATTTGGGTCTGAGGGGTTTCCATTAGACTTTGGGCGCCTGTCCTGTCACGCTCGGTATCTGTTTGCACTCAGGTCTCCTGTAACTCCTACGCAGTTTTGTCTTAAGACTTTATAGTGCAGTGTTATCTAATAGTAGCGTTCTGCATGCAAGCAGCTACGGGCAGCCCGGTCTCCTGCGCCATATACGTCAGCGCTCTCGTGCGAGCGTGCTGCCTCCCGAGGGGTTCTCCATGCTGCGGTTTGTGGAGTCATTTGGGAGTTATTTGTGCATAAAGGAAGAGTCCGTGATTACACCAGCCACGGTCATTCGCTACCCGTACCTCTTTTGGCCTACCACTCTCTGCCTATATTTGAGTCATCTGGCAGTAACTGTAATTTTTGTGTGTCGGTGGGTGGTTTGACGACTTCTTGCAGTTTAAGTAATAGATCTAGGCTAAGCAGGGCGGTTGAGCCTCGGGCCGTGGCCTGCTTGGCGTTGCCTCTGGATCGACAATTAAGTTGAGACAGGTGGGTGTTTGTGGGGAAGCAAGTAGTATATAAATCTTCAATGGCAGGAGGACGATGTATCGTATTTTAATCTTGGGGTTTTTCCCTTGGTTTTGTTCCTCTCTCGCTCTCTTGTTGTTTTCCTTCTCTTTACAATTTATTATTATTATTTTGTTCCAATGATTAAAGTGTTCTTATTTCAACTCACGAGTTTTCTTATTTTTGCTCTTCCGATTCTCTCCCCCATCCCACCGGGGCAGGAGGGCGAGCGAGCGGCCGTGTGGTACTTAACTGCCGACTGGGGCTAAACCACAACGGTCCTTTTTGGCGCCCAATGTGGGGGCATGAATGGTTTGAGATAATAACAGATTAACCAGAGCGTATTAAGGAATTCAGATCTGTTAATAGTTGCGGGCCACGGTATGGATTCACCTGTTCTCGATATTGGTTTATCCGATCCACACCGTGCTCATTTTTTTGCTGTACATGTTAAAGATCGGTGTTGGTTTTTGCAGTTTCCTGTGCTCTGCAGTGATTCGTGATGTTTTGCCTGGGAGATTTGTTATTAAAACAGTGACCTTGAGTTTACTTTGGCATCTAATTTTCATACTGAAACCATTACCGTGTGTCAGGTACCACCTCATGAAGACAATTAGCAATTATACTTCTTCCTCTGAGAGGTTTTTTTATGGAGGAAATACAAAACGGCACCTTGACTACCTTCTACAATGTTTCCTCCTTTGTTACAATAACTTTTCACTATCTTGAACATCCTTGGGTAGTTAAGATACGTCTATCGGTATCGCTCGGGAATATTGTTTTGGTTTTGTCTAAGGTTAGTAAGCAATTTAAGAATATCATCCAGAGATCCGCCCCAAGGCTGGTCTTTCTTTGCCGCGCGGCACTCCTTTATCTTTCTCTCTGCCATCGAGGGTGTCTCTATTCGGTTCCTCTCTCGCTCGGTCATCTCTAGTTTGCCTAGATGCCCTCCTGAGACTCCAAGGCCCTCGCTGGCTCTCCAAGCCTTCTTTTCTTCCTCCGCTGCCTCCTCATTCCTCTACTGTCTATAACAATGTCATCCGAGTCCTTTCTTGTACTCCACAACACTCTTGTAGCACTTTGGCTCCATTTTGATTTTTTGGTTTATTTGTTTTGTCCACTTCAGAGCGTACTTCAGAGCTTTGCCATCTAGGATGCCTTCATTCAGTGCTCAGCCTCCTGATGACATCTGTATTTGGTTGAAAACCCCTTCAGAGTTCCTCATTGTTATCTCTGAGTCTTCTTGGGTCTCTCGGGCCCCCTCGGGACTCCTCTGCTCCCTTTACCAAGGTCTCGTGAGACATCTCCTATGCCCCAGAGCCCTGTTTTAGATTGGCAGGGCAATTTGCACCCCTCTCTTCCTCTCAGAACCCTTCCTGAATCCGCGTCTGTTACCAGTGTCAGTCTACGACCAGGAGAGCTCAGAGAAGGCTCCCTTAGGCTGTCATTTTTATAGATAAAGTGGTTGGCTCGTAGCCAAATTGCATGCGATAGGAAAGCTATGCGTGAGGCTCCTTGTACCCACAACTGTCTTTGTTCCTTGATAAACGAGTCTGTGAAAAGCCATCTGCTATTCATGTGTCAATCAATCACATGATCGGTGTTCCAAGCTCATACGCATCGATGCTCACCGTGTCACTCGGCTTCTTTGTGGGTTCTCGGGGAACAGATCGGAACCGGAGGAGTTCTCGGCCCGGCCGCGGCTCAGGCCTTTACCTCCTTTGGAGCCTGTACCCACCTATTGCTAGTTTGGTTAAGAGGTCGAGCACATCCATCACGCTCCACCCCGTGACTACAGTCAATCCGCTTTATCGACTCATGGAGCGGTAGCACGGTTACCTCTTGCCTCTGTGTCATAAATATGTGATGTATTGCAGATCAGTGGTAAGAGTCCAATTATTTGATAAGCTGTTTAGTTTAAGCGTCCTAATTAATGTGAGTTATATACTCTTTTACGTACAGAATCAATTGATTGTATGCGTTTTACCTCCTGGACTGATATAATTTGTTTCATTTTTTGCCAAGCTTTCATATACAGAACGATTATAAGCAATAAACATAGTAGGGTTAAAACTAACAAAACTACAATAGGATGCAATGTAATCAATTTGCCATGTTGACCAGAGGGTTTTTCCCTCATTAATGTGTAGGGGCGCTGTTGTAGCGGGGTGATCTGTTTGCAACTTCAATTTACGTTGGGGGCATTCTGTAAGGATGATTTCACATGTTTTCCTGTTTAGAGGCCAACCTCAGCTGTGGGCTGCAAAATAAAGTGCTTCTTGGCCTGTGGGGCCTAATTTTTGATGTAATCGTTCCCCTCGTCGGTACCATTTGGGATCTGGTGTATCTCCTGTTTTTGTTCCCCTAATTCTGGCTAATACATCTACTTGTTGGTGAATCATTTTGTGGCTGGTTGGTCATTGTGTACATGGCCTTTTTCCCATCCTAGTTTAAAGGGTGCCTGTTTGGCTATATCTAATAGTAATTGCCAGTCTTCAGTTCTCCAAACTGGGGATCTATTTACTTTCCAATTTAGGGCTTCCCGTTGACAAAGCCATTGCGTGGCACCTGCCCGCACGGCCTAGGAGTCGATATAAGATAACTTTTGCTCCGTTTTGTGCTGCTAGAACAACTGCCCTTAGTTCTCCCACTCGTGCGCTACCTTCCCCACCTTCTATTACTTGTTTGCCGGCGGTAATTTCTAATGCAGCGGCTTTAGTACCGCCGTTTGCCGTTTACCCTCTTTGCCGAGGCATTGGTAAACCAAATGCCTTTGGTCGGTGTTTTCTCAGCGAGGGGAGGCGCATTGAGAATCGGTGAGGGTTTCCATGGCTCTTTTAGTGCTAGGGGGTCAGTGTTTACAGGTATTTGTAATTTGGAAATTTTTGTATGTCCTTCAGTCAATTGCATTTCATCTGCTACTCCTATCGGGTAGGCGTACCATTTTCCAGTGGTGGCTTTCTGTGCAATTCCTTCTGGTGGAGAAGTTTCCTGGATTGGGGCATCTGTAACTGTTCTATTTTACTTAGGGTGTCTGGTGGTATTGCCACACTACCTGCAATCTACCAAGTACCTAAAATGTTTACTTCTCTACTCGGTCCCTGACGTTTTTCTAGTGGGACTTCAATTCTAGTGGGAAGCTGCCGCTTCCCCCACCTTTTCAGCGGAGGTCCCTCTGATTAGGATATCATCTATATATTGGTACAGTTTCACATCTTGAAATGTCTTGAAATGTCTAGTCTTGAGTGAGACTGTCTGTAAGAACTCGGCGAGCGCAGCGTGAGCAATCGTGGGTGAATGTTTATATCCCTGTGGGAGTCTGTTAAAAAAAAGTGTCTTGTATGCCTTTCCAAGTAAAAGCAGATTTCTCTTTATCCTCCTCCTGCAAGGGGACCATAAAGACCATATCTTTCACATCTAGCACTGCCGTCCACGGGTGTGCGGCCGGTTGTAGCGTGGCTGTCAAAGTTGCAATACTAGGTACTGCAGCCATTAGCAGAGCTGCGTTGGCATTTAGGCACCGATAATCAATTGTCAGACACCATCTCCCATTTGGCTTTCGGACTGGCCAGACCGGCGAATTGTATGGGGAGTGGGTTTCTGGAAATAATGTGCCATTTTTCCAAGTCTGCTATTACTTTGGAAATTCCATTTTGTGCCGCAGCAGAAATCGGGTATCAGAGTACGTTAGTAGTCTTAGAATCGGGGAGCGCAGGGGCTGCGCGGAGTACGTGCGCTGCATTCTCCTGATTTCTGTCGGGGTTAGGGTTGATGTTTGAACCGCAGGACCGTACGCTGCTGTCAGGCAGGCGCCAGGTTCAGCTGTTCAAAACATCAAAACTCAAAATATTTTCACTGTGATCTTTGATTGCAAAGCAAGTAGACGACATGCACTTCTCGCTCGGGAGCCATAAATTAACTTTCACGGCTTGGCAAGTAACGCTCGCTCCGTTCGCTCCGGTTATTTTAACTGTCTGCCGTCCGAGTCTGTCGCGGATGGAGCGATGGTGCGCTTCACTCGCAACAGAGAAGTAAAACTATAGTTTATTGATACAGAATAGGGAGTTAACAAAGTTCAACGCGACAGTGTTTAACAAGATTTGATGGCGAGGTACACTTGATTATTTACTGCATAGAGGACAGGGTCAGACAAAACCGTCAGGGAGATTCTTCCGTTGAGTCATGAGGTTCGGAAAAAGATCCCCTTGCTTTCTAAACTCCTCCTCAGAGAGGAGTCTAGGTGCGGCTAGATCCAGTCCTAGTCCCAGACTCGGTCAACGGTTTATGTCTAAAGGACTATATGTGCGCAATCAATCCTTTATATCACTTAGCTAAGATTTCAAAGTTTAGCATGCTATTAGTCACTTACCGAGAACCTGTTGCGGCAAGGAATCTCTCAGCCTCGAGGAGTAACCTCGAGAGGCGTCCCCGCTCAAGGGGAGATCCCGGCGTGCAGCCCGCTGCCGTGCAGGAGAGCTCCAAGGGCTCTCGGGCCGCTCGCTATTTATGGGGGATAAGACGATTGACCCATAGTCATATTTGCATGCCGACCACAGATTTTAGTTTCTTCGGTGGGCGCATTGCACAATAGCCCTAGGCTCTCGTGTTGCTGTCTGTCTCCCGAATCCACTTTGAGCCGACGCAGCCATCGTGACCAGATGCGTCCGTTACGATCGCCACCGGTGGTTACCACCTGAGCAGGGTTGCAGGAGATAAAGGTCGGGGGCTGGGGAAGCACACCGTCACAGGGTCGCACGCCCAGCTTCTCGGCATTTTGTTGTGTTCGTATTGAAATTTCTGCTTCCGTATCTATTAGAAATGTTATCGTTTGTCACTGAGGGCCAACTGGAATTAAAATATAAGGGCCTCCTTCATGTAGCCATGGCTAGGCTTCCACTTGCTGGAGAGACCGGCCCAATTGCTCTCCTGGCGTTATTTGTTTTTTGATCTCAAGCTTTGTAATTCCTCCTTAAGGGGGAGGAAAGAGTTGTCGCTCGCTCTCGCAGCTGGCAATGGCGCCGGAGTATTTGGAGTACGTTCTGTCCTTTCTCCGTCGCCGTGTTTCTGAAACGCTTGAGTTAGATTCAGGATAACGCTAGCAGGCTGTCCCTTAATCGCAGCTCTGGGAATGCCCAGTGCCAATGCTCTCCTCCACACTTCATTTCTCTACTCCCGAGACTCTGCTTGTGAGTCTTGAGGTGTATTTTCCCTTGGTTTAGTTCCTGTTCCCTGTGGGGGTGTTCGTTTTACCGGTCGCATTTGATGATCTCTCGTTTGGGATCTTGGGTCCGATTTCTCGGTCGACAGATCATCCCACCCTAATCATGGCTACGATTTACAATACCATGCGTTAATTCTGCCCACGTAGGGAGTTGTCTGTGGGGATCATCACCGTCAAATTCCTCATTTTGCCCTGTGTCTCTTTTACTCTCATCCCATTTTGCAATTAAATAAGGCTTAAGAATTGCCAGGGCTCCCCTAATTAGTGGCTTTAGCCTGTTGTAATCTACCGTAGCGGATATCGGGGTGTCACTGGACTCTCCACGTTTATGCATATGCAGGTGGCTTTGGCGATGGCAGCGGAGAGTTCACTTAGGGAATGGACGGGACTTACAGAAGGTTTACCTCAATCCAAGGCATCTATTCCCCCAGCCCAGTAGGCTACCCTACTGGTGGTAGAATGGCCTTCATCTGTCAGGTTGGGTCCTAGGTTTAAGGAAATTCCTCTACCCCAATAACAGTTTGCTTTGTCTCCACTCAACATTATTCGGTCACCACCGCCGAGGCAGACGCACCGCAAATATTCAGTTTCAGTGTCACGTAGCTTTCTGCTGTACTTCTCTTGTAATTTTGCCAGTCGTAATGCATCCCATGGAGTGCTTTGCATACTATATCGCTGACCGCCTCCTCCAGGTCCTTCAGAGTATTCTGCTTTAATAATGGGCCTAGTCTTATATTCGGAGGAGTCCGGAAAGGGTAGCGGGTTAGCATTTTCTTCTTCACGGTCATCTGGATCACCCCAGTATCACCATCCCAATCTTCTGGGGACACTATGAGTTTCCTAATTGGCATGGCATTAGGGGGATGCAGGGCTGCATGAGCACCATCTCGATCTTTTCTTCCAACTTTTGTGTTTTCTCCTTTTCTTCCTGTAATTGTTGCTGCAGCTGCTCCATTTTCAAAGACAGTATTAATTCAGCTGCCTTTCTGCCTTCTATTTCTTCTTTTAGGTCCTGCTCCTTTTTATTGTTCTTTTTCCTATCCCGATAAGCAGCTTCTAAACAGGTACCTAGCATTTTGCCAGTAATTCCTTTCCCTTTTCCATCCTTTGTACGTCCCCTGGCCACTTTTAGCTGTTCTTTCACGGCTTCCTAATTATGCCACTTATCACGAGCCCATTCTTCTGAGAATCTGGGACTCGGACTTATTCCACGCTTCCATAAGTAAACAGCAATACTACCTGCCATCCTGCCGACGACACCGGTTTGTTGCAAAAGAGCGCTTTAGATTGCTTAAAAAAAGAAGATCACTGTCAAAGGTATTGGAAAAAAATGGTTTTAATACGATGTTGTAAAAGTGCAACTTAACAAAGTTCAGTGGCAAGGTTCACTCTATTAATTACTGCATGGAAGAAACCTACAAAGGAAAATTGGGTTACACTCGAGTTAGAATGATTCGTAGAGAGACCGGGAATACAAAAGCGTACGGAGGACCCTCCCCTTGAGTCACCGGGTTCGGAGTAGACCCCTTGCTTTCTAAACTCCTGATGGAGCTTAGGTGCGGCTAGGTCCAATCTTAGTCTCAGACTTGGACAACGGTTTATGTCTAAGGGATTACATATGCAAAATTTATCAGTGTTGCCCTACTACAAGGTTATGCGTGATATAGGTCACTTACCAAAGATCTGCTGTTGGTATAAGGTCTCTCTGCCTCGAGGAGCGACCTTGAGAGGTGTTCCAGCTCAAGGGGAGATCACCGCTATACAGCCACGCTGCCTAGCAGGGAGAGCTCAAAGGCAGCTCGCTTTGGCTGTCATATTTATAGATAAAGCAGCTGGCTCGTAGTCAAATTACACACGATAGGAAAGCTATGCGTGAGGCTCCTCGTACCCACAACTTTCTTTGTTCCTTGCTAAATGAGTGTTGGAAAGGCCATCCGGTATTCACGTGTCGATTGCACGATCGATGTTCCAAGCTCATATACATCATAAGACAGCTCAGGTTGGGTTACTGCTGCACTTGCACTGCTTCTTGTAAGGCTTGTCCTGCATTGGTTCAGGTGGTTCCTGCTATAGTCATTCCCATAGCATGCAAGTCAAATCCTGGGTTACAACAATTTAAAGGTATTTCCATTACAGTCTCCACCCCTGGTCCCTTTGGATCAGACCATTGGGTTTAACATTGCCATGAGCTCCTCCCCTTGCCCCCGCTCCGGCTTGGGCTTATCCACAGACTGCGGTCCCTTAGGGGAGTACCTGCTCCAAGTGGCGCCTCATCTATGAGCCAGTCTCTCCAGGGCTCTACCTGCTGCAGCATAGACTTATGCACAGCTACACTTGCTTTGAGGTGCCCCATTCCGGCGTGGCCTTCTCCATAGGCCACCGTGCCTTGAGATATATATGCACTTCAGCACGGCCTCGCCCACAGCCACAGCCCCTTCAGAAATAAACCTACTGCAACGTGCCCTTACTGACAGCTGCAATCCCTCCAGGGGTGTACCTGCTCTGCCGTGGGTTTATCTAAGGCCACATGCTTTCAGGTGCTCCAGCGTGACCTCGTGCACAGCCACTGATGCTTCAAGGCGTACCTGCTGCAGCATGGACTTACCTACAGCTATATATTGTTTGAGGTGTACCTTTTTCCAGCGTGCACTTATCCTTGAGCCAGTATCCCTTCAGAGGTATACCTGCTGCAGCACAGAAATAAGCACGGCCACGGATGTGTCAAGAGGTACCTGCTGTGGCATCGGCTTATCCACGGCCACAGACACTTTGGGGGGTCCTGCCCCCACGTGGAGTCATCCACAGGTCACGGCCCCTTTGACTAGAGTTCACAATGGAGTTCCAGCCTGTCCAGTACAGCAGCACAGAAACGACGGCGATGCCCTGGCCATCTGCCCGCGCAGCTGTAGTCTAACAGGAGCTGGTGGAAGGCCAGGGCTTATGTAAAGCTGATAAGGGGGATTCAGACTGCAAAGGGGAACGTCTAAACAAGCATTAGTGTCCTTGGAAGTAAAGCACATCCTGGAGAAATAGGAAAGCTAATTACCATGTTTTGGGAACCATGTGAACTTACTAGTAGAAGTGTGATAAAAAGCACCCTCAGGAAAACTGTCCTCCTTATCGTACTAAAAGTCACACCTCTCGAGCCGGAGACCCCGGCCCAAGCACAGTGCCCTCACCTCTGAGCGTGTGCAGCACATTGAAGTAGCGCTGTAGCTTTAAGTTGAAGTAAGAGAAATGTAGACCAATAGAAAACTGCTTTGTGTAACTACTTATGCCTTAGTATAACTACACCGTATAAATACCGTACCTGCATGACCGAACTTTGCGCTAGCTTTGCGGAGCTACCGCCTACCACCCATCTCTGCACAGACATGAAATAAAATACCTCTGCCCTGTGCGTATATTGGCGTCTTGCACACAGGGTAAACGACCTCACGCTTGTGGGATAACAGTTTTGGCACCCCAGATGGGACCGAGCCGACAGCCTCGCCCGGTTCGTCTTGCCACATACGACAGGGAGAAGAGGCCTGAGCGGACTCCAGCGCGCACCGACCTGTCAATGGAGGACTCCTTCGGCTACTCTCCTGCGGTCGGGCGGTAAGCGACGCAACGGTGCAATGCTAGTGAAAAGAGGTATTTTTGGGGGATTGGAGAAAAGGGGGATAGGGGCAAGATCTCTCGGGAAGCAGGCAGCCTGTGTTCTGTTCTGGGCTCTGCATAAGACGCACCAGGAAAGACAGGTGGCAGTAGCGTAGTTCTGTTTGTTTCTCCACGCTGTCCCGTTCAACAGAGGGAGACGTCCCTCGTTCTGGTTTGTGTAGAGATGCTGGGGTTTTCGGTACCGATACGGGCACTGCCGCTTCCCAGGAGGCAGCCCTTTGCTCTCCTCTAGGATGCATCCTGAAGCATTGCAATAAACCTGGGGGAGATGCCATGACTAAAAATCAGCTAAAACGATATCGTAATCAACGATGGCCACAATATTAATGGGAAGATGGTGAAAAATGTCCTGAGAACAGATCCTTGAAATATAACACTATATCGGAATTAATGTTGTGTTGTCTGAGAACTGAAAAATGGGATGAAATGCCTTCTGTGGATATATTTTTTTCATTAAGACGCGATTGGGATATTAGGAAGAAAGGTGGTTTAGTGGATTCTAAACATCGGATTGGAATATATGTGTTAAAAGAGAAAAAAAGTGAAAAACCTCGTTGTATTGAATGGGAAAATTCGGAAGAGGATGTTCAGCTGTCGGTAGCTCCCCCCAAACAGCCCAAATCTGACAGCTCAAGTGGTGATGGAGTTGTGAGTGCGATCTCTAAAAGAACAAGGGGAGAGAAACCCATAGTTCGATCTCCCCTCGGACAGGCTGTAGGGCCTGAAGGAACACCGGTATCCGTACGCGTACCTTTTACTGCTTGTGATTTATTAAACTGCAAACAGGCAGTCGGATCTTATCGAAACAATCCAGAAGGAATGTATAGTACTGTTAATCACGACTCCTAGTCCTAACTGGGGAGATGTACAGGCTCTCCTAGAATATTTGTTTCCCACTGAGGAGAGGAGAAGAATTTGAGAGAAGGCCAGAGAGGGACTGATCCAACAAGGCGGGGGGGTGGGGGGGGTGGGGGGTGCCTAATACCGATATGTACCTCCCGAAAAAGGATCCGGAGTGGGATCCAGACACAAGTGTGAGGGATTAGAGAGCGTAAAGGAATATCAGAAGTGAATTTTGTATGGGATTCAACATGGAGTGCAAAAGCCCAAGAATTTATCTAAACTATCTGAAGTAAGGCAGGGGCATAAGGAAACCCCGTCAGCCTTCTGTGAGAGATTGTGTGAAGTAGCTCGAAAATGGACAGATCTGGATCCAGAAGATGATAGCAATTCAAAGTTATTTAACAGGCTGTTTATCGGTCAAGCAGCAGCAGATATAAGAAAGAGATGACAAAAGGTAGGGGGCGAGGATGGCATGACAGTCTCACGGTTCTTCTCAATCGCATATAAGGTACGTAATACTCGGGAGGAAATAGAAGAGAAGGAGAAGCGGGGACGAGTAAAGCTGCAAGCTTCTTTGTTGGCTGCCTTGATGGAAAAACAAGAAAGAGGGAGAGAAAATACAGGAGGTGAATTTTGTGGGTGAGGAAGGGGCTGTAGAAATAATAGTAGAAATGGTTATGACATTCCCCTGGGAATGAATCGGCGTGCAAATTGTAAGCAAGAGGGCCGTTGGAAAAAAGATTGTCCACGCCGTCTGAGTAATGCGGAAAGAGAGACCGAAGAAGGGGTTGGAGTCATGACGGAGATTGACGGGTTGGACTGAAGGGGGCCAGAGCAATCTATTAAAGCTTCCCCAGATGATCCTCTGGTTCCAGTCAAGCTGGGGAATGAAATAATAGATATTTTTTTTATTTTTCATTGATAGTGGAGCCACATATGCTGTAGTAAGTAGTTGTAGGGGACTCTCCTGATTTCAGCTGAGATAGAGTTAATTTTCTTTATAGTGGCTGGGACGGGGCTATGTTTTGGATTTGTGCTGAAAACAGTGTTGATAATACAGAGATGTTGTAGTTGTTGCTGCACTAGTCAAGGACTTTTCAGCTTCCCATGCTCTGCCAGGTGCAGAAGAAGCTGGGAGGGGACACAGCCAGGATACTTGATCCAAACTGACCAAAGGGCTATTCCACACCATATGATGTCATGCTCAGTATATAAAGCTGGGGAAGAAGAAGGAAGGGGGGATGTTCAGAGCGATGGCATTTGTCTTCCCCCAAGTAACCGCTACGCATGATGGAGCCCTGCTTTCCTGGAGATGGCTGAACACCTGCCTGCCCGTGGGAAGGAGCGAACGAATTCCTTGCTTTGCTGTGCTTGTGCGCGCAGCTTTTGCTTTACCTATTAAACTGTCTTTATCTCAACCCATGAGTTTTCTTACTTTTGCTCTTCCGATTCTCTCCCCCATCCCACCGAGGGGGAGTGAGAGAGCGGCTGTCTGGTGCTTAGTTGCTGGCTGGGGCTAAACCATGACAGGGACCCTTAAGTAGAACTAACATAAGCGTTGTTGGTGAAGAGGGAAAAAGACTTTAAGGCTGTTTTTACAGCCTATGGAATGTTCCATTGGAAACACTAAATTAACTCCTGAATTCCTTTAGATGCCAGAATGCCCCCTACCATTGCTTGGGTGGCATTTACTTGTAAACTGAATGCACAACTAACTTTTTCTGAAGACTCTATTCAGTTGCATATTGCTCCAGAGACTGCCTGGAAAGCCCAGATATGTTTGTTTATCGAGAAAGATCCTAATGAAAAAATGAATATTTCAGAGGACATACTGAATGCGGTCATACCCCCGGTGTGGGCATCGGAGATACCCGGACGAGCAAAGAATGCGACCCTGGTAAAGACCGAACTGAAACCAGGAGCTCGATCGGTAAGAAAGAAACAATACCCCGTTAAGCCGGAGGCCCGAAAAGGATTAAACCTATAATAAGCTCCTTTTTAGAACATGGAGTGTTAACGGGAGCGCCAATCGGAATTTAATACTCCCATCCTACCTGTAAAGAAGCCCCATTCTTCTGAATATAGACTGGTACGGGACTTAATGAGAAATTAACGCAAGGACAGTAGACGTCCACCCTCTGGTTCCAAATCCATATACCCTTCTTACTACAATCCCTAACAGTAATACTTATTTTGCAGTGTTAGATTTAAAGGATGCCGCCTTCTGTATACCTGTGGTATACAGCCAGACCATCTTCGCCTTTGAATGGGAGAACGCAACTCCAGGATGAAAGACGCAACTCTGCTGCCCCGTCCTTCCCCGGGGATTCGAGAACGGCCCTACCTCATTTGGTAAGGTACCGGCCAAAGAATTGGAACTATGGCAAAACGATCACGATGCCGTAACATTGTTGCAATATGTTGATGATTTGCTAATTGGTTCTGACAGTTATGAGGCATGTCTGGAAGCCGCCACCAGTTTGCTTAACTTTCTGGGCTTGGCAGGGTATCCGGTTTCTAAGAAAAAGGCTCAGCTGGGGGGGGCGGGGAAAGGTGCAATATATGGGGTTTGAAATCACCAAAGGACAGAGAGAATTAAGTACTGAGAGAAAAGAGGCCATTTGTAGAATTGCTGTACCGACATCAGAGAAGCAATTAAGAGGATTTCTGGTGATGGCCGGATGGCGTCGCTTACGGATTCCCGATTTTGGACTAATTGCCAAAGCACCGTACGCTGCTGTGAAAGGACCTGAGGGGATTCTCGAATGGACACCTGAATGTAGGAAGAGTTTTGATGAAATTAAAAGGAAACTCACGGAGGCTTCCGCTTTGAGACTCCCGATTTTGAGGAAACCCTTCCGATTATATGTACGTGAACGACAGCGAGCGGCATTAGGAGTTTTGACACAAAGGTCGGGGAGCCGGAAAAGACCGGTGGGATACTTTTCAAAGCAATTAGATGAAGTCAGTAAAGGTTGGCCTGCTTGTTTGAAGGCAGTAGCAGCTACTGCAACCTTAGTTGAAGAATCTGATAAGTTGACGTTTGGCCAACCTATTACTGTATTTGTACCTCACGCCGTGTCTTCTTTTCTTGAAAATAAAGGGCATTAGCGGATCTCCCCACGCAGGTTAGCTAAATATCAAGCTGCGCTGCTGGAACAAGATGAAGTTGTAATCTCCCCGACCTCTGCTCTAAATCCTACAACTCTGCTCCCGATTTCCAAATCCGGTGAATCGCATCGTGACTGCTTAACAACCATCAAACCAGCATACTCTAGCGGGCCTGATCTGCGAGACAAACCCCTATCAAATGCAGAACCGGAGTTATTTACTGATGGAAGCGGTTTTATGTCGGAAGGAAGACGGAAAGCTGGATAGCCAGCGGTAACGCATTCTCGGGCCTTAGAAGCTATATCTTTGCCTAGTAATACATCTGCTCAAAAGGCAGAATTGGTTGCGCTAACACGAGCTTTGGAGTTTAGGGAAAGCGAGTCGATATTTACACAGATTCTAAGTATGCGTTCGGAGCAGCGCACGCACGTGGGACAACTGGGAAAGAAAGAGGACTACTAAGTTCACACGGGACTCCGATCAAATATGGAACAGAAATAATGAAGCTCTTACAGGCAGTCCTTCAACCAAAGGAGGTTGCTATAACGCATCGTAAAGCACATCAGAAGGGAAACGATGAAATCACAAAGGGAAATCGAAAAGCAAACCCGTTAGCAAAAGAAGCAGCATTACGGAAGTCAAAATTTGAAGGGGCTTTAATTCCAGTACCCCTTTGGATTTATCCGCCCCCACAATATACCGAGAAGCAAAATCAATTGGCAGAGCAATTAGATTGTTCCAAAAGCGATCAGGGTCGGTGGGTGACACCACTGAAGCAATTATTAATTTATGAAAAGATGATGGAAATTCTACTTGAGAAACTGCACCGAGAAACACACTCGGGAGCAGATGCATTAGGACTAATTGCCAAAAGACACGTCATTGGGCCAAGAACGCAAAGCCTAGCAGATATAATAGTTAAAAAGCACGCTATCTGTCGTGCCAATAACCCCAAAATTGCAAAGAAAATAACGGGAGGAATCGTAAAATGAGGAACAACTCCCGGGGAATACCGGCAAATAGATTTTACGGAATTGCCGAGGCGTAATCTGTATAAATATTTGTTGGTAACGGTAGACGGTTACCAACCTTTTCTGGTTGGCCCGAAGCTTTCCCCTGTTGTACTAACAAATCTAAGGAAGCGATTAAAATTTTATCGCAAGAAACCATCCCCAGATTCAGGGTTCCGGAAGGTATATTCTCCTATAACAGACCCCGCTTTATTGCAGAAATAGCGCAGGGAGTTTTTAGATTTCTAAATGTTAAATGGGATTTGCACACCCCTCGGAGGCTACGGTCCAGCGGCAAAGTAGAAAGAATGAATCGAACCCTAAAAAGACAGATTTCTAAAGTGTGCCATTGAGGAAACTCAAAGGAAATGGGTAGATATTCGAGCCATAGCATTAATGAGAGTAGCAATTACACCCAGAGTTAGGGAAACTGTTAGTGCATTTGAGATCCTGTATGGGAACGGTATCCAATCGATCATTTAACCGCCATGGGAGACCGCATGCATGTCAAGGGACAGGCTGTAATTAAAGAATATTTGATTTTTCTCTCGCAGAATTTATCCTCCCTGCGTAGGTACCTAAACCAGGAGACTCCCGTTCCCTCGGACGCTCCGATACACCCATTCTAACCGGGAGACACGGTCTACGTGCGAACTTGGAAAGATGAGCCCTTGAAAGAAAAGTGGAAAGAACCTTATACGGTGCTATTGAAAACATATACAGCGGTAAAGGTGAATGGGATTGACTCCCGGATTTGTTATACCGGAGTTGAAAGGGTTAAATACCCGACTAAAAACTTACCGTGATACATAGACTCGCGGGTTTTTTTTTAGTTTCGCTCGCATCCTCGTTCTCTTTTGTTCTCTTCCCCTTTGCAAAGATAGTTTTAGTTACCTGCTGAGCAGAGTTGATGGTAGGACATTTCCTGTAACTTCTTACCCGATAGGACTAAACACGCCTCGAGCAAGCTCGTTCGGCTTCCTAATTAAATCACGGATAACAGGAACTCGGGACCTTTGTGCCGAAGAGAAGCACCAAAGAACTAGTTTAAATCGACCCCCTTGTAACATTCCGAGGCCGAAGGAGGACCGATGAGCTAACTCAATGGCTATCTATGGACAAAGGAAGCCCAAAGTTCAACTAGCGGACAACGTGAGGAAGACTAGGGAAGACCACCGGGAGGGTGAAGAGACCCTAACCCTAATTTTACTGCGCACGCTCGGACTACGTAAATGAACTCTGGGAACTCATCACCATAAAACTGCCCTCTTCAGGAAATCCGATGACTACGTATGATTTTCCTGTATACGAACCGAGGTGTTGCGCTAACCTGGCGGAGCGATCCCCAGCCAGCGCTGCAATAAAGAATACCTGCTTAATAGTCATCCCGACTATCGAGTCCCGATTTCGGCTTTTCACGGCCACAGAGCAAAGGCGGCACCAGACCAGGACAAGCGGATCTTTGCGCCAACTGGATGACTGAAACTCTGACTAACCGGGGACTGTCGATGAATTGTATCAATGTTTTTCTTTTAGAAAAGTACTATTAAAATTACTCCTAGGACACTCTCAGAAAGTGTTATTAATTGAGCACGGTCCAATAAAAATTTTATCTCTGACATCGATTAACCTTGCATTTACTTTTTGTAACAGATACCTAGTCTTAAAACTTGTCCATTTCTTTGGAAGAATCCATTACATCAGCGGTATAACGGCCTGTTTGCCATTACGTAAATCTGCAGCCGATCCCCTCGAGCGGGGAATTTTAGCTTTAGATTTAAAGCAAAGCTATCTTCAGTCTCCAAATTACCCGCTTTCAGAATAGAATGCGGTTAGCGAACGCGACTAGAGTAGGATTACAAGATTTAAATTACTCAGTGACAGGAAACGTCAAAAATTACGTTGCGGAATAGGCTAATCTTAGATTTAATGTTACTACCGGAACACAGGGTATGTCGGTACCTAAAACTGAAAAACAAAGATTGTTGCATCCATAGCCCCAATATAACCGAACATTTAGCTCAACAACTATGTGAAATAAAATAAGTGGCAAAAATCAAGTAGAGATATTCAGGCCTCTAAGCAAAATGTTACAAAGGTTTGGGTTCTCCCTGACCGCACGGTTGGCAAGTTTACTTCAAACGATGATTATAATTGTCATCGTCGTGATATTCATCTGTATTGTTGTTAGCGGTGCCTTAAAATGTGTTACACGACTAATTGTACAAGATACTACGGGAAATAATATACTATTAATGAGAACTAATAATGAGACATACGGGGACTACGAAGAAAAGTCTCACAGTCACAAACGGGGAAATTGTAGTCTAACAGGAGGCGGTGGAAGGCCAGGGCTTACGTAAAGCCGGTAAGGGGGAATCAGACCGGAAAGGGGAACGTCTAAACAAGCGTTACTGTCCTTGGGAGTCGAGCGCATCCTGGAGAAATAGGAAAGCTAAGTACCACGTTTTGGGAACCATCTAAACCTCCTAGTAGAAGCGTGATAAGAAGCACCCTCACGCAACCTATCCTCATTATAATACTAAAAGTCACACCCCTCGAGCCGGAGACCCCGGCCCGAGCAGAGAGCCCTCGCCTCTGAGCGTGCGCAGCATATTAAAGTAGCGCTGTAGCTTTAAGTTGAAGCACGAGAAATGTAGACCAATAGAAAACTGCTTTGTGTAATTACTTACGCCTACGCATAACTAGACCGTATAAATACCGTACCCGCGTGACCGAACTTTGCGCTAGCTTTGCGGAGCTACCGCCTAGCACCCGTCTCCGCGCAGACACGACATAAAATATCTCTGCCCCGTGCGTATATCGGCGTCTCGCACAGCGGGTAAACGACCTCGCAGTCGTGGGATAACGCAGGCACGTCGCCGTTGCCGTTATCCAAGCGTTCCCAGGCACAGCAGAGTCATGCGATCGGCAGTACAGCAAGGTGCGAAAGCAAAAAGCAGCCACTAACAAGCACTAGACTGTCATATACAGTAAGGCAAGCACGCCCCACGGTAAGCACAGAAGCCTGCCAATTAATCGCTAAACAGCAATTAACAGCTATAACTTTGGTCTAGCACACGGCAATCAAACCTTTCGTTATCTTGAACCCTTCGAGCCCCACGTTGGGCACCAAAAAGGACCGTCACGGTTTAACCCCAGCCAGCGACTAAGCACCGCTCAGCCACGTGCTCGCTCCCCCCTGGTGGGAGGGGGGTGAGAATCGGAAGAGTAAAAGCGAGAAAACTCACAGGTTGGGTTAAAGATGGTTTAACAGGTAAAGCAAAAACCACGCACACAAGCAAAGCAAACCAAGGAATTTATTCACTCGTTCCCATTGACAGGCAGGTGTTTGGCCATCTGCAGGAAAGCAGGGCTCCATTATGCATATCGGTTACTCGGGAAGACAAAATGCCGTAACTCAGAACATGTCCCCCCTTCCTCCTTCTTCCCACACCTTTATATGCTGGGCATGACATCATATGGTACGGAATAGCCCTTTAGTCACTTAGGGCCAGCTGTCCCAGCTGTGTCGTGTTTGCGTCCGTCGCCCTCCCCCCCCCCCCCCCCCCCCCAACTTCTTGTGCACCTGGCAGAGCATGGGAAGCTGAAAAGTACTCGATTTAGTATAAGCACTACTTTGCAACAACTAAAACATCTCTCTATTATTCACAGTCTGTTCAGCACATGTCCAAAATGTAGCCCTATACTGGCTACTATAAAGAAAATTAACTCTATCCCGGCCAAAACCAGTACAGTCTCTCCGGCCTCTTCGGGACCTCTCTCACCCCCGTGACGATGCCTGTCGTTCTGTCAGAACCTTTGGCTAAGCTATCTTTGCGCTCCACAGCAGTCCGTCTCTTTTCTGCCTTATAGTATGTTTCTGTTTGGTATCTGGTACCCCAAAGATGTCTATCGTCGGCGCAGATCTCCTCTCGAGTTTTTCAGAGAAGGCGATAGCCTTCGTCTGTTTTGACGGACGCTTCTCCCGTGGTGTTTTGTGCTGTGCTTTGCAATTTGTTTTTCTTCTAACTACCTAGGTGTTAATTAGGCTGCTTCATACAGCCTCTCATACGTTTCTTGTATTTCCATGTTTTTTCCAAGTTTTCTGTCCTTTGGGAGTCATGTAGTTCTCTTAACGGAGTCAGTCGGAGAGACCGTCGAGGTGCCTCTGAATCGTTAGTGATTTACAGTACATAGTTTATTTTGCAACCAGAGATATTTTTGAGAAAGGATTCTTACAGGATCTAGATCTGCTTTGTCATTCAGTCCCGTCCACAACGTAGTTCTCGTAGAAGTTAGGAAGCATGTGCCGTCTTGCTAGAAACGAAACATAACCCTATAGCATTTTGTTATTTTCTATTGGGAACTAAAGCATATCATTTTTGATCATAGTATTGATATTGCATGTAACCAGCTACTTTCCTACACAGCTTAGCATGACATCTATCTCTTTCTATCTACGCCCCAGAAAAATTAAGTTTAATTTTTTACCCTGTCACATCATCGATACAACAGATGTAGTTGTAGTAAAGGAGCAGGGATCGTCGTCACCTCCAGTAAGGGTTGCTTTTTCTGTCTAGTACTTTGCGTGCTGTCAAATTAAGGCCGATGAAAAAACTCCCTGCTGCTCCCGTGGCTGCCTTTATGCTTTCCGATGGTTTGTCCCTCCCTGTTCCCAGGGGATTGTGGGAAGGGTGGTGGGCGGGGCCTGGGGTATATGAGCCACAGCCTCTCATCAGGGAGCTCATTCTGCTCCTGGGCTTCTTGGGTGTGTGTGCTGTTCCTTCAGTCGATTGCTGGTTTTGAGGTAGCTTTTGAGCTAAGCTATTTGGGTAGTCGTGTTTCAATATTGAGAGATGTGGAGGCGTCTGTTTGAGTTAAGGGCTTCAGGTCCACTCGAGGTTTCACCAGCGCATATAAGAGAAAGTACATTTATATGCAGGTTTTTTTTTTTTCCGACGAGTAGTTTTATATTGCACGTTTGGGGTGTCAAGATGGTTTAATAGTATGTTTTGGGGTTTTTTCCTTGTTCTCGGTGCATTGTATTTTTCTGGCATTCCTGACTTTATTGAAGATGGAGTTGTTTTTTTTTTCCCCAGTTTGGCCGTATACTGTGGAAGTTGTTGATATCCTCTCCTTATAGGACCGATGGTGAGATGATCTAGCAGGCATTAAGGTGAGCACCTCATACGCATCTGTATATTGTAGCATTTCTCAAGAAAGCAGCCGGGACATGAGGCATAGCGTGTTTGAGGGTATGGAACGGCTCGCTACCTTACCCGATTGCCCCCAGAGTACCATGTCGTCTCTTGAAATTTTGCAGTTTGTGGCAGGCCCCTCATAGATTATAAGCATCGGGACCTCTCTTATTTTGTGGGCCTGTAGCACAGCATGGAGTCTGTGGGAAGACAGAAGATAGGAGGCGCTCACAGGGCACAGCTTAGAAGAGCAGCTTCCGAGGAGCGGCCGATACAGGGGGTTCAGGGGTGCGAGTACAGTGCGGGAGCTGTTGGGAAAGAGTGGGGTCTTTCCCTGATAGTTCAGGAGAAGAGAAGGGGTTTCTAAAGTTTTGGGACCAGGGGATGGTTGGGAAAGGGAGGCGGGTTCACCAGCGTTTCTCAGATGGGTTTTGCACTTGGATTTGGGTGTCGATGAGGTCTGTATTTTTGTCTGTCCGCAGGTGACGGGAGGTATGCCAAAGTCGCAAGAGAGGCAGCGTAAACCGTCTAGGCCTCCTCATCACAACATGCTGGGCTGAACCTCATCTCGGAAAGCATGAGGTACATTAAAATACATCCTCCAGAAGTCGGAGGTCTCTGCTCCTCCGTGCCTTTTTATTACTTCATTCCCTGACTGAATTTTTCCATCCATCCCTTCACTGTCCCTGTGGATGTCACAGTCATTGTTATTTAGAGGCGTTGACTAGGCACTTATTTCCAGATTTCTTGTATCATTGTCTTCCTTGGAACTTCTTGGAGAAGAGGATGCGTATTCTTTGTGCTCGTAACAATCTCCAGCCAGGGCTGTGGGTTTCTTTAGCTCGGTCCTGGGCACACAAGCTTTTCCTATTATTCCATTTTTGCCTTTTTCCTGAAGTGTCCAATGGGGTCTGGTCTAGTATCAGTCATGGCAGTTAGGTTCTCTTGTTCTTGTTCAGCTGTTGTGTTTTCAGGCCCAGTTTCTGTAGTCGTAAGGTGTCCATTTTAGATCTTTGAGTCACCATGTCCCGCCACGGTGGTTTTTCCATCGGCCGCCTGCCGCTGTAATTCCCGAAGGGGCTTTGTAGGTAACCGGGCTCAAGGGTCTCGAGCCGCCGTCACGGCGGACCTCTCATCCTCGTGGCTTCATCTGTCAGGCAGTCTCGGTTGCTTCACGCTCGGTTGCTTTTCTTAGGCCGGCCGGGCATTGAAGATTACGGTTCCCGAGTCCTCGGAGATGGACCGACTATGCAAGCGGGCTCCTGTTGTGGCCAGTGACCCCGAGGTAGAGCACAGGAGGTGAGCAGAGCTGTGTTAGACTGCTGGGGGATCGGATATGTCTGGGATGTGACTGTTAAGCTAAGGGAAAGAAGAGGGAAGGGTGTATACCATTTCTGGGTGTTACTGTTTGTGTTTTCTTGACCTCGTGATGTTGCTGACTCTGTATGCCACAGCGGAGCACGCAGCACAGGTCGCCAAGGTTAGCGGAGCAAAGGGGCCAGAAGGGGTAGGCTCGCTGTTTGTTACGGTATTTGCCAGCATCCGGTTGACTTTGTTTTATTCTCGCTGCAGATGCACGGTAGGGAGCCGAACACCGAAGGGAGGAGGCGAGCGGAGCGCAACGAGAAGGTAGGTCGGCACACGATGACGGAAGGAACGTGCCACTGTTAGTGCCTACGTGACTCGTTAATGCTCTGTTTGGAAGGTGTAAAGCGACCCACAAAACGACCTGCGGAGCAGGATGTCCGCGCCCGAGCTTGTCAGCCGAGGCGAGCGATGAACGCCGAACCGTAGCGGCGGTTATTTTTGAGGGGTAGATCTGTGAGCGGGCGACCGCTTCCAGGCCCGGCGGTCACTTTGTATCTCTGGTTTTCTAGGTGCTGTGGGTGATGCCTGGCAACCGTGGGAAAATATCTACTAGCCAATATGGTTTTTTTGTCAAGGATGGATTCGGGCTCCTGGCCCTCTGAAAGCTAAGTTGAGGCACCGGGGCTCGGGAGGGGACGAGGTCGGCAATTGCACGAAGGGGTTGTAAAGATAGCGTAGGGGAGAGGGCTGTCCAGGAAGGGTCCCCTTTGGGCAGGTAAAGGGAGCGGGTTACTCATCGGTATGATGCTAGCATGTTCTGGGCAGGGCAGTTCCAGCCTGTGCCTGTTGTTGCGTAGTTTGTGTGGTCCGTCTTGCGTGTCTTTGAACTTCCTCGGGTCACGATACGTTCTCTTGCGCTCGAGGAGCACGGCTTGTGCCTTTAGTGCAATACCTATGGTCTCAAATGCCTGTACTCATTGGCATAGCATCAATTGGGTGCTTTTGTCTCGCATCTCAGAAGTTTCTGGATGGTCCTCTTCCGCAGCGGCGTTCCTGGCTGCGTGAGCGGGTCTGATCTAGGCATCTATTTTAGGGCACTGGGACTTTTCCCCACATCCTCTCTTCTTAGGTCTCGAATCCAAGCTTCTTGCACAGACATCCTCTCGGTTTTGAGAGTAACTTCTTGTCACGGGCTGTGATGTTCTACTCCTTTTCCGGGGTTGCCATAGAGCCTCCTCGCATCGCCATCGCAGCCCCGCAGGTCTTCTTGCCTGACTACATCTTCCGTCTGGGTGTCATTTTTCTCGCTGAGTGTTCTCTCATCTCTGAGGCGCCTTGTTTGTAGCGTTCTCTTTAGCGTTGGTTTGCGCGTGTGCGTGTTTGGCTTGGAGCTGCCCTGCCCGGGGGTATAGAGTCAGGGCTGGGCTAGGTTGAATAGCAATAAGAATCGCTATGGCTAATCTGTTGATATGTCTAGACTGAAGCAAAGGTTGTACAGTCACGGGGGACGGAGTAGCTGTTGGCAGCAGGTGAGGACCGTGACTTACGTAGTGTTTTGCAGGTGCCAAGGGGATGACTGGAGGTGTGTGGGAGAGGCAGCTGGAGTGCTTATTGAGCAGAAGGAGTCTCAAAGGTGTTTAGGCTTGTATGTGTAGAGCTCAATGTTTGATTTATGTATTTCCTTTAATGGCAGGCTGTAGCTGAACTGTAGATGGTGTTCCTAAATAGGAACAAGGCCTCTGGAGTTGTTAAGATAGTACTTTGCATCCGTGTGACTTTTTCAATGATATTATTTTTGCAGACGCAGAGGGACAAGGCACGCAACTAAGCGCAGCGTAGGAGAGCGGAATGCCGTAAGAAGGTGGGTCGGTGTGTGGAATTAAAGGGAAGATGTGATCAGTGTGGCTATGTGACTACGCTACGCTATTTCTATTTTTCTTACTGTGAAAGCGTGAAGCGATGAGCGATGTGGGATACGGGCACCGGAGCTGACTCGGGCTAGGTGAGCGTTGATCGGTGGGGTGAAGTAGCGGTTACTTTTCAGGTGTTGTGTTGCGGGTGCAGTTTATAAGCAGCAAATGTTATCTGGCTTTTACAGGTGGTGTGCAAACCTGAATATGGAAAACCAAGGAGACGGAGGCCAGGTGGGTGAGCCGTCAAGGGAAAGGAGTGTGAGATGGGGATCAGTATTGGCAGGCTTTGGCTTCAGGCTGTATCTCGGCACGTGCCTTACTGCCGGGGTTTTTTCAGGTGAAGTACGCAGGCTCGGAGGGGTGTCGCCGTGTACTGACGAGGGGTCCGAGAAGGTGAGGCAGTTGTGGGCCAGGCTGGCATCTAATAGCAAAGTACTATATGCTAATGAGTTGAATTTTTACTCTTTGCTTTTGCAGGTTCTGTGCGGGCTGCCTGTGGAATCGGATGAGCGTTTGAGGTGAGCTGGGTAGCAGAGCGGAGGAGCAGGGGCCGGCGATGTCTCGCAAGCGCGATGATAACTTTGCATGTCTTGGCATCGTAGGTGCCACGAGTGACGACAGCCGTAGCATCTGAGTGGCATCAGCATGGAGCAGGTGAGCAGAACAGCAGAGCGTGTCCGATGTAGGGGATGTTGCGGGAAAGGTGCGTGGTGACGGATGTGATGCTGACTGACGGCCCCGTTGTGTGTGGCTCGGGGTTGTGTGGTGGGTTCTTTTTTTGGATGATGATGGAGGAACCTGGCAACTGCAGAACTTCTTCAGTGGGCTGATTGTGATTTTTGTCTTGTTGAGGATGGAAACAGACTCCTGGCTCTCTGAAGGTGAAGCTGAGGCTCCGGTGCTGGGGAGGGGTTGGGGGAGGGAGGGGACAATTGTTGGCAATTGCATGAAGGGGTTGTAAAGACAGTGTAGGGGAGAGGGCTGTCCGGGAGGAGTCACCTTTGGGCAGGTAAAGGGTAGCAGGTTTATCTTCAACATGACACTAGTGCGTTGGTGGGCAGGGCAGTTCCAGCCTGTGTCTGTTGCATGGTTTGTGTGGTCTGTCATGTGTGTCTTGGACCTTCCTCGGGTCTCCACGTCCTCTTTGCTCTTTGTGCTCAAGGAGCACGGCACGTGCCTCGGCCACCATCCCTAGGGTCTCAAATGCCTATAGTCATTGGCATAGCGCTACTCAGGCACTTCTTTTCTCGCATCAAAGTCTTAAAGCGTGGATCGGTCCTGCATCTTGGAGATTTCCCAGCGGTCGTCTTTGTTGCAGCGGTGTTCCTGGCCGTGAGCAGGTCTGCTCTCTAGCTGTGTCTTTTAGTGGAGTGGGAGTTCTTCCCTGCATCCTTAAGGTGTTAGGTCTTGAAGCCAGGCTTCTTGCACAGTCATCGTCTCAGTTGTGAGGGTAACTTCTTGTCACGGGCTGTGATGTTCTTCTCTTTTTTTTTTTTTTCTGCCACAGAGCCTCGTCACATCACCGTCACGGCCCTGCAGGTCTTCTTGCTTGCTGACATCTTCTGTCTGAGTGTCCTTTTTCTTGCCGAGAGTTTTCCCTCATCTCTGAGGCGCCTTGTTTGTAGCGTTCTGCGTAGCGTCGGTCTGCGCGTGCGTGTGTTTGGCTGGGAGCTGCCCTGCCCCGGGTTGTAGGTGGAATAGCGACAAGAGTCTACGGCTAACCCGTTGATACGCCTAGACTGTTGCGGCAGAGGTTGTACAGTCATCTGAGGTTGAGTAGCCATCAGCAGGTTGTGTGGACAGCTGTTCCTGTAGTGTTTGATGGGGTTGAGCGGAGTCATGTGGGAGGGGCCGTTCAGGGGTAGCGAAGCGGATTCCATGTCAGAGGCGTTAAGGCTTCTTTGTGTGGGACTTAAGGGTGTGGGGTTTTCTGTTGTTTTGTAATGGTAGGCTGTAGTTGGACTCTAGATGGTATTCCTAAGTGGGAACGAGATGTCTGGGGTTGCTAAGGTATAGGTCTGCATCCGGGTGGCTTGTTTGATATTGTTTTTGCAGGTGCAGAGGCACAAGCTGTGCAGGGTGGTGGAGTAGAGGTGAGCAGAGGACAGTAAGAAGGTGGGTTGGTGCATGGTATTAGAGGAAAGATGTTGACTGGTGGCTATGTGACGACACGATAGTGGGTTTTTCTTATTTTGAAAGTATGAAACAATGAGCTATTTTGGATTTGGGCACTGGAATTGATTTGGGCAAGGTGAGTGATTGGTGGGCTGAAGTAGTGGTTATTTTTCAGGCGGTGTGTTGCTAGTGCAGTTATAAACAACAAATGTTATTTGCCTCTTACAGGTGGTGTGCAAACCTCAACATGGCAACCCAAAGTGATGGAGGCCAGGCAGGGGAGCCATCAAGGGAAAGGTGTGTGAGATGGGGATCAGTGCGGGCAGGATGTGGTTTTGGGCTGTATCTCAGTATGTGCTTTTACCGCTTGGGTTTTTGCAGGTGCCGCACACTGGCTCAGAGGGGCACGGGCAGAGGCTGACGAGGGGTCTGAGAAGGTGAGGTGGATGTGGGACATGTTGGCATCTACTAGACAAGTACTATATGGCTAGTCAGTTGAAGTGTTTCTCTTTGGTTTTGCAGGTTCTGTGCGGGCTGCCTTTGGACGTGGATGAGCGTTTGAGGTGGGAAGAGCATTTGAGGTGAGCTGGGGAGCGGAGCAGAGGAGCAGAGGCTGGTGATGTCTCGCAAGCACCGTGGCAATTTCGCATGTCTCGGTATTGTAGGTGCCACAAGTGGTGAGAACCACAGCATCCGACTGTGGAATCGGCATGGAGCAGGTGAGCAGAACGCCACCGCGTGTCCGATGCAGGGGATGTTGTGGGAAGGTGCGTGGTGACGGATGTGCTGCTGACTGATGGCACGGTTGAGTGTGGCTTGGGGTGGGTTTTTTTGCGGATGATGATGAGGAAGCTGGCACCTGCAGGATTCCTCCAGTGGGCTGATTGCGGTTTTTGTCTTGTTGAGGATGGAATGAGACTTGTGGCCCTCTGAAGGCGAAGTTCAGGCTCGGTGCTGGGGAGGGGGCAAGAGGTTGGCAATTACATGAAGGGATGTAAAGATAGTGTAGGGGAGAGGGCTGTCCGGGAGGAGTACCCCTTGGGCAGGTAAAGGGTACTGGGTTACTCTTCAGCATGACACGAGTGCGTCAGTGGGCAGGGCAGTTCCAGCCTGTGCCTGTCTGTGTAGTTTGCGTGGTCTGTCTTGTGTGTCTTGGACCTTCCTCGGGTCTCCACGTCCTCTTTGCTCTTTGTGCTCAAGGAGCACGGCACACGCCTCGGCCACCATCCCTAGGTTCTTGAATTCCTGTACCCGTTGGCATAGCGCTACCCAGGCACTTCTTTTCTCGCATCAAAGTCTTAAAGCGTGGATCGGTCCTGCATCTTGGAGATTTCCCAGCGGTCGTCTTTGTTGCAGCGGTGTTCCTGGCCGTGAGCAGGTCTGCTCTCTAGCTGTGTCTTTTAGTGGAGTGGGAGTTCTTCCCTGCATCCTTAAGTTGTTAGGTCTTGAAGCCAGGCTTCTTGCACAGTCATCGTCTCAGTTGTGAGGGTAGCTTCTTGTCACGGGCTGTGATGTTCTTCTCTTTTTTCTGGGGTTGCCACAGAGCCTCCTCACATCACCGTCACGGCCCTGCAGGTCGTCTTGCTTGCTGACATCTTCTGTCTGAGTGTCTTTTTTCTTGCCGAGAGTTTTCCCTCATCTCTGAGGCGCCTTGTTTGTAGCGTTCTGCGTAGCGTTGGTCTGCGCGTGCGTGTGTTTGGCTGGGAGCTGCCCTGCCCGGGGGTATAGAGTTTGGGCTGGGTAGGTGGAATAGTGACAAGAGTAGCTGTGGCTAACATGTCGATATGCCTAGACTGTTGAGGCAAAGGTTGTACAGTCACGGGGGATGGAGTAGCTGTTGGCAGCAGGTGAGGACCATGGCTTCTGTAGCATTTGGCGAGTGCCAAGGGGATGACTGGAAGCGTGCGGGAGAGGCAGCTAGAGTGCTAGTTGAGCAGAAGGAGTCTCAAAGGTGTTTAGGCTTGTATGTGTAGGGCTCAATGTTTGATTTATGTATTTCCTTTAATGGCAGGCTGTAGCTGAACTGTAGATGGTGTTCCTAAACAGGAACAAGGCCTCTGGAGTTGTTAAGATAGTACTTTGCATCCGTGTGACTTTTTCAATGATGTTATTTTTGCAGACGCAGAGGGACAAGGCACGCAACTAAGCGCAGCGTAGGAGAGCGGATTGTATTAAGACTTGGGTGATATTTAAGGGAAGATGTGACCACTGTGGCTATGTGACTATGTTACGGTATTTCTATTTTTCTTACTGTGAAAGCGTGAAGCGATGAGCGATGTGGGATACGGGCACCGGAGCTGACTCGGGTAAGGTGAGGAGTGATTGGTGGGGTGAAGTAGCGGTTACTTTTCACGTGTTGTGTTGTTGGTGCAGTTTATAAGCAGCAAATGTTATCTGGCTTTTACAGGTGGTGTTCAAACCTCACCGTGGAAAACCAAGGAGACGGAGGCCAGGTGGGTGAGCTGTCAAGGGAAAGGAGTGTGAGATGGGGATCGCTATTGGCAGGCTTTGGCTTCAGGCTGTATCTCGGCACGTGCCTTACTGCCGGGGTTTTTTCAGGTGAAGTACGCAGGCTCGGAGGGGTGTCGCCGTGTACTGATAAGGGGTCCGTGAAGGTGAGGCAGATGTGGGCTCGGTTAGCATCTAATAGCAAAGTACTATATGCTGATGAGTTGATTTTTTTTTTTTTTACTCTTTGCTTTTGCAGGTTCTGTGCGGGCTGCCTTTGGAATCGGATGAGCGTTTGAGGTGGGAAGAGAGTTTGAGGTGACCTGGGTAGCAGAGCAGAGGAGCAGGGGCTGGCGATGTCTCGCAAGCGCAATGGTAACTTTGCATGTCTTGGTATTGTAGGTGCCACAAGTGACAACCACCACAGCGTCCGACTGTGGAATTAGCTTGGAGCAGGCCAGCAGAATGCCGCAGCGTGTCTGATGCGGGGATGTTGCGGGAAAGGTGCGTGGTGACGGATGTGATGCTGACTGACGGCACGGTCGAGTGTGGCTTGGGGTGGGGTTTTTTTTTGTGGATGATGATAAGGAAGCTGGCAACTGCAGGACTTCTCCAGTGGGGTGATGGTGAATTTTTTTGTTTTGTTTTGTTGAGGATGGAATGAGACTCGTGGCTCTCTGAAGGTGAGGTTAAGGCTCGGTGCTGGGGAGGGGGCAAGGGGATAAGGTTGGTAATTACATGAAGGGGTTGTAAAGATAGTGTAGGGGAGAGGGCTGTCCAGGAGGAGTCCCCTTTGGGCAGGTAAAGGGTAGCGGCTTACTCTTCAGCATGACACGAGTGCATTGGTGGGCAGGGCAGTTCCAGCCTGTGTCTGTCTGTGTAGTTTGTGTCGTCTGTCTTGTGTGTCTTGGACCTTCCTCGGGTCTCCACGTCCTCTTTGCTCTTTGTGCTCAAGGAGCACGGCGCACGCCTCGGCCACCATCCCTACGGTCTCAAATGCCTATAGTCATTGGCATAGCGCTACTCAGGCACTTCTTTTCTCGCATCAAAGTCTTAAAGCGTGGATCGGTCCTGCATCTTGGAGATTTCCCAGCGGTCGTCTTTGTTGCAGCGGTGTTCCTGGCCGTGAGCAGGTCTGCTCTCTAGCTGTGTCTTTTAGTGGAGTGGGAGTTCTTCCCTGCATCCTTAAGGTGTTAGGTCTTGAAGCCAGGCTTCTTGCACAGTCATCGTCTCAGTTGTGAGGGTAGCTTCTCGTCAAGGGCTGTGATGTTCTACTCTTTTTTTTTTTCTGGGGTTGCCACAGAGCCTCGTCACATCACCGTCACGGCCCTGCAGGTCTTCTTGCTTGCTGACATCTTCTGTCTGAGTGTCCTTTTTCTTGCCGAGAGTTTTCCCTCATCTCTGAGGCGCCTTGTTTGTAGCGTTCTGCGTAGCGTCTGTCTGTGCGTGCGTGTGTTTGGCTGGGAGCTGCCCTGCCCCGGGTTGTGGAGTCAGTAGTAGGTGGAATAGCGACAAGAGTCTACGGCTAACCCGTTGATATGCCTAGACTGTTGCGGCAAAGGTTGTACAGTCATCTGAGGTTGAGTAGCCATCAGCAGGTTGTGTGGACAGCTGTTCCTGTAGTGTTTGACGGGGGTGCGCGCAGCCACGTGGGAGGGGCCGTTCAGGGGTAGCGAAGCGGATTCCATGTCAGAGGCGTTAAGGCTTCTTTGTGTGGGCCTTAAAGGTGTGGGGTTTTCTGTTTTGCTGTTGTGTTGTTTTGTAATGGTAGGCTGTAGTTGGACTCTAGATGGTATTCCTAAGTGGGAAGAGCTCTGGGATTGCTAAGGTATAGGTCTGCATCTGGGTGGCTTGTTTGATGATATTGTTTTTACAGGTGCTGAGGAATGAGCCATGCACCGCTCACCTGTAGAGGCGGCAAGCGGATCACCAGAAGATGGTCTTTGTGTGCCTTTTCTCCATAATCTTTGAGAAGTTGTGCTGGAGATCCGAGAAGGCTGCAGAAAGTCTAATGTCATGCCCATATACAACAAGGGCTTAAAGGAGGATAGAGGAAAATATAGCCTTGTCAGTCATATTTGGGTCCTTAGGCAAGATGCAGAATGAAGCGTCCTGGGGGCTATTACAAGGCAAATGAAGCATGTAATTGAGAAAAGCTAGCACGGATTCCACAAGGGCAAGTAGTGCTTCACACACCCGATTGCCCTCTATGTCTAAGTAACCTGCTCGGTCGATGGGGGGAGAGTGGCGGACATCGTCTATCCGGATTGTTCTGAGGCTTTTGATAGTTTCCCACAGCTTCCCTCTGGAATACTGCTGCATTCTGGTGTAGACAACTGGCTTGTGGGGTGGATGGGGAAGTGGGTGACAGGCCACGCCCAGAGGGTGGTGGCAAATAGCTCCTTCTGAAACCGGCCACCTGGCAGAGGTGGGATTTCACGGGGATTGATATCGGGGCAATGCTGTTTAGTATCCTCATAGCCGATCTTGATGGTAATGGGATCAAGCGTGTCCTGATCAAGTTTGATAATGACCTGAAACCGAGTGGGGAAGCGGACGCTTTGGAGGGGAGAGCCACCCTGCAGGAAGACCTGGATAGGCTGGAAGAGTGCATTCTTGTACCTGGGAAAACATAATCCAGGAGTGCGCCACAGGCCGGGATTTACCCGGCCGGGGAGGAGCCGCGGAAAGGGACACCGGGGGTTCTGGCGGAGAAAAAGCTCGATACGAGCGAACGGCATGCTGCTGTGGCAAAGAAAGCGAATGGGATGCAGGGTTACATTAACAAGGATGTCACCAGCAGAGATAATGAAGTCATTATACCACTCTACGTGGTGCTTGTCAGGCCATACCTGGAATACTGTGTGTATATACTTTTGGTACCCTGCTACTCAAAAAAACAGGTGAATAGGCTGGAGAGGGTGCAGAGAATGGCCACAAAGATGATTAAAGGACTGGGAAGTGTGCCCTGTCATGTGAGCAAAGGCTGAGAGAACAGGTATTGTTCAGCCCTGAGAAAAGGAGGCTTAGGGGAGACTTTATCACTAAGTTTCCGTCTTCAAAGGGTGGCTCCAAAGGAGATGGAGACTCCCCTTTTACAAGGAGTCCCACGGCATAGATGAAGGTAAATGGGCCCAAGCTACTTTTGCGGTGATTCTGATTGGACACAAGAGGAAAATGTGTTACAATGAGTGTAATCAGCTGCGGAAACAATCTTCCAGCGGATTCCCCAATATTGCACACTTTTAAGATTCGGCCAGACGGGGTGCCGGGCCATCTTGTGTAGAGATGGCTTTTGCCTAGAAAGGTTGGACCAGATGGTCCTTGAGGTCCCTTCCAACTTGGTATGCTGTGAACCGATCATGAGGGTGAGGGTTAGGTATCATGAGGGTATCTTAAGGTGAGGCAGTTTCAGGGATGGCTCTAGAGCTGGGGTGATACACCATCATGGCAGGTGGGTGGTGAAACAGTAGTGTTATGAGTGGGTGGGGGTTGTCGAAGGTGTGTTGGTTTCTGGCTGTGCCTAACCATGTATGTGTCAACTATTTTGTTGCAGGTTGTATTTACTCTTGAGAGTAAATTTTAAAGAAATTAGAATAAAAAACCCCAGCCGGGGGATGTTTTTTTTTTTCCCTCCCCCGGCTGGGGTTTTTTTCCCCGGTCCCGGCCGCTCTGCGAGGCGACGTTCATCGCCAATGTTTGGGTGGAGGTCAGGCTCGGGACGGGGTTTTTGCAGGCAGGGCGATTTGCGAGGCCTCGGGGAACGGTGTTCCCGGGGAGCGCTGCAGATGCAGGGCGCTGGCCAGTTGTAGCTGGCCGGTGGCAGACCGGATGAGCTGAGAGTGAGGGGTGGTTGGTGTGGTGGGTGAATGAGTGGTGTGCTTTGAATGTAATGAAGCCTGTGTGGTGCGGTGTGGTAATTTTTTTTCCAGTTTGCTTGCAGGTTGTGTGGAGTAGAGATTTTTCCTTTGCAGGCACTTAGACAAGGAAATTTAAAAAAAATTAAAATAAAAAAACCCCAGCCGGGGGATGGTTTTTTTTTTTCCCCTCCCCCGGCTGGGGTTTTTTTTCCCCGGTCCCGGCCGCTCTGCGAGGCGACGTTCATCGCCAATGTTTGGGCGGAGGTCAGGCTCGGGACGCGGTTTTTGCAGGCAGGGCGATTTGCGAGGCCCCTGGGAACACTGTTCCCGGGGAGCGCTGCAGATGCAGGGCGCTGGCCAGTTGTAGCTGGCCGGTGGCAGACCGGATGAGCTGAGAGTGAGGGGTGGTTGGTGTGGTGGGTGAATGAGTGGTGTGCTTTGAATGTAATGAAGCCTGTGTGGTGTGGTGTGGTGATTTTTTTTCCAGTTTGTTTGCAGGTTGTGTGGAGTAGAGATTTTTCCTTTGCAGGCACTTAGACAAGGAAATATAAAAAAAATTAAAATAAAAAAACCCCAGCCGGGGGATATGTTTTTTTTTTTTCCCTCCCCCGGCTGGGGTTTTTTTTCCCCGGTCCCGGCCGCTCTGCGAGGCGACGTTCATCGCCAATGTTTGGGCGGAGGTCGGGCTCGGGATGGGGTTTTTGCAGGCAGGGCGATTTGCGAGGCCCCTGGGAACACTGTTTCTGGGGAGCGCTGCAGATGGAGGGCGATGGCCAGTTGTAGCTGCCTGGTGGCAGATAGGATGAGCTGAGAGTGAGGGGTGGTTGGTGTGGTGGGTGAATGAGTGGTGTGCTCTGAATGTAATAAAGCCTGTATGGTGTGGTGTGGTAGTTTGTTTGCAGTTTGTTTGCAGGTTGTGTGGAGTAGAGATTTTTTTCCTTTGCAGGCACTTAGACAAGGAAATTTAAAAAAAATTAAAATAAAAAAACCCCAGCTGGGGGATGGTTTTTTTTTTTCCCTCCCCCGGCTGGGGTTTTTTTTCCCCGGTCCCGGCCGCTCTGCGAGGCGACGTTCATCGCCAATGTTTGGGCGGAGGTCAGGCTCGGGACGGGGTTTTTGCAGGCAGGGCGATTTGCGAGGCCCCTGGGAACACTGTTTCTGGGGAGCGCTGCAGATGGAGGGCGATGGCCAGTTGTAGCTGCCTGGTGGCAGACAAGATGAGCTGAGAGTGAGGGGTGGTTGGTGTGGTGGGTGAATGAGTGGTGTGCTCTGAATGTAATAAAGCCTGTATGGTGTGGTGTGGTAGTTTGTTTGCAGTTTGTTTGCAGGTTGTGTGGAGTAGAGATTTTTTTTCTTTGCAGGCACTTAGACAAGGAAATTAAAAAAAAAAAAAACCCCAGCCGGGGGATATGTTTTTTTTTTTCCCTCCCCCGGCTGGGGTTTTTTTTCCCTGGTCCCGGCCGCTCTGCGAGGCGACGTTCATCGCCAATGTTTGGGCGGAGGTCAGGCTCGGGACGGGGTTTTTGCAGGCAGGGCGATTTGCGAGGCCCCTGGGAACACCGTTCCTGGGGAGCAGTGACCTAGAATGTGGCATATGTGTGTCATTGCAGGGAGGTAGGTTCTGTTATGGGGGGATGATTGTGCTAAATGTTTGGAATGGTTAGGGGAGGATGCTAGAGGCTCTTGCAGTTGAGGGGAGAGGGGAATTGGAGTTGGTGGTTGTGGTAGGGTTAGGGTTGTAGTAGTGTTGAAGAGCAACAGGTTGTGAAGGTTAGGGTTGTAGCAGTGGTTATGAGGACCAGCTGGTGATCTGGGTGGGCTTTAATGTTGTTATGTAGTGGTAAGAGTATAAAGTATTTTGAGGGGCTCCATAATTTCTCATGCAGTGATGTAATTTGAAGCTTTGCTTTTCTGTGCAGGCATGGAAGTAGAGAGCTAGCAGAGAGTAGCAGAGGAGCTCAGGGGCTTTCTGCTCAGGAATGCAAAGGGGGGAGATGATAGTGCCTTAGAGGGAAAAGGGAGGATGTAAAGGGCTTAGCTGAGTAGCTAGCAGCAGTGAGAAATGTAGGAAGGAGGACTAGGTAGAGAGCTCAGGGCACTAAATAGTTGTCCTGACAGTCAAGGTAATGGAGAGTCAGTAGAGGTGAAGAGTGAGTGAGTGTGTGTATGTGTGTGTATTGAACAGGAATGAGCAAATAACTGTTAGAGTAGCAAGTGTGTGAACAGCTAGAGTGCCAGTGGTTGTTGTCATTGTAGTATAATTAAACTGTAGAAAGGGGAAGTGAAAAAGCACATTGGAAAATGTACCTGCAGTCAGCAAAGGCTCAAATGGAACAGACAGAGTGAGGGGGAAAACATGGTAGGCAAAAATGTATCCCTATAAAACCAATGGCCGTTCCTGATGTTGCAAAGGAATGTAAAATGTGAAGCGGCCGTTGTAAATACTCACAGGTAAAGAGAGCTATTTTGGGGGCGAATAGGCATTGACAGGTCATAATTGGGGTGTCTCAGGGATAATTTTTGTAGTGATGATCTGTTAAATTGGACTCAAGCATCAGAGGGCAAGTTGTCAACACCCATTGGTCATTGTAGCTATTGTAAGGTCAAAGAAAGCATGTGCAGTAGTGGCTCTGGAGCAGATCTAAGCTCTTCATAGTTGTAGGGAGGCTTTATGTGTTAACAACTCTATTGAGTAGGTGTGCAGAAGTGTGGAGCACTACTCTGACATAATCTGAGCCCAATCAAAATGGAGAGAAGAGCAAAACCATAACAGGCATGAATTGTGTCATAGTAGTATTAGAAAAGCAGCCAACTATGCTTTAAAGGTGGAATACTCTTAGGGCTGTGTTTGCTTATCCTAATTGCAGCCAGATGCCAGTAACATAACTCAAGTCTTCTTTCCTTGGTCACTACTGTGTCTATGAAATAAACATGGTAACAGCAAGCAAAGCTTGTGGTCTTTTATTTCTTGTTTTTCCTCTGTATTTGTGTCTTTGTTCTTGACATTTTTGTATGTGCATCTTCTTGGTGTGAGAGTCTTTTGTGTGTCGGTGCATTGTTGTGGTTGTCTAGCTTTGAAATAAATAAATAAAAACCTTTTGTTTTGATACCAGTGTCTGTCATCATTTGTCTTTCTGTACAGAAAGATTTAAAATAGCAGCAGTAGTAGAAAAGCACATGCTCCCTGGGAGTAACAACTTCAACAAATTTATACTTTGAATTTAAAAAAAAAAAAAAATTACTCCCAGGGAGTGTGCCATTTTCTGCTGCTGCACCAGTGTATACATAGTATTTTTAATTTTTTTTTTCTTTGTTCCCCCATACTCCACCGCCCTACTGCTGAAGCCACACCCCCACTGAAGCTCCACCCATCACCCCCCCCACCTGTACCCCCTTCCCACCCCAGAGCTGACCAGCCAACAACCAGACCCCACAACCCCCATGACCCCACCCATTATGCAAATGAGATGCAAAAACATCCCCCCATACACAGACCCCACCCCTACCCCCTAAGGCCACACCCCCCCCACCCCTACCACCCCCACTACAGCTACCCATCACAGGTCACCAGAGGTCATGACCCTGAACCCCCACACACCAGGGTGACAACCCTCAAAGATCACAGAGCCATCAAGGGGTCAACAGTCAAGGTCACTAGGGTCAGAGGTCACCTCCAAGGTCAAGGGTTACAGGGGTGTAGGGTCAAGGTCACTAGGGGTCAGGGGTTACACCCAGAGGGCAGGGGTCACAGGGCTAGGGGTCCTAGGGTCCCTAGGGTCAGGGGTCCTAGGGTCCCTAGGGTTAGGGGTCCCTAGGGTCAGGGGTCCAGGGGTCCCTAGGGTCAGGGGTCCCTAGGGTCCCTAGGGTTAGGGGTCCCTAGGGTCAGGGGTCCTAGGGTCCCTAGGGTTAGGGGTCCCTAGGGTCAGGGGTCCAGGGGTCCCTAGGGTCAGGGGTCCCTAGGGTCCCTAGGGTTAGGGGTCCCTAGGGTTAGGGGTCCAGGGGTCCCTAGGGTTAGGGGTCCAGGGGTCCCTAGGGTTAGGGTTAGGGTTAGGGCCATTAGGGTTAGGGCCATTAGGGTTAGGGCCATTAGGGTTAGGGCCATTAGGGTTAGGGTTAGGGTTAGGGTTAGGGTTAGGGTTAGGGTTAGGGTTAGGGTTAGGGTTAGGGTTAGGGTTAGGGTTAGGGTTAGGGTTAGGGTTAGGGTTAGGGTTAGGGTTAGGGTTAGGGTTAGGGTTAGGGTTAGGGTTAGGGTTAGGGTTAGGGTTAGGGTTAGGGTTAGGGTTAGGGTTAGGGTTAGGGTTAGGGTTAGGGTTAGGGTTAGGGTTAGGGTTAGGGTTAGGGTTAGGGTTAGGGTTAGGGTTAGGGTTAGGGTTAGGGTTAGGGTTAGGGTTAGGGTTAGGGTTAGGGTTAGGGTTAGGGTTAGGGTTAGGGTTAGGGTTAGGGTTAGGGTTAGGGTTAGGGTTAGGGTTAGGGTTAGGGTTAGGGTTAGGGTTAGGGTTAGGGTTAGGGTTAGGGTTAGGGTTAGGGTTAGGGTTAGGGTTAGGGTTAGGGTTAGGGTTAGGGTTAGGGTTAGGGTTAGGGTTAGGGTTAGGGTTAGGGTTAGGGTTAGGGTTAGGGTTAGGGTTAGGGTTAGGGTTAGGGTTAGGGTTAGGGTTAGGGTTAGGGTTAGGGTTAGGGTTAGGGTTAGGGTTAGGGTTAGGGTTAGGGTTAGGGTTAGGGTTAGGGTTAGGGTTAGGGTTAGGGTTAGGGTTAGGGTTAGGGTTAGGGTTAGGGTTAGGGTTAGGGTTAGGGTTAGGGTTAGGGTTAGGGTTAGGGTTAGGGTTAGGGTTAGGGTTAGGGTTAGGGTTAGGGTTAGGGTTAGGGTTAGGGTTAGGGTTAGGGTTAGGGTTAGGGTTAGGGTTAGGGTTAGGGTTAGGGTTAGGGTTAGGGTTAGGGTTAGGGTTAGGGTTAGGGTTAGGGTTAGGGTTAGGGTTAGGGTTAGGGTTAGGGTTAGGGTTAGGGTTAGGGTTAGGGTTAGGGTTAGGGTTAGGGTTAGGGTTAGGGTTAGGGTTAGGGTTAGGGTTAGGGTTAGGGTTAGGGTTAGGGTTAGGGTTAGGGTTAGGGTTAGGGTTAGGGTTAGGGTTAGGGTTAGGGTTAGGGTTAGGGTTAGGGTTAGGGTTAGGGTTAGGGTTAGGGTTAGGGTTAGGGTTAGGGTTAGGGTTAGGGTTAGGGTTAGGGTTAGGGTTAGGGTTAGGGTTAGGGTTAGGGTTAGGGTTAGGGTTAGGGTTAGGGTTAGGGTTAGGGTTAGGGTTAGGGTTAGGGTTAGGGTTAGGGTTAGGGTTAGGGTTAGGGTTAGGGTTAGGGTTAGGGTTAGGGTTAGGGTTAGGGTTAGGGTTAGGGTTAGGGTTAGGGTTAGGGTTAGGGTTAGGGTTAGGGTTAGGGTTAGGGTTAGGGTTAGGGTTAGGGTTAGGGTTAGGGTTAGGGTTAGGGTTAGGGTTAGGGTTAGGGTTAGGGTTAGGGTTAGGGTTAGGGTTAGGGTTAGGGTTAGGGTTAGGGTTAGGGTTAGGGTTAGGGTTAGGGTTAGGGTTAGGGTTAGGGTTAGGGTTAGGGTTAGGGTTAGGGTTAGGGTTAGGGTTAGGGTTAGGGTTAGGGTTAGGGTTAGGGTTAGGGTTAGGGTTAGGGTTAGGGTTAGGGTTAGGGTTAGGGTTAGGGTTAGGGTTAGGGTTAGGGTTAGGGTTAGGGTTAGGGTTAGGGTTAGGGTTAGGGTTAGGGTTAGGGTTAGGGTTAGGGTTAGGGTTAGGGTTAGGGTTAGGGTTAGGGTTAGGGTTAGGGTTAGGGTTAGGGTTAGGGTTAGGGTTAGGGTTAGGGTTAGGGTTAGGGTTAGGGTTAGGGTTAGGGTTAGGGTTAGGGTTAGGGTTAGGGTTAGGGTTAGGGTTAGGGTTAGGGTTAGGGTTAGGGTTAGGGTTAGGGTTAGGGTTAGGGTTAGGGTTAGGGTTAGGGTTAGGGTTAGGGTTAGGGTTAGGGTTAGGGTTAGGGTTAGGGTTAGGGTTAGGGTTAGGGTTAGGGTTAGGGTTAGGGTTAGGGTTAGGGTTAGGGTTAGGGTTAGGGTTAGGGTTAGGGTTAGGGTTAGGGTTAGGGTTAGGGTTAGGGTTAGGGTTAGGGTTAGGGTTAGGGTTAGGGTTAGGGTTAGGGTTAGGGTTAGGGTTAGGGTTAGGGTTAGGGTTAGGGTTAGGGTTAGGGTTAGGGTTAGGGTTAGGGTTAGGGTTAGGGTTAGGGTTAGGGTTAGGGTTAGGGTTAGGGTTAGGGTTAGGGTTAGGGTTAGGGTTAGGGTTAGGGTTAGGGTTAGGGTTAGGGTTAGGGTTAGGGTTAGGGTTAGGGTTAGGGTTAGGGTTAGGGTTAGGGTTAGGGTTAGGGTTAGGGTTAGGGTTAGGGTTAGGGTTAGGGTTAGGGTTAGGGTTAGGGTTAGGGTTAGGGTTAGGGTTAGGGTTAGGGTTAGGGTTAGGGTTAGGGTTAGGGTTAGGGTTAGGGTTAGGGTTAGGGTTAGGGTTAGGGTTAGGGTTAGGGTTAGGGTTAGGGTTAGGGTTAGGGTTAGGGTTAGGGTTAGGGTTAGGGTTAGGGTTAGGGTTAGGGTTAGGGTTAGGGTTAGGGTTAGGGTTAGGGTTAGGGTTAGGGTTAGGGTTAGGGTTAGGGTTAGGGTTAGGGTTAGGGTTAGGGTTAGGGTTAGGGTTAGGGTTAGGGTTAGGGTTAGGGTTAGGGTTAGGGTTAGGGTTAGGGTTAGGGTTAGGGTTAGGGTTAGGGTTAGGGTTAGGGTTAGGGTTAGGGTTAGGGTTAGGGTTAGGGTTAGGGTTAGGGTTAGGGTTAGGGTTAGGGTTAGGGTTAGGGTTAGGGTTAGGGTTAGGGTTAGGGTTAGGGTTAGGGTTAGGGTTAGGGTTAGGGTTAGGGTTAGGGTTAGGGTTAGGGTTAGGGTTAGGGTTAGGGTTAGGGTTAGGGTTAGGGTTAGGGTTAGGGTTAGGGTTAGGGTTAGGGTTAGGGTTAGGGTTAGGGTTAGGGTTAGGGTTAGGGTTAGGGTTAGGGTTAGGGTTAGGGTTAGGGTTAGGGTTAGGGTTAGGGTTAGGGTTAGGGTTAGGGTTAGGGTTAGGGTTAGGGTTAGGGTTAGGGTTAGGGTTAGGGTTAGGGTTAGGGTTAGGGTTAGGGTTAGGGTTAGGGTTAGGGTTAGGGTTAGGGTTAGGGTTAGGGTTAGGGTTAGGGTTAGGGTTAGGGTTAGGGTTAGGGTTAGGGTTAGGGTTAGGGTTAGGGTTAGGGTTAGGGTTAGGGTTAGGGTTAGGGTTAGGGTTAGGGTTAGGGTTAGGGTTAGGGTTAGGGTTAGGGTTAGGGTTAGGGTTAGGGTTAGGGTTAGGGTTAGGGTTAGGGTTAGGGTTAGGGTTAGGGTTAGGGTTAGGGTTAGGGTTAGGGTTAGGGTTAGGGTTAGGGTTAGGGTTAGGGTTAGGGTTAGGGTTAGGGTTAGGGTTAGGGTTAGGGTTAGGGTTAGGGTTAGGGTTAGGGTTAGGGTTAGGGTTAGGGTTAGGGTTAGGGTTAGGGTTAGGGTTAGGGTTAGGGTTAGGGTTAGGGTTAGGGTTAGGGTTAGGGTTAGGGTTAGGGTTAGGGTTAGGGTTAGGGTTAGGGTTAGGGTTAGGGTTAGGGTTAGGGTTAGGGTTAGGGTTAGGGTTAGGGTTAGGGTTAGGGTTAGGGTTAGGGTTAGGGTTAGGGTTAGGGTTAGGGTTAGGGTTAGGGTTAGGGTTAGGGTTAGGGTTAGGGTTAGGGTTAGGGTTAGGGTTAGGGTTAGGGTTAGGGTTAGGGTTAGGGTTAGGGTTAGGGTTAGGGTTAGGGTTAGGGTTAGGGTTAGGGTTAGGGTTAGGGTTAGGGTTAGGGTTAGGGTTAGGGTTAGGGTTAGGGTTAGGGTTAGGGTTAGGGTTAGGGTTAGGGTTAGGGTTAGGGTTAGGGTTAGGGTTAGGGTTAGGGTTAGGGTTAGGGTTAGGGTTAGGGTTAGGGTTAGGGTTAGGGTTAGGGTTAGGGTT